>NC_089249.1:159985589-160303982 GCF_963930625.1 Muntiacus reevesi
ACTATACTAACATTGTTTTTACATGCTTATTATCTCTCTTCCCACTATAGTAAGCATGAGAGTAGGAACTGTGTTCACTACTGTATTTCCAACACCTAGAATAATGCCTGGCATTTAATAAGTACTCAATAAATATTTGAGTGGTACTCAAATATCTGGGCAAATTATTTTTCTGCTTACTACATTGTATTCAATGGGTTTTACCAGTAGATTGAAATCTTAAGAGTGTAGTGCACATATGTCTACATCTCTCTATCCCCAGTCCCTTGGTACAAGAAAAGGCAATTGTGTTGGACATAAAAAGGGGAAGTTGGAATCAAGGTACACTTATTGGGTGATGGGATTTTGTGATAGCCTAGATTACAGGGATGACAGAAGAGCAACACGAGGTTCCTCCCCTGGGAAAACACATTAATGGTGGAGTGATATCACTAGAAAACACAGGAGAGGCAGGTTTCTAGAAAGTCAATCTTAGGATAAGTTTGAATTGACTGTGGGACACATAGGTGCTATCTGTATTGCAAGTAGTTGAAAAGATGAGTCTGCAGCTTGGAAGAGAATGGGACTGATATTTCCCACCCCCACTCACCATGGTCTCACTCTACCCACCTAGCCCAGTGTCCACCCCATCAACTAGTTTATGTCACTCGAACATTAAAATCTAGTGCTGGGACTTCCCTGGTGGTCTAGTGGTTAAGAATCCTCCTTGCAGTCCTGGGGACTCAATCCCAGGTCCAGGAACTAAGACCCCCACGTGCCTTGGGTAACTAGGAGCAACGAAGCCGGATGCACCACAGCTGTTGAAACCTGACTCTGGAGCCTGCCCAACTGCTGTAATGAAAGATCCTGCATGACATGATGAAGACCTGACACAGTCAACTAAATATTTTTTAAAACCCAGTGCTATTTCGTAATACAAACACTCAAAATAGGAATAAAAGGAAATTTATTTAGTATGGAAAAGAGTAGTATACAAAGCCATAGCAAACATCATGCTTAATGTTAAAGGCTGAAAGATTCACTCCTGAAATCAGGGTGGCCAGGAAGCTGGTCTTCACCAGTTATTTAGTAGTATACTGGAAGTTCTACCCAGAGTCTTGAGGAAAGAAAGAAAAGACATCCATGTGTGAATGGAAAAACTAAAACTATCTATTTACAGAACACAGATCACATCATTATATATAAAACTTACTATAACCCAGGTGGTACAGTGATAAAGATCTGCCTGCCAATGAAGGAGATGTAAGAGACATAGGTTTGATTCCTGGATTGGAGAGATTCTCTGGAGTAGGAAATGGCCATCCACTCCAGTATCCTTGCCTGGAAAATTCAATGAACATAGGAGCCTGGCAGACTACAGTTCATGGGGTCGCAAAGAGTCAGACACAACTGAATGACTGAGCACACATACACATAACAACAGAAAATTATTTGAGCTAGTTAACTAATTCAGCAAAGTTATAAGAGGTAGAAACAATTCACACAGTCTTGTCTTATACATATATACTAGCAATAAATAATCAGAAAAAGAATTTATGGAAGCAATTTCATTTTAAATGTCAACATTAATATTTAGGAATATATATTTAATCAAGATTCAAGACTTGCTTTTATGTATGTAAAACTGTAAATTTGAAATTACTGGAAAATAAATTACTTTTCAAAATACCAAGTTGGGGCCAACAAAAGGCTGATAAAAAATATAATAAAAATTTTTTTAAATTTAAAGAGAAGAAATAGGGACTTTCCTGTTGGTCCAGTGGTTAAGACTCCACACTTCCACTGCAGTGGGCACAGGTTCAATCCCTGGTCAGGGAAATAAGATCCATGAGGTGTAGCCTAAAATTAATTAATTAAAATTTTTTTAAAAAGGAGAAATAGAGGAAATGGGAATTTTTTTAAGTTCTCACATTTTCCTGAAAATCTAGAAAATTTAGAAAGTCATGTGTGTTGCGGGACTGAGTACATACCCAGGAGACTTGAAAACCGCCTAATGTCAGTGAGATATGACTGACCAAGCTCTGCACAAGCAGAAAGTGAAGTCTATACACCATATGCAAGTGGAATTTATTTCAGGTTTGCAAGGCTGGTTTAACATCTGAAAAATCAATTAATGTAATATACCTTATTAATAATAAAGTGGAAAAAACATATGATCACTTCAAAATACAGAAAAAACATTTGACAAAATCCAGTATCCTTTCATGATAAAAGCACCCAACAAATTAGAAACAGAAGTGAACTTCTTTACCTCTTAAAGACACCTACAAAAAACCCACAGCTACCATCATAATTAATGATCAGGGACAAGACAAGGATGTCCATTCTCACTACTTTTGTTCAGAATGACAATGGGTGTTTTACTCAGGGAAATTAGAAATAAAGAAAAGAAAAATAAAAGGAACGTTAATTAAAAAGGAAGAAGTCAGACTATCTCTATTCAGATGACATGATCCTAAATAGAATAAATCCCAAAGAATCTACTAAAAAAACTGTTAGGGTTATTAAAAGAATTCAGCAAAGTTGCAAGGTACAATATCAACACTCAGTGAGGGCAGGGAGGAGAAGAGATAAATTAGAAGTTTGGGATTAATATGTACACACTACTAAATATAAGATAAACAACAAAGATCTACTGTTTAGCACAACGAACTATATTCAAAATTCTTTTCCTATAATGGAAAAGAATCTGAAAAAATATATATATATACTTATATACAATATATAAAAATATATGTATATATAAAGTATATATATCCAAATCACTTTGCTGCACATTTGAGACTAATACAACGTTGTAAAGTAACTATACTTCAATTTTTAAAAAATAGTTTAAAAAAAAGATCAACACACAAAAATCAGTTTTTTCTATATATCAGCAATGAACAATCTGAAAAGGAACTTAAAAACAATTCCTTTTGCAATAGCATCTAAAAGAATAAAATATCTAGGAAATATATTTAACCAAGGAAGTAAAAGACTTGTACACTGAAAACTATAAAATATTGTTGAAAGAAATTTAAGACTGAGATAAACAGGAAGACATCTTGCATTCCTGGATTAATATTAAGATGGCAATACAACCCAGATTCAATGCAATTCTTGCCAAAATTCCATCAGCCTTTTTTGCAGAAGTGGAAAAGCTGATCCTTAAATTCATATGGAATTGCAAGGGCCCTCAAAAAAAACAATATTGGAAAAGAACCAAGTTGGAGGACTCACACTTCCTGATTTTAAAACTTATGGTTGTTCCTTTGTGGCCTAATGGTTAGGATTCCAAGCTTTCACTGCCATTGCCCAGGTTTGGTCCCTGGTCAGGGAACTAAGATCCTGCAAGCCACACAGCATGACCCCAAAAAGAAAAAAATATAAACTACAGTAACCAACAGTGAAGTATTGGCATAAAAATAGGCATAGATTAATGGAAGAGCTTCCCAGGTGGCTCAGTGGTAAAGAATCTGCCTACCAATTCAGGAGATGTAGGAGACGCGGGTTCAATCCCTGGATCAGGAAGATCCCATAGAGAAGAGAATGGCAATCCACTCCAGTGTTCTTACGTGGAAAATCCATGGACAGAGGAGCCTGTGGGCTACAGTTCACGGGGTCACAAACAGTCAGTCAAAACCGAGCAAGCATGCACAAAGACTAATGGAATGGCATTTAAAGAATCATTAATAAGTGCATTCTCTTTTTTTAAGTTAGTCAATGTATTTTTGGCTGCACTGGGTCTTCATTGCTGCTCAGTCTTTCTCTAGATGCAGTGAGCCAGGGGCTACTCTCTATTTGCTGTGTGCAGGCTTCTTACTGTGGTGGCTTCTCTTGTTGTGGAGCACAAACTCTAGGAAGTATAGGCTTCAGTAATTGTTTCATGAAGATTCAGTAGTTGTGGCTTAGTTGTCCTGCAGCATGTGAAATCTTCCCTGACCAGGAATCAAAGTCATGTTCCCTGCATTGGCAGGCAAATTCTTAACCACTGGACCACCAGGGAAGTCCTCATTTTCTTTTAAAAAATTTTATGTTTATTTTTTCTTCCAGTTTTATTGAGCTATAATTGAGGTACACCACTATATAGGTTTAAGTTGTACAGCATACTGATTTGATTTATATATATTATGAAGTGATTATCACAATAAGTTTAGTGAACATCCATCATCTCATATAAATATAAATTAGAAAAAATTTTTTTTCTTATGATGAGAACTCTTAGAATTTACTCTTAACTTTCATATGTAACATACAGCAGTGTTAATTATATTTATCATGTTGTACATTACATCTCTAGCACACATATATCTCATAACCAGAAGTTTTTACCTTTTGACTGCCTTCATTCAAGTCCTTAGTCCCCATGCCATCAATTGATTTTCAACAAGGTTGCCAAGACAATTCAACAAGGGAAAGAACAGTCTTAAAATAAGTGATGTTAGAAAAACTAGGTATCCGCATGCAAAGGATGAATTTTGAGCCCCTACCCCACAGTGGCTACAAAAATTAACTCAAAACGGATCAATGGCCTAAATTTAAGACCACAAAACTCTTAGAAGAAAACATTAGAGTAAATCTTCACAGTCTTGGATCTGGCCTAGGATTCTCAGATATAACAGCAAAACTACAAGAAAAACAATGAAAAGTTAAGACTTCATCGAACTTGAAAACTGTTGTGCTTCAAAAGATACCATCAAGAACATGAAAAGACAACCCATGGTGTGAGGAAAAATATCTGCAACTCATAAATTTGATAAAGGTCCAGTATCTAGAAGATGTTGTATAAATAGCTCTTACAAGTCAATGATAAAGACAATCCAACTTAAAAATGGGCAAACGACTTGAATACAGACAAGAGAATCGAAAATTGAAGTTTCACTCACACAAAAACTTATACGCGAACACTGATAGCACAAATGGTCTATTCATTATGCCAAAAAGTGGAAGTAACCTAAAAGTTCATCAACTGAAGGATAAGCAAAAACTGTTGTAGCCATTTGATTGGCATATTATTTGACCATAAAAGGAGTAAAGTGATATATGCTACAACATGATCCTTTAAAACATATGCTAAATGAAGAAGCCAGACAAAAGACCACATTTGATATTATGATACTGTTTATACCAAATGTCCAGAATAGACAAATCCATAGTGAAAGAAAAACAGATTATGGTTGGTTAGGGCTCTAGGCAGAGGTGAGTGGTGGTGTATATGTGGGTGCTCATGGGTAATGGATTTTTTTTTTAATTGATTAATTTATATATATATATTTTTTTGATTTTTTAAAATTGAGGTATAGTTGATGTACAACAGGATTTCTTTTGGGGGAGTCATAAAAATGTTCTGGAATTAGGGGTGATGGTTGCCCAATTAGTGATAGATGATTACACTAGAAAAGCCTGCTAAATTGTATACTTGAAAAGAGTGAGTTTTATACTATGTGAATTACATTTCAATAAAGCAGCTATTATTTTTTTTTATTTTTTTAAGCCCTAAAAAATGAATAAAAATTAAAAAGCCCTGGCATATTTAAGAAATAAAGACTAATGTTCGCTGCCGCCGCCGCGCCGCCGTCGCTCTCCAACGCTAGGGCCGCCTCTAGCTCGCCGAGCTCCAGCCGGAGGAGAAGCAGTGTAAGTAAGGGTCTCTGGACCACCGCTTGTTTAAAGCGGACTGCCCGCAATCAACGGGTGGTAAAGTACGGAGGAAGCGACTGGCTACAAAAGCTGCTCGCACGAGTGTGCCCTCTACTGGAGCAGTGAAGAAACCTCATCTTTATATGCCTGGTACGATGGCATTCTATAATCCAGCGAATGCTGGCAATTTGATCTCTAGTTCCTCTTCCTTTTCTAAACCCCGCTTGGACATCTGGAAGTTCTTGCTTCGCATAATGCTGAAACCCAGCATGCAAGATTTTACACATGACCTTACTAGCATGGGAGATGAGTGCAGTTGTATGATGGTTAGCACATTCTTTGGTACTGCCCTTCTTGGGGATTGGGATAAGGATTGAATTTCAGAAAAACATCTTTGTTTCATCAGCTATGCTAAAGCCTTTGACTGTGTGAATCATGACAAACTGTGCAAAGCTCTTAGAGAGATGGGAATATCAGACCATCTTAGCTGTCTCCCGAGAAAACTGTATATGGGTCCAGAAGCAACAGTTAGAACCCTGTATGGAACAACTGATTGGTTTAAGATCGAGAAAGGAGTAAGAGTACTCACCTATATGCTGAACACATCATGAGAAATGCAGGGCCAGATAGATTACAAGCTAGAATCAAGATAGGTGGGAGAAACATCAACAACAGATATGTGGATGATACCACTCTAATGGCTGAAAGTGAAGAGTAACTAAAGAGCCTCTTGATGAGGGTGAACAAGGGGAGTGAAAGAGCCAGCTTAAGACTAAATATGAAAAAAACTAAGATCATGGCATCTGGCCCCAATTACTGCATGGCAAGTAGAAGGGGAAAAGGTGGAAGTAGTGACAGATTTTCTCTTCTTGGGCTCCAAAATCACTGCAGACAGTGACTGCAGCCATGAAATCAGGAGATGATTGCTTCTTGGCAGGAAAGCGATAATAAACTTAGTGTGTTGAAAAGCAGAGACATTACTCTGCAGACAAAGGTCGGTATACTCAAGGCTATGGTCTTCCCAGTGATCATCTACAGTTGTGACAGCTGGATGGTGAAGAAGTCAGAATGCCAAAGAATTGATGCCTTTGAACTGTGGTGCTGGAGAAGACTCCTAAAAGTCCCTTGAATAGCAAGGAGATCAAATAAATCAACTTTAAGGGATATCAATCCTGAATATTCACTGGAAGGACTGATGCTACAGTTGAAGCTGCAGTATTTGGGTCATCTGATGCAAACAGACAACTCATTGGAAAAGTCCCTGGTGCTGGGAAAGATTGAGGGCAGGAGAAGAGGGCGTCAAGAGTATAAGATGGCTGGACAGCATCATTGATGCAATAAGCATGAACTTGGGCAAACTGCGGGAGACAGTGAGGGACAGGGAGGCCTGGCATGCTGCTGTCCATGGGGTCATGAAGAGTTGGGCATGACTGAGTGACTGAACTGAACTGAAATGGTGTTTGTAGCATTTTTGTCATACAGTAGATTACATCCATTCACTATACTTCTCTGAGTTGTCCTACATGGAAAGACATGTTTTTAATGTTGTCTGTCTCCTGTGCTGTTCCTGTAAGTTTGCTATTAAAATACATTAAACTATAAAAAAAGGAAAAAAAGAAAGACCAACGTGGTTGGAGAATCATGAGAAGTTAGAGAACAATTCATTTATTCATTTGAAATATATATACTGTGTGCTTGTTCAAGATATTGTAGATACAATATTAAAACAAAAATCTTTGTTCTGTGCTTAAATAGCTAGCACTTATTAAATGTGAGACTTTGTACTTACTGCTGGGTGTGTGGACTCAACTTTCTTCTTTTTAACAGTGCTGCATGACTTGTGGCATCTTAGTTTCCCAACCAGGGATCAAACCCAGGCCCCTGGCAGTGAGAGTGCTGAGTCCTAATGACTGGATAGGCAGAGAATTCCCAAACACTATACCAGCATTATTCTTATTCTACAGAGAGCACGAGGTTAAATAACCCACTTAAGTTTCTACAGTCACAGATCTTGGGTCATACTCTACACAATGACTTCAGAAGCTGGGCTCTTAAGTCTCCAAATCATTCTGCTCAAATTATGTTCCCACTGGACCAACAGAAAGGAGCTGACCAGGTGCCAGGTGGGAGGGCATTCAAAATTTATTAAAAGCTTCTTCTGGCTGGTTGGGGAGAATGGGTCTCTGTGTCAAGATTTCAAGATAGGGGGCCCGTTAGGGGTCAGGTCTGGGATGGTGGCATTCATTGGATCTTTGCGATTCTGAGGTGGGTATTGGTGGCCTCATTTTACAGACGTGGCAAGCTGGAAGCTTTTAAGGCCTCAAGAGTTAGTGCCATTTCTGTCAAACTTTTTTTTCAGTCACATGTAACTTTCGAGCACTTAAAATGTGACTAGTATGTCTAAGAAATTAAATTTCTCATTTCACTAATTTTAATCATGGTAAGTGGTTAGTAGTACTGGTGTTTCATTATTGAACACCGCAGGTAAAAATATGGAATACTTTGTGGGGACGGGCTACTCTAGTTGTGGTGTGTGGGCTTCTCATTGCTGACCTCTCTTGTTGCAGAACACACGCTCTAGGGCGTTGAGTTCAGGTGTTGTGGTGCATGGGCCCAGCTGCCTTGCAGCATGTGGAGTCTCCCCAGACCACGGATTGAACCTGTGTCCCCTGCATTGGCAGGCAGACCCCCAACCACTGGACGACCAGGGAAGTCCAAGGTGAATTTCTGAATCTAGGTCCTGTTTGGTTATTTGATGGCACCTCAAACTCATGTGATTCTCTCACCACAAGATAGAGAATGCCCCTACTTTACAATGAAGTTCCTGAGGCTGAAGAAAGAGGGCTAGAACCTGGTCCGTCTGACCCCACTCCTCTCTGGGTCTCTGCAGCAGCCCAGGTGTCCTATTGCCCCCATGTCTCCCCGACTGAAGCCTTCCTAACACACGTATTTGGTTGTGTGGCGCTAGGCTAAAAACCTTTTAGTGGTGCATTACCATTTACCTGGAGAAGGAAATGGCAACCCACTCCAGTATTCTTGCCTGGAGAATCCCATGGACAGAGGAGCCTGATGGGCTACAGTCCACGGGTCGCCAAGAGTCAGACATGACTGAGCAACGAAGCACACACCGTCTACCTGATTCGTGTTCTGTGATGTGGGATCTGGAGCCTTCTGGTTCCCAAACCATCCGTGCCCTGTGTTTGGTTCCTCAGTCTATATGGCAAACTTCTCATTTTTCAAGAGCAAATGTGTTAACCTGTCAGACCCTTTTCTGTCTAGCAAGGCAAGTGCTTTTGTGTCAGTGTTCCCACTGAATTCTTTATCATGTCTTTAGCAGACTGTAAATGACAGAGCACCATTTCCTTTCTGCTTAGAGCTCCTGTATCCAGGAGAAGGCCTAGGACCTCGTCGGCACTGAACAAGGCAGAAGTTGGCATCTTCACCATGTCACTGAAACCGCAGGTGAGGATGTGGCCTCCTGGGGAGAGTCAGCATCAGCACTACCCTGCGGTAGTGTCCCAGAAGGCTCTTCCCACACACCACTCAACAGGCTGACTTTTTTCTCTTTATTATTAGGCATAATGTATAAACACATAAAACAGAAGGGATCCTCATTGGCCTCAAAAACCAGCAGGGAAGGAAGAGGCCCCGGGAAACTTTCTTTCTTTTTTTTTTTTTTTTAAGTACAAGATATATTAGTGACTGGACCAAGGGTGTGGAAGGCAGGCCAGGGCCAGCAGAGCTGAACTATATAGGCTCCTTCTCTCCCCATGGAGCCAGGACAGCCCCAGGGAGCTCTCCCCCAGCAGCTAGTTCACATGGGCAGATTGCTGCCTAGAGGAAAACTCTACGACCGAGAGCCTTCCCCTCTTGGAGAGAAGGGCATTGCACAGGATAACTAAAAGCTCATTCCTTCCATCCTCTTACCCTTCGTGGCTGCAAGTGAGGAAAAGGAAAGCTGTGTCCTATACACAATGGCTGACCCCTCCCAGCTGACCTGGGCCCAGATGCGCCCATACTTGGCATTTACCAAAGCCTGTCCCAGCTCAGACCCACCAGGAGCCTAGAGTTCGCTGAGGAGGGGAGGGGAGGGGAGAGGCTGGGTATGACACCAAACAGATCTTTATTTGCAGTCGTCACTGGGGCCGTTTCTTGCTGCTTATTTGTTTGCTGGCCTGCTCTTCTAGCTGCATGGCCAGGCGCAAGGCCTTGATGACATCTGGAAGGCAGGGGTGGTACACTTGAAGTCAGCAGGTCTCTCAGAGACCCTGTTCCCTCAGGCAGAGCCACCATCACCCAGAGGCCCCACCCTCCGGCTGCCCCCACCTCGCAGGGCTGAGAAGTGCTTCGCTTGCTGGGCCAGGGCACAGTCTGCTTTATTCACAAAGGTCTCCAGGTCGTAGTCTGGTTGCTCAGCCATCTCGGAGAGCTCCAGCCAGTCTGGCCCTTGCTGCAGCAACACAAGATGGACCTTGTCAGGTCAATAATGACCAAACCGATTTAGCAAATCATCCCCAGGGCTCTACCATCTGTAATGCAGATGCCTGTTCCTCTAGCCATGGCCCTGACCCTGCCTCCTGACCTTCCCCCCATAACTCTCAGCTTGAATCTGTCCTTCCCCCACCTCCCAAAAACTTGTCCCTGTCCCTGAGGTCAAATGCATATCTGATGCCCAAGCCAGAAATCTGAGCAAAAATTCTTTCACCCTGCTTGTCCCCCAATCCTAACAATTGCACCCCTGAAATGGTTCTTAAATCTCATGCCTTCCTGTCAATCCCACGACCATGGTCACAGCTAGTCTAGGCACCAATGTCTCTCCTGAACTCTAACAATCTCCTAACTGCTCTTAACTCTAAGCGTTTCTACTCATGCTCTCCCCAGGTCCTGAAGCCAGGCTCTGCACTGTGGCCACAGTCAGGCACCTAAAGCTCTCAAGTCACCAAGTCACCACTCTGCTTAGTCCCTTCAAAGGCATTCACTGCCCTCATAACGAAGTCCAGGCCTTTGGTGTGAACCATAATGTCCTTTAGCATCAGGTCCTGGCTGACGTGTTCACAGCCTCGATCTCCCTCCCTCACCTGCTCACACCTTTTGCTATAGCCAGAGTGAACCTATTGCTCTTCCTGAAAGTACCACGCCCTTTCAAACATTTGGACCCCGAGCCCTTGAGGGAGGGAGGACACATGTAGACACTTACCTTGCATGTTCCCTTCTCAGATCTAAGTGCCCTGAGCTGCCCCCTCTGCTCCACACTCGGAGTGCCCTACTGTTAGGATGCCCTTCAGGCCTCTCCCCAACTTGTGCTTCCACAGTAGGGATCATGGCAGTGGTAGCATCACCTACTAAAGGCTGACCACATGCTGGGGAAGGCTGAGTGTTTAACAACATATCACTTAATCACTTAATCCATCCTTTAAACATCTTGTCTTGACCATTTTGGAGATGAAGAATTTGGGGCCCAGTGAGCCTCAACGACTTTCACGAGGAAACTGGCTCATAAATAGAAGAGTTGGGATTGATCAAGTCTTTCTTTAAGCCTGTTATCCATACTTCATGATTTTGGCCCTTGGTCTCAGCACAGGAGCTGGTGGTATATAGAAAGTATTCACCAACATTCATGAACAGACAAGACCTGGCTACCCTCCAAACCCTCAGTCGGGAGCACAGGAGAGAGAGACTAGCTCCAGCCAGGAAGATGGGGGAAAGCCTATGTGTGCCAGGCTGGAGAAGGAGGTATGGTAATTAGCTGCCCTATAACAGCAGCTGAATAACTAACTGGAGAATTAAGAAATGTTGATCTAGAAGGCTGCCTCTTACCACCCCAGCCGGAAAACTGAGGAGGTGTATGTGTGCATGTAAAGCCCAGGTCACATTCAAAGAATGACGCTGAGCCCAGGGCCAGCTCTCCACCTGTATGATCTCCTTGAGCTCTTCCATGGCCCTTTCTTCCAGCTCCCTGATCTGAGTCATGGCTTCATTGAAGCTGGACATCTGGGAAGACAGTTCGTCTTCTTCCTTGGAGAACTAAGGGGGCAAAAGGAGACACGTAACAGTGTGGCCCAGTCTCCATCTCAGCTGGCCATGTTCCCTGCTTGCCTGGCCCGCCTCCCCTTACATTGCCTGCACTCAGGGCCCCGTTGGAGCTGGTTTCCATCTCTTCTGTTTCCATCTGAATTGGCTGCTCCCCACTGGGTCCACTGTGGGGGCTCAGCTCCTTGACCCTGAGAAAACAAGAAGGTCACAGCTTCCACAGCAGCCTCTTTGGCACTCACAAATGTGCAGCACCACTCAGATTTCGAGACTTCAAGGAGATGGAGTAGTGGCTTTGCTTTGACCTAGAAGGATTCTTATTCACACTGCTCCCCACCAGAGCCTGAAGGGGATCAGAAAAAAAACTTGTAGCATCATATATGGACTCCCAGGACTCAGACTTAGTGAGTCACAGAAGAGGAGACTATAGGCAGAGTCCCCAGAACCCCCTCCCCACTCTCATCACTACCATTCCCTCCCCAACCCTGCCCCTTCCCATCCCACCTGGCATAGGTACCAGTACCTGTCTGCATATCTTAGTGTATTTAAAGTATATTCACAAGAGCTTATGCCTGGTGAGATCATGGCGATCTGCAAAAGAAGGAATGGGCAGTTAATGGTCAAGGATCCCAGGGTAAGGGTGCTCTTGGAGAGGTTGCCAGGAATTGGGGGTAGAGCTCATTAAATACCCACTGTGTGCCAGGCAACTTGCCCCATGGGCCCTGCAAACTAAGATTCTTTATTTTTTATTTTTTTTAAACTAAGATCCTTTAAAGATCAGTCCCCTGTTTTTGCTGGTGTATCTGATTACTCCTGCTTCTTTACTTCTTTACTGACCCATTCCTCTCACCAAGGTCACAATGCAAGACCCTGTGATTACTGCTGGAAACTTTAGTTCACCTGGGCTCAGAGATACTGCCTTAGGGAGAGGGGTTTAGAGCTTAGTCAGCAATTCCCACCTTCCTCAGCAGGAGGAGAGAGATATTCCCTGGCGAGGAAGGTGGGCAGATCTGAGCTAGAAAGCATTATGGATAAAATAAGGGGACAGAAAGTCACTCAAGGCTGAGGCCCTCTCCAATTTCCTAGACTGGGAGCCAGTGACCCCTGAGGGAAGTCACAGAGGGACGAGGACTGCCTCTCCTGCTTCCCCAAAGGTCCTCCTCCTGAATCCTGTAGCCCCCTTTTCATCAGGTATGGGAGGAATGACCTCCCCGACCCAAGAGGTGCACAGACACACAGTAAATGGAGAAGATCCTTTCCTCCCTGCTTGTGTAGGCAAAGAGGACCCTGCTGCCCAAAAGCAGGGGGTGAAGCCCAGTTAAATTAGAGCCTGGAAACCCAGCTAGTCAAGAATACAGAGCCTCTTGCCCAGGGACAGGACTGCACCACTCCAAAGGACCCAACTCACCATGCAGGTCCTTGAGTTCTCACCAATAAAGGAGTCCCTCAACACCTGTGTCAGCTTGCTCTCGCGGAATGGGGTGTGGGCCTTGTTCTGTCCCAGGGCCCTGATGCATTCCTGGGGGACAGCAGGGGAAGCTGAGGTCCCCTCCTTCCTTTCAAGATGCCCTCTCCCTCCTACCCTCTCCTCCCAGTAGCCCTCCAGGGCCACCCGCTCCCCTGCAGCTGGGCCCGGCTACCTTCAGGGCCAGGAGACTCTTGTTGATTTCTGCACCCTCCATGCGGGTCTGCCGGTCGGCACTGGAAGTGTCTGCGCCTCGCTCGTTCCCTGCCAGATCCACTAAAGAGAACTTGCCGTGTACTCTCCCTTTGGTTCGAAGAAGAATCTGGAAGCAGGCGTGGGAGCGGGAAGAGTTGGAGTTGGCAAATGTCTGCCCAGAGGTCCTGTGGCAAAGGAAGACAAAGAAGGGCTATGAGCTCCTGGGGGGGTGGTCACCAGCCACCATGGCACTTGAGGCTCCAAGGCTCAGTTCTCCAGGAGGAGAGGGAGACGGGCCAGGACTCTTAGACGTTCTGTGTCATCCTGTCCCACTTCCATCTTTCCTTCCCTGGGCAGCAGTCCTCCTCCCTCCAGCCACTCTGGGCATGGCTTACCCTGGCAGCCAAAGTACTGAATTCTATGTGAAGGCCTTGGTCAGAGCCTGGGGCATAGGCCGTGGGGAAGCATGAGTTACCTCTGCTGCAGGGCACATAGGGAAGGAGGGACTGTCATGACCCACTTGCTAAACTCGAGGGCCCTGGCGAGGTAGCCCCTCCCTGGTCCTCCATAAACTGTGCAGCACCCACTGCACCACGCCGAGGACCCTGGTAGAAGAGCACTTTCCTCTGTCTACACAGGAGCTCTGGCCCCGTCACTTCCAGCTAGAGCATACCCAGAGCTTCTGTCCCCCACCACAGAGAGAGGGAACACCAAGGAGAAACTCAGAGAAATCGGGAAGCATGCCTCTGGATAACAGTCTGGTAATAAAGCCTGCCCTGGTCAGATTCATGATTTGACTCGCCCCTGACGAGTCTTACCCTGGGTCATTGGCCCCATTGCGACCACTTAAGGCAGAGGCCTTCAGAGCCCTCACCAAGCTGGGGGAAGCGGTGCTCTGTGGAAACAGCAAAGGGCTCAGTGCTCATCTATCGCCTGACCCGGCATTAGAAGGTGGCCCCTTCCTCCGGCCAAACTCTGACCTGCAGGCACTGCCTATGTCGATCATCTTGATGACGTCGTCAGCACAGCTCACCAGGCGCTCCTGCAGCCCCACCACCTGCACCTGCTGCTTGCCGTCCTCTAGCACGCGCAGCTTGGCCTTCTTATTGAGCAGGTCGAACAGCTGTGCCAGGCAGGGAAACAAGGCCAAGGCCGTCAGGCGCCAGGCACCCACCAATCCCTCCCCGCTTCAGAGCCTGTCACAGCTTAGACAATGACTGGGAACAGGAGAGGTGGGAGAGGCTATACTGGATGATAGATGAGCAGCGAGCAGTTCACCTGGGAGCTGAACTGGGCTACCTCAGTTTGATGTGACCCTCCTTCTTTACTGGCTGTGTGACCTGGGAAGGTACTTAGCCACCCAGCCTGGTTTCTCATCTGTGCAATAGCGACAGTAACGGTGATACTTCCTAGTAGGGTTGTGGTGATGAGCTGAGACAAGTTAAGTGCTTAGAACAGTGCTCAGTACCTAGTAACATGTTACTAAGCCACATTAACTATTATCTAGACCCCACTTGGGGAAGGTGACTCTGCAAAAGCGTAGAGAGATACATAGAAATATAGAGAGAGTATGACTATGAGAATGAATGTGTGCAATCAGGAGAAGAGAGATTTAAGAGGGAGGTGCATGGAGGGAGGATAAGGCACACGTAAGCAAACCTCCCGTCTGAGAGGAAGCCCTGAGGCGTGTTCCTGCTTACTTGTTGAGCGTGCCTCCCATCCCACCATTGGACGAAAACCTCCCACACATTTGGGCAAAGTGGCCCAAAGGCATGACAACACACAGGGTATTTGTCTTCTACAATTTCTTGCCAACCTCAAGATTTTAGAAACTTCAGGGGCCCCAGCAGCATAAACAGAGGGCTCCCTGCCAGCTACCTTCCCATTATAGATTTCGAAGAATGTCACATAGACTTCCAGGTCCAGCTTCCGGTATCTGGGCTGATTCTTCAGGAGGAAGACGTCCCGGGCTGTGGGGAGAACCTGGATTAAGTAAGCAACCTGCCCTTCTGTGCCCAGCCCTGCTGGGGCAGAACTTACTACTTACAGGCCATCGCATAGATCCCTTTGGATGCGTTCTGGGCTTTTCCATAGAGGTCTCCACCCATCGTCTGCAAAGGGAAGGGACAGGAGACTGTGCCTTGGCCTAGGCCAGAGCATTACTGGCTCCACCACCACCGTGGGCCATACTACAGCCAGGAGGGGATCTGGACCTGATAAGGCCCTTCCCTGCCCCTGGCACAGCAAGAGCATCTGGAGGTAGGGCATCTGCACTGAGGGGACCTTCTGCAAGAAACTCATTGTCCTTCTTTTCAGAGGCCCAGAGGTGCACTAAGGGCAGGATCACTCTCTGCCAGGCTTGAATACTCACATGAGTCTTGCCACTTCCCGTCTGGCCGTACGCAAAACAGGTTGCCTTTCCGCCTTCAAAGATTGTTTGTACCAGTGGCCTTGCTGTGAACCTAAGAGAAAGGATGGGGAAGCATGCATATCTCTGCTTAAATGTGCTTCCTAGAACGTGGTTCTGCTACCCTTCCAAAGCAGGATTCCTGGGGGCTTCCTTCCAAGCAAAGTGGTCCCACCTGACCCCAGCCCCACTTAAAAATCTGAAATTCTAGCCACCTGGGGAGGGCTGGACCAACTGGCCAGGAGCAGGCTGGTCCATACTCTAACTGAGCCACCAGCACCTCCTCCACCCTGGAAACACAGAGGGAAGCTTGAGCTTAGCAGCCCACTTCCAGCATATGATACACTACAGAGATCAAAGAAACTCTTTAAAGTAAAAGCCTAAAATATTTTAGACTTTGTGGGCCACATAGGTCTCTTCCATATATATACATACATAAGTATACATACATATACATTAAAAAAATTTATTTATTTGGCTGCACTGGGTCTTAGTTGTGGCAAGTGGAATCTTTAGTTGCAGCTTAGTGCAGCATGTGGGATCTAGTTCCCTGACCAGGGATCGAACCTGGGCCCCCTGCATTGTGAGCTCAGATCTTAGCAACTGGACCACCAGGGAAGTCTGAAATATATAGATATATATAATGATTCTTTGAAAACACAAAATCCACTCTTAATTTGAGAGCCATATAAAAAGGGGTTGCAAGCCACCTTTCATCCATGAGCTACAGTTTATCAACCTCTAGTCTAGAGCAGCGCTGTCCAATAGAACTTTCTGAGGATGGATACTGGAAATGATCTCTATCTGTACTGTCCAATAGTAGCCACTGCCGCACATGTCTACTGAGCACTTGAAATGTGGCTCATGTAACTAAAAGACTGAATTTTTTTTTGACTGCACTATACAGCACGTGGGAATCTTAGTTCTCCAATCAGGGATTGAATCCATGCCCCCTGCAGTGGAGGTGCAGATTTTTAACCACTGGACCACCAGAGAAGCCCCTAAAGAACTGAATTTTTAATTTTTTTTAACTTTTATTTAAACAGTCACATGAAGTTAGTGGGAGCTGTACTGGACCAAGCAGCTCTAGTTTGCTGAGCCTGCTAAGCCCAGTGGGTAATGGGTGGCTGTACAGGACACAGACACAGGAAGAGCCCCGGAGGCCTGCCCAGCCCAGTCTCAAATAGGGCAGTGGGAATACTTCACTTCTGTCTACTCGAGCATGGGCCACTAAAGCTGAAACGTAGGATGTGACAGCCCCAACAGGGCCTTCCTCGTGCTAGAAGCCAGAGCCAGCTCTGCGTCATGGCCCATCCAAAGAAGACACAAGAGGAAGCCAGGAAGGGATTCAGAGTCGGCATGCCTGAGAGTGCAAGTGTTACCACAATGTCCCACATTGGAAAAAGGAAGTGTCAGGAGGAAGGGGGAAACAGAGGCAAGGGACTAACCTGTAGACGACTTCATTTGAAGTTGTTTCATCAAATGCGAAGTCAAAGCAGAATGCTTGGTTCTCCAGATACTTTGTTAAGTCCACTTTTAACTTGGGCTCATGGACCAAGAGGACACACTTGCTAGGAACGGAAATCACATCAATTTCTTTCTTGGCCAACTCTGCAGAAGGACAGTATTTCAGGGGTTGCTCCCTGGACACTGGGGACCCTCAGTCTGAAGCCTCATTCTGACTGAACTTACCTTGGGGCTAAGGTAAGGTGGGGCTTACCTTGTTTATTCAGTGGGCGTTTCCTAACACAGACACATATCCTGTGCTCTTCGATCTTCAGGAGGAGAGAAGACAACCGTCAGCAAAAGGTCAGTGGAATATTGAAAGAAAGCTTGTACAGAACCCCTCCCTTACTAATCATATATCTGGCCCAGTCAGGGCCCGAGATCTAACACTGGGACCCACTGTGCTCATAGTTACTCTAGAGCACAAGAAGGTGGCTCTGAATTTTCTTCTCAGTTTTATCACTCTGCTGCCTATAGGAGGTTTCAGCACACTTGCATGATTAGTAGTAAGAATCTAGCCAATCTATTGAAGCAGAGAGAATGGGGGCTGGAAGGGGATTTATAAAGATCAGAGTCTCCCATCTAGCCCTTGCTAGCTCCAGCCCACCAAAGGGTATTTAAAAACCCCTTGAGGGTGAGTGACGATTCCTATACGCTGTCATTCCTTTAAGAGATGTTTCTGTCTCTCAGTTATACGCCTACTCAGGAAAAGAATCTTTTTATATATATTAAAAAATGAATCTGCTGTATACCTGAAACTAACATGATATTGAAATCAACTATATTTTTTAAAAAATTGTATGCCTACTCAGGAAGGAGAGATAGAAGCCCCTTGGGATTACTTACTGGATCAGCTGCAGTAAGCGGGTGACATTCCAAAGTAGCTCGAAATTCTTTAATCATCCGGGCAAATTCCCAGTTTGGAAAGCTGCTGTCATACTCCTGTTTGGGGTAAGATTGAAGAAGGACTGACTGCCAAGGTCTAAGTGTTCACAGGCCTCAGTGCTAGGCAGTGGCAACAACAGCCCTTCCTATGCACACAGCCCCTTCAGCGCTGACAAAACCCCCACACGATCTCATTGCCCTTGACTCTGGCTCCGGGCAGAGAATCCAGGCACAAAGTTTTGGGAACAGAGATTGCCAGGGGGGCCTAGGCATGCGGTAACCACTCTAGGAAGTGGGGCAAGAGCCACTTCCCTATGTCTTAGGAGACCAGCAGGCTGGGATTCTCCTGTGCCATTAACCCTACCAAAGGGAGATAATCCAAACTGGAATCCCACTGTGGCACCCCAAATATGCACAACTAGGAGGTCAGGGGAAGTAGGCAATTGCCATTGCACTGGGTGATGGGCGTGCCCACTGGATAACCAGTAGGAAATATTCATCATCTGAAGGCCTTCAGAAAAATATCTGAATTATTTGTTCTCTGAATCCTGATGAGAAACTGGTTAAAATTCTTGGTTATCAGAACTGGAGCCTCAGAAATGCTGGGGCTGAACCGTTATCTATCTCTGTTGCTGGCAAGGTTGCAGTTAAGGATGTCTGTCCAAAAACCCTTGCCCATGCTTCCCAAGAAAGGTACCTGAGCTCGCTTTATTCTCATTTCAGAGTTCTGGGCTCTCTTCTCTTCTCGCTTGTTCTTCATTTTTTCCATTTCCTTCACAATACAT
This sequence comes from Muntiacus reevesi, assembly GCF_963930625.1. Classification (NCBI taxonomy): domain Eukaryota; kingdom Metazoa; phylum Chordata; class Mammalia; order Artiodactyla; family Cervidae; genus Muntiacus; species Muntiacus reevesi. The sequence continues at coordinate 160,004,485 of NC_089249.1, forward strand.
GATTTCCTCCGAACTAGTGGAAGAGAAAAAAGAGGAAGCCCTCTCTTTTACCTATCTAGGCCAGCCTGCTCTTCTCTGGCTGTTGTGTGGAGTCCTGGTCCTTTCTCATGGCTAGACCTTCTCTAGACCCTTGCTCTTACATCACCACATGCAAAGAGAGGAAGCACCAGCTATGACTCTTGGGATGACCAAGCTGACAAGAAACTTGCTAATATGAGCACTCCAGGTCTAACCCAAGTTCTCTCTATGCCTCTGTGGCCTTTTTCTCAACAATCAGTAGAGATGAGATCGTCCCTGTTTGGTGGTCACTCTGGGCTGTTGTTTAGGTGTTGATCAAGACTTTAGCTGTGACAACACCTCAGTTACATCAGAGAGCTTCTGCCAGCTGGCAGTGAGTGACAGGGTCACCTGTTCTGAAAGATCGATTCCGTGGCCACAGGGCAGCATGTCCCCATGTGACAGACATGGTTTGAACTCAGGTACCAAGCAGGCCAGGTTGGGACGGGCCGTAACTCCTATCCTGCACTGGAAGCAGGGTACCAGACAGCTCAGTGTCTCTACCTGACTTCACAGAGTTTGCAGAAGAGCTGTCTCGGATGGAGTGGACTTGCTCTTCCACCTCCTTGCTGACCATCGTCAATGGTATTTCACCCACTGCAGGGCAGGAGGGCCTAGAGAGGCCGGCTGTAGGGGAACAAGAGTCATTGGAGAAGCAGGCAGGCATACGGCAGCTGTGTTCATCTGAGCCCTAGAGGGTCACAGGCCAGGAGGATGGCTACTGACTGCCAGCTCAGCAAGGGCTCAGGTTCTACTGTGTAAGCAGAGCTCAGGCTTTTCCCTTCATTTCAATCCACATTTTGAACCCAGTAAGCCCCGCCAAGGGTTGGCTCCTGGTGTCAAGAAATCTTAAAGGTTATGTGAGTTGCTCAGTATGCGCTTCACTATGAAGGGAAAAGCCTCTAAAGGTCTGACCTCTTTAGGCTTGACCAAGGAAGGGTTCTCAGGCTAGGCCAGGCCTTTCAGTTCATTTGGGAAAAATTTCTGACTTCAGAACCTAAGTGGTTAACAGGAGCAAGGACTGAAAACCAGGAAAATGGGAACCTGGTTCAACCTAGAAAGGTACAACCAGAGAGGTACAACCCACAGCAACTTCCCATCTCTGGCCATGACCCTTTTGTTTACCTTGACTTTAAATCACTTAATTTACTAATGATTAGTACAAATTGACAATTAAAAATGTTTTTAAAATCCCATTTATATAAAATCCAAAAAAAGAGAAAGTTAATTTATGTGATCCAAAGTCAGGACATAGATACCCTTGGGGCTTAGGAATTGGGAGGGGGCCTGAAGGGGACTTTTGGAGTGCTGGTAATGCTGTTTGATCTAGGTGTCAGTTATATGAGTGTGTTTACTTTGTGAACTATATAGTCAGTGACAGATTTACATTCCTGTATGTATATATATTATGTTTAAATGAAGTTTAAAGAGTAAAGTGAGAGGATTTTCAGGTAGGGGAGCAGTGGTGCAGGCGCAGACGGTGTAAAAGCCAGGGAGCACAGGAATCCTAGGGTGTTCTAAAACAGGCTCAGGGCCATGTGTGAAGCGCTGCTCTAGGGCCTCAAACAGGGAGAATAGATTCATTACTCACTGGAAACTGAAAACTGTTTGCGGGAATTTGCAGATGCAGGCAGCTCCACCTCCATATCATTCTCCTGAGTGGTGATTCGAACCTCTGAGACAGTGGACATGCGAGTAGAGCGGCCTCGGAGACCTGAAGGACCAAGGGCCACGGTCAGTCAGTGCATTGTGATCCGAGAGCAAAAGAGAGGGGCAGTCGAGGGTAACCCTTCAAGATTCTATACAGGGCGAGATGGGTCCTGACACCTGGAAAGGAGCCCACCAACTTCCCATTCCTTCCATCCAAAGAAAGAAAGGCCAAGTACCAGTGACCCTAAAACTAATTTGTTATATTCTGCAGTCTGAGAGCTCCTGAGGGCTCCCACAAGAGCATCTGTCTGGAGTAAATGGAAGAACCTACAGACAATCTGAGATCATTTCTGGAGACACAGACCTAATCCCAGAAAAAAAGCATTTTAATCTTAGCAGCAGTACCTACCATTCTACAGTCTTCCCAAACGTCCAGAGGTAAATACCAGTATTCCCAACTGATAAAAGGGGACATTAAGGCATAGAGAAATTAAGCAATTTGCCCAGTGTCACTCAATTAGTAAGTGTCAGAGTCAAGATGTGAACCCAAGACTGCCAGATTTCATGATCAGGGCTTTTTCCACTGCTCCAAGATGCTTTACAGAGCCAGACCTGGGCCACATCGTCAGAAGCCATGGAACCAGCAACTGATTTTTCTAGAATCTTAAAAGAATGCTTAACTGACAGAAACAATTTAACTGAGTTTATACAATTAAGTTGTTTAAACAAATTTAATTCTTGTCAATTTCTATTCATCTATATTGCTTCCCTTCATAAGAAATAATGTACCTATAAAATAAAAGTAGTAAATTTGGAATTAAAACACTAGTGTCATATAAACAAATATCAACTTATATGGAATTTGAGTTTCCTAAGTTTAGGCTGATGTGATGGCTCTATATAATCAATCTATGTTTTTCACAAAGAGCATGAATTATTATAATATTCCTGTATCTCAAAAGATCTGTGATCTTGTGTTTCACTTCTACTGTTCAATGTCATTCATTCAATAATGAATCATTATTTTTTCCTATTAAAAGGAGCGGTAGGGGTCCAGTGGTTAGGACTCCGTGCTCTCATTGCCGAGGGCCCAGGTTCAATCCCTGGTTAGGGAACTAAGATCCCATGAGCCAGATGGCATAGTCAGAAAAAAAAGGAGCAGTGGCAATATCCTTTTGGTACATGCATGTGGAGAGAGACCACTGCCACCCATATTTCTCCTGGAGGCTACTGGAGTATACAGCCAGCAAGAGAGGGCCAGCATTACACTACTCATGCCTAGCTCAAGCTCAAAACCATCCCACCTTTCACCTTGGGCCCCTGGGAAACCTGAAGCTCCAGTCATGTACTCTCTGGGCCCAGGGTGGCTGGATTATGTTGAGATAGTGATAACCCCCTGACTGGGACAGGTTGTGCAGGCTGTGAAGTATAGCTGGCTCTGGGTTATAAACTGGATTATCTGGGCAGCTTGTGCATATAGGCACCCGTCACAGCCTACCGTATTTAAAGTAGATTTATGCTGATTCCTGCAGAGAAAGCCTAACTTTCTCCTGGAGTTCAAAGCACTGCTATTATTTGTCCAATCCCACCCTACCCCCAGATCACCACAGTACTACCAACTCTACCTCTAAATGGCCCTGACCTAGCTTTTCTGACAGCCCACTCACCATCTCACTCCAAGGCATGTCGTTTCCCCAGGGAGAGAAAACAAGCCCAGAATTGGGTTGATTACTGCTCTGGATTCCACAGGAAAGGCTTCCAGGCCAGTTGGCAAATTTCCCAAATGCACCAGATTCAAAGAGACTGGTCTAAGCTGTAGGTTGAATGGTTGAATTCTCTTTTTCTTTTTTTTAACTGCTTCAGAGGTAGGATTGACATGAAAACAGCTGGAAGTATTTTCTGTGTACAACTTGATGGATTTGGAGGTAAGTATACACCCATAAAACCATCATCATAATCAATACTATAATCTACTCATCACCTCCAAAGTTTCCTCCTGTACCCCTCGTTTTATACTTTGTTTTCTCCTTTTGTAGTAAATCACTCAACATAAGATCTACCCTCATAGTAAATTTCTAAGTATACAATACACTCATTGATCATGGGCCCTATGATATACATTAAATCTCCAGAACTTCTTTATCTTGCCTAACTGAAACTTTGTACCCTTTGACCAACACCTCTCCATTTCTTCCTCCCTGAAGGTTGGATTCTTCCTCACAGAAAGAGACGTGGAAGACAGGGCAGGACTCAGCCTACACAGTAGCAGTCTTTTAAACTGGAACCGTGAGTCTACTCACAGCTTCCTGAGCCCCAAGAACATCATTTCTGGCACAAACCCCATGACAGTGAGCCAGTAGAAATCCATTTACCTTCCTTTGGAGCAGGAATTTTGGAGCTGACTGATCTGCGCTTTTGTTTCTGAAAAACAAAACAAACCACCACAACATATGGGTCTTATCCGCTCTCAAGGGCCTATTCTGGGCCCATGTGCTGTGCTGAAGTACTAAGCAGACCCAGAAAACAAACCAGCAAAGACCCAAACAAGCCGAGTGCATCCTCTGGGGCACTGGCTGTAGTCAGATGACTGGCAGCTACCTGAACCGTTACATTCTCCTGCAGGGGAAGATTGTCCTTCGGGTGTAAAGGAAGAAGCTGTAAGAGTTCTGGGTTTACTGCAGCCACATCATCAAAATCTACCTGCAAGGAGAAAGTAAAAGTTTCTGTGAACAACATAGCTTGTTCAATTCAATTGCATTTCTGCAATCAAGGCTACCCCTAAATTTATATTTTATAAACTTTAAGTTCCGCCAAGTACTAACAGCTATAAACAAATATTTATTCCCTGATCATGTTTTACCATCTAGATGGATATTGGTTTCTGATTTCCAAGCCAATGGTAGATGTTAGTGATGAGAATGAGGTGAGGAGGAAGGCAGACAGGCAGGCAAACAGTCAGACAGTCCACAGTAGATCTCGACCACTTGGCTCCCTACTGCTCTGTGGGGCAGTGGTGTCCTGCTGGGCATAGCCCCTGAACACCTTTTGCTGCCTGCCACCAAGGCGGAAACAATTCTAACTGTCCCACTGATAGTCAAATGGAGGGCCCTTCAGGATCTTATGGGCGGGGACAAGCTCCCGAGAGCTGTTACCTAGTCCTAAATCTACCTACATTTTCTACTGGGCCCAGAAACGTCTTCCCCAGTCACAGCATCCTACTCATGCCTTCCCTACTTTCTGTGCATACCTGCAATGAGGTCACAATTCCAGGTTTACATCACCAGAGTCCTGAAACCCTCTAGGGACAACTCAGGCTTCATCAGCATATTTCACAGCAGATTCAAACACACCAAAATAGTACCAACTTGATTATTTGTGTTTCACATTTGTGATAAAATGTGAAAGACCTGCAGAATGTACTCCAGGGTGAGAATTCCACTTCCTACATATGCAACTTTTATGTATTAACAGCTTCTTCAAACACTTATTAGGCATGAGTAGGCAGCAGGGGGAAGGTACTCAAAAGTGAACTAAGACATGTATTGGACTTCCCTAGAGGTCCCATGGTTGGACAGCTGGGAAGATTTCACATCCTGGGGGGCAACTGAGCCCGTGTGCTACAGCTACTGGGTTCAAGCTCTAGAGTCGTAAGTACTGAGCCCATGCTCTGCATCAAGAGAAGCCACTGCAGTGAGAGGCCCACGCACTACAACTAGAGAGTTGCCCCAACTCACTTCAACTAGTGAAAGCCCACATGCAGCAACGAAGACCCAGTGCAACCAAAAAATAAAAGAGACATGTATTGCCCTTGCCTTCAGTGAGCTCATATTCTAGTGGGGGAGAGAAGCCATATGCACAAAGGGCTGGAAACCCAAGCAGCATGGGACACACAAGGAAGACAGAACAATCAAGTGCAAAAGCTGGTGAGTACTTCAGTAGCCATACTTCTATTCACCTTTCTTGGACAGCTACAAACCCTTACTACTACCCCTCCACCCCAATTCCAATCCCTAAACTACAGAGATCATAAACAATGCAGGAGACCAGAGTTCTGACATTAACTGATTCTCATGTTAATGATTCAGGAAGGGATAAGAGTGTGGAGGCAGCGAGGCACTGGGCAGGGTCACAGGGTGGGGAACTGCCCCACTTGTCCCTGGCACAGGATACTCTGGGAGGAGTCTATAGTAAGAAGGGCAAAAGTTGATTGGGATCAGATCTTGAAAAGGCTTTGAATGCCTCACTAAGAAGGTTTAACTTTATTCCACAGGCAATGTTTGAGCTGGAGTTAAGACGCAATAAGAATTGTATTTCTAAACAAACAACAAAAACAACTCACAAGGAACTGCTAATAGATGGTTGAAAGGGATTTTAGGAAACTCTTGATTCAAGGACAGATGATATAAAGAATTCAGTTCTTCTATCTCTCAAATATACCACCTAAATAAACATGTACCTACCATAAGGCACTATGCTAAGCAAGCACTTTACATGTGTTATCTCATTAAGCTTCACGGAAGCGGGTCCAGGTTTGTCTTATTCACCTCTGTATCCCCAACAACAAACACACAGGCTGGCATTTTGGAACCAGTACAGAAGGATTTGTTGAATAAGTCCTCAAACAACCCTATGAGTAGATATTATTATCATCCTCATTTCATAAATGAAGAAGCTGAATTTCTAATAGGAGCAGAAATGTGCTTAAGAACACATTAAGCAGTGGCAGGGCCAGACTCTAGAATCCAGGTTTTCGTACTCAGCCTGGTGAGCTCTTCACTACACCACATGCCTCTAAAACATAAATGTCTTAGGTATATCCCTCCTTCTTCTCAAAATCCTTCCAAGGCTCCCACTGTCTGCAGAATAAGATCTTAAACATCTTAGTGCCAGAGACAAAGGCCTTCTAGTCTCCCTTTTCAGTCTTTTTGCTGCTGCCAAGTATATTAAGCCTTCCTCTGTGCCTGGAGTCAGTTTCTTTACCAGTCCCCATGAGGGCCACCTCACTGTTTCTTTGGCCCCACTCCCACAAGCCCATCTTCAGTGAGTTTCCATCTCTGAGCTGCTCTAGCATTATTCTGTGAAGTCGCTCAGTCGTGTCCGACTCTTTGCGACCCCATGGACTGTAACCTACCAGGCTCCTCCATCCATGGAATTTTCCAGGCAAGAGTACTGGAGTGGGTTGCCATTTCCTTGACTTCTATTATTGGGTGTTTCAGAAACATACTTTTGTCTCCCCAAAGAGATTATCAATTTTACTCTCCAAATCAGTATCATAGGTAGTGTACACTCAGAAGCTAGCTTGGTTGAGTAAGGTTTTAGAAGTCTGTGCAGTTTGCTTTCTACAAACACACCAGAAACTGTTGATTGCTTCAATTTAGAACAAGGCTGCCTTAAAAAAAGTCCCAAAGCATTCAAAGAGGACCACATTTAAGATTGGAGAGGACAAGTCAGCATTGAAAACAAGGCTGACACAAGTTCCATTTCTACACATGTCTTTTTAATTGTAGTAGAGGCACACTCATAGAACCCACCTCTTTGCCCTTTGTATCTCCTCCTTCTTTCCATTCCACTGAAACGCAGGATTTCTCCAAGTTCACAGTGCTTATACTGGCACTGTGAATTATGCCTACAGTATGAAAAAGCCAGAGTTACCTATCTTTTTCACTTTTAGGATCCCAGAGACTCAAATGTTAAGTTGACCTCAAGGAAGGGACAGTTGACTTTCTAACCCCAGCAGACAAACCTCTTGGCACCCCACCCTTGGAATATCCCTCAGTGACCTAGGCAAGGAACAGTTCTTAAAACTGAGCTGCAGAGGATAAGGGCTCACCCCCACTCAAAAGAGAGACTACAGCGTGGTGAAGGTATGTTTGGGCAGGGGAGTCTCTCTAGTGCTTAGGTGAGCCATTCTGCAACACAGCACTGAGGCTCTAGTGCCCTCAGGTTTCCCTATCTCACTCCTGACCTTTATGTCTGACAATTCTAATGATACTGGTATCATTAGACCTGCCATAATTGAGATACCTGCTGAACTGAAAAGGAGAGGGCAGAACTGCAAGCTCCTGAATGAAGAGCAGGGATCTCATAATTTGTCCCATTACCCTGAATTCGGTGTCTGACATATTGTAAGTGCTCAGTGTTAATGGGAGAGTAGAGGGGTCAGAGAGCCGAGGTCCCTGCAAGAGCAGGGCAGTTTCAGGGGAGAACTTTGGAGGGGAAGGGAATCCTGACTTCCCGGAGAGGTCCAGTGACACGGGGGCTCCGCCCACTCCTGGAGGACGGAAAGGAGACGCATGGCCAGTGCAGAGGCCCCTGGCCGTTGGCGGGGAAGACTGACCGCCAGTGAGGAGACCTAGACCAGGGGTGTGGGGGGATCCACAATAGTGATTCAGGGCCTGCCATTTGGGGAGGGGCGGTAATTTCAGTCGTCTCAGCCCACGGGTCCCTTTGGTCTAAGGACCCCGCCCCTCACCATTACTGCGCTGGATCTTGATGGTGAGACCAGGAAACAGGCGAGCCTGAAGAGACGAGTCCATGTGCAGGCAGGCGCTCCGGTGAGGGACACGCGAAAGGCCAGAAAACCACAACTCTGGTAATCCTAACGCCGCGTAAACCGCCGAAGTTTAAATCCCGCGCGCCAGCGTCCCGAAACGTCATCACGCTGTCGCCGGTCTCCCTTCCGCCAATCAGCGGCGTTCTGCGGAGCCTTTTGGGAAACGTAGTCTCCGGGACGCCTTCCGGCGTCTGGAACCGCCCACTCCTCTGCCAGACCGCTGAACGCAGGGCCTGTTGGGAGCTTTGGGAACCCGCGCTACGGGAGGTCTCTTTTTCTCTGAGTTCAACCAGCGGCTTTGCTGCTGGGGTCCTTTAAACTCAGAAACCTCAGAGTGATGTGAGAGAGGGAGGGTTCTGAGGCCCTATAGTCATGGATTCGAACCTCAACTTCATTAGTTGCCTACTTAGTGGCCTCATACAAGTTAACAAACTTTCCCTCTTCGCGCGATGGGGAGCATGTTTGCTCCCTTGTGATGTTATTGCTGAGTTCCGATGATGGGGGACTCCGTTTGGAGTGCGTGGAAGACCAGGTTCACTAGGTTTTTATCGAGTGTCTTATCAAGTGCTAAGCGCTGGAAATAGTAATTGTGAACAGGACACATAGTTCTTGCTCTCAACGTAACATTTCTAATGCGAACAGGGAACAAAAAGAAGTAAATTACAAGTAAGTTACGAAGTGTGGTAGGTGCTCTGAGGGAAACAAATTGGAATACAGAAAAATGGAGGAACCTCATTAGGTAAAATGGCCAGGGGAGAAATCTTTGAAGTGATAACCTGAGTTGAGAGAACAAGAAGGAATGTCAAAATGAAGGGTCTTAGAGAAAGAAGCCAGCGTGGCTGGAAGGCAATAGATGAGTGGGAGAGGAGTGAGATCAATTTAGCATCTTGTATCCCATACTAATAATTTTGACTTTTATCCTCATGAGAAATCACTGAAGAATTTTGAGCAGAGGAGTGACATGATGTGAGTTACATTTGATTTTGTTTATTGGGCTTGCTCTGTTTGGAGAACTAATTTGAAGGTGGCAAGACTGGAAGTGAGGTGACCATTTAGTAGGCAAGAGATTATGCTGGCATAGCCTGTGGTTGTAATACTGGAAATGTAGCCAAGAGAATGGATTAAAGGTGTACCTTATTGGAGAGGTAGAGTGAATGGATTTTGCTGATGGGGTTTGTGAAAAGATTTCAGTCTTAAATGAAACAAGAGGATATGAAATGGAGAATCTCACACATCCACCCTCCACAGAATGGAACTTAGAGACTAATTTCCCCTAATTGCCTGGCTTACAGAAAAAAACACTTCCTGATCAAGGGAACATCCACCAAAAATTACTCTCCATTGTCAAGCCAATGAACTTAATACTTTGGGACTCTGGGCAGTCTTTCTCCTCTTTGTTCTCCTGGCCCATAAATACAACTCACCCAAACCCTCAGTGGACTTGCTTATATATTGCTACAGCATGTGTTTCTCAAATTGCAAATCAGTTTCTGATAATTTGAGTTAGCCTTGGTTTACCTCTAGGTAGACAGGTTGGATGTGCCAGTGAAAGAGAAAGGATAATGGTGATTGACTGCTGATTTCTGGCTAGAGTAGCTGGGTAGGTGGTGGACCATTTCCTAAAATAGGGGAGTGGGGTTATAAAGGAAACAGTTTGGGGAGTTAGGTAAAAAGTTTTACTGTAGACATGTTGAGTCTGAGATATGAAGACTTCAGAGTGGAGGTATCAGTGAGCAGTTGGATAGGCAAGTTAGGAGCTCAGGGAGAGATCCAGGCCAGAGATAGAGATTTGGCAGTCATTTTAGGTCGATATATTCAGAGTCCTGGGACTAAATACAATCAAGAAAGAATATAGATGGAGATGAGAGGAACCATCACAGAGCCACAGAGCATGCCAGCATCTTGAAGGAGGGCATGCCCAACATCTTGAGGGAGGGCAAAGGAGGAAGAGCAAAGGAATGAGATGAGGGTGGTTTGAAGGGATGAGGAAAACCAGGGAGTAGCAAGCAGAGGAAAAAGTGTTGGAGAAAGTAACTCTGGAGAGCTGCAGTGAGGACAGGCAAGATGAGGACTTGGAAATATCTATAATTTGCTAGCACCTAAGTCATTGGGTTAGGGGAATGTGCTCAGATAGCTAGACTGGGCCTTGGAGGTGACCATCACTCATACAGTCGACAGATGCTAACTGAGCACCTACTGTGTGCCAGGGTAAATATGAAACCAACAACCAACAGTCTGCACCGTTTCACCATTATTATCCTCATTTAACAGAGGGGTGAAGTGAGGCTCAGAGAGGGGAGGTGACTCACCAAGGTTGTTAGGTGAGATGGTGGGATTTGAATCCGGGCAGCCAGGCTCTCAAACCTCCACATTCAAATCACTGCAGATGGTGACTGCAGCCATGAAACTAAAAGATGCTTGCCCCTTGAAAGAAAAGCTATGACAAAAAAAAAAAAAAAAAGCTATGACAAACCTAAGACAATGGATTAAAAAAGCAGAGATGTCACTTTACTGATAAAGGTCTGTCTAGTCAAAGCTGTGGTTTTTCCAGTAGTCATGTATAGATGTGACAGTTGGACCATAAAGAAGGCTGAGTGCTGAAGAATTGATGCTTTTGCACTGTGGTGCTGGAGAAGACACTTGAGAGTCCCTTGGACTGCAAGGAGATCAAACCAGTCAATCCTAAAAGAAATCAGTCCTGAATATTCACTGGAAGGACTGATGCTGAAGCTGAAAGTCCAATACTTTGGCCACCTGATGCGAAGAACTGACTCATTGGAAAAGGCCCTGATGCTGGGAAAGATTGAGGACAGGAGGAGAAGGGGACAACAGAGGGTGAGATGGTTGGATGGCATCACTGACTCAATGGACATGAGTTTGAGCAAACTCCCCTAGATAGCGAAAGAGAGGGAAGCCTGGTGTGCTGCCGTTCATGGGGTTGCAAAGAGTCGGTTACGACTGAGCAGCTGAACAACAACAACAAAGTCATTGGTGACTTCGAGCAATCTTGGTGAAGTGCTGAGAATGAAAATCAGACTAGAGAGACAAGTTGGATATTATTTAGGGATATATACATATGCAATAAACAAATAAAGGTATGCTTAGGAATGATAAAAACTAAGGTTCAGGAGAGCAGCTGCCTCTGGAAGAGAGTAAAATGATTGGACAGGGGTACTTCAATAAAATAGAAATTTTGTTGTTTTTACATGAATCACGATTATGCCTGGTATTCATTGTGTTTTCTGTGCCTTCTGAATTAGGAAAGCAATGTAAATTTAGACCCACCCCCACCTTTTTTTCTTTTCCACTTGTTGGTCCAGGTAGTTGCAAACTTCCTTGCTGCTTCCCAAGGCTTTGGGGCACATGGGTTTTGCAGGGGCCCTTATTTCCTGTTCTTCAACCTTGTGTAGACCTAGTGAATTCTCTTGATCTTGCATGGGTGATAAAATTCTAGCCCTCATAACTTGTTTCTGATTCCAATACTCTCCTGTTACAGGAACCTGAAATCAAGGAATTAATATTGAGTGATTCAAAATCAATAAAAACTGCAACAAATGCTGCGTTTTCAAAGTCAAGAATTCCTTTTGTGCCAGAAATGAAGAGAGTAATCTCAGCAATAAGGGGAACTGACCAAGGAGAGTCCCATGGTATGAGAATAATGAAACCTCTAGAACTTTAGGAAACACCAAGCCATTAAATTGGAGATGCTTACATATGCCAGGGTCCCCAACATATTACCACAGACATACCACCACTATAGAAAAAGAAGCCCTCCCTTAAACTGGTAATAGAACAATTGGAGTCTGTAAAACTGGTATCCATGCCTGCATGCTAAGTCGCTTTAGTCGTGTCTGACTCTTTGTGACCTTATGGACTGTAGCCTGACAAGCTACTCTGTCCATGGCAAGAATACAGGAGTTGGTTAGCATGCCCTCCTCCAGGGGAATCTTCCCAACTCAGGGATTGAACCCATGTCTCTCATGTCTCCTGCATTGGCAGGTGGGTTCTTTAACACTAGTGCCACCTGGGAAGTTCATAAAATTGTTATGCTTAACATAAAAAAAAAAAATCATTGTGAAAGGATAGAGCAATGTATAAAAAAGAACAGATATATGGAAAAAAAAAAACACACCTGGAAAAGTTTTTAAAATACAGCCACTGAAATAAATAAACCTTTGGAACAGTATGTACTGCAGTTTCCAATTAGTGATTCAGTGATCCCAATTAGTGATTCAGTGGATGCTAGGTAAAAGGTTACTGAGTACAGGATGTTTGTCTGGTGCCAGAGCATTGCTCCACAGATTATTTGCATTAACATTTTGCAAAGGGAAAGCATACCTTTACATGGAGAAATGTGACAGTGACCATTATAAGCAAAGGATCAAACAATGTTATCAATAGTGCAGTTCATTTCAGTTCAGTTTAGTCGCTCAGTCATGTCTGACTCTTTGCCACCCCAGGGACTGCAGCATGCCAGGCCTCCCTGTCCATCACCAACTCCTGGACCTTGCTCAAACTCATGTCCATCGAGTTGGTGATGCCATCCAACCATCTCATCCTCTGTCGTCCCCTTCTCCTCCTGCCATCAATCTTTACCAGCATCAGGGTCTTTGCCAATGAGTCAGTTCTTCACATCAGGTGGCCAAAGTATTGGAGTTTCAGCTTCAGCATCCTTTCAATGAATATTCAGGGCTGATTTCCTTTAGGATTGACTGGTTTGATCTCCTTGCAGTCCAAGGGACTCTCAAAAGTCTTCTCCAACACCACAGTTCAAAAGCATCAATTCTTTGGCACTCAGCTTTATGGTCTAACTCTTACAACCATACATGACTACTGGAAAAAGCATAGCTTTGACTAGAGGAACTTTGTTGGCAAAGTAATGTCTCTGCTTTTTAATATGCTGTATAGGTTGGTTATAGCTTTTCTTTCAAGGAGCAAGTGTCTTTTAATTTCATGGCTGTAGCCACCATCTGTAGTGATTTTGAAGCCCCAAAAGTGCAGTCTGTCACTGTTTTCATTGTTTCCCCATCTAGTTGCCATGAAGTAATAGGACCAGATGCCATGATCTTAGTTTATTGAATGCTGAGTTTTTGTTTTTTTTTTTTTTGAATGCTGAGTTTTAAGCTAGCTTTTTCACTCTCCTCTTTCACCTTCATCAAGAGGCGTTTTAGTTCTTCCTCACTTTCTGCCATAAGGGTGCTATCATTTGCATATCAGAGTTATTGATATTTCTCCCTGCAGTCTTGATTCCAGCTTGTGCTTCATCCAGTCCCTTGGACTGCAAGGAGATCAAACCAGTCAATCCTAAAGGAAATCAGCCCTGAATATTCATTGGAAGGACTGATGCTGAAGCTGAAACTCCAATACTTTGGCCACCTGATGTGAAGAACTGACTCATTGGAAGTGACCCTGATGCTGGTAAAGATTGAAGGCAGGAGGAGAAGGGGACGACAGAGGCTGAGATGACTGGATGGCATCACTGACTCGATGGAAATGAGTTTGAGCAAGCTCCAGGAGCTGGTGATGGACAGGGAATCTTGGAGTGCTACAGTCCATGAGGTGGCAAAGAGTCAGACATGACTGAACTGAACTGACTGATTGTTAACTTAAGGTAAGAACAAATAAGATGAAGAATCAGTTGGAACTATTGGGAATGAAATTTTAATAGTTGAAACCCATACATGGATTGAATAGCAAAATAATTACAGCCAGAACGAAATGATGAGCAATAAGATCAGGGTGAGGATTCATCCAAAAGGCATTAGGAAGGGATAAAGAAAACAAGAAAGGTAGAAAACAAATGAGCTCATTGTCTGTGACATACATTGTTGGTGGTAATCCCACAGTCATTCCCAGCCCCCTTCTCCCTTACTCATCTCCACATTGGAGATTGAAAAAGAAGGGACTGCAGTGAGGATCCTTTCCTTGTTATATCTCCTCCCGCTTTTAACTTGCCTTGTATGTGGATGTTTGTCTGGAGCTGTGACAGCTTTCTTGTGATCATGATGTAGGTTGCTAGTTATCCGTTCAAAAAAAATGCATCATACTCAGGACAACCAAGTAGGAAGGAAGGAAGAGCCCAAGAAGGTTCTTGGTGGCTGAACAGTTGAACTAATACCAGCAACCACCTACCAATCAGATTCCTTTCTGTGCAAATACAAAACAAAGCAAAATAAAACTCCACTTGTTTATTTATGCCACTATTGTTTATGTTTTCTTTAATCAGCAACTGAAAACATACCTAACTAAAATATTCCTAGCTGATGCCTTGTTCAATAATTTGGAAAAGGATTACGAAGTTGAGATTCAAAGAAAGAGGATTCAAAGAGGGGAAACATTAGAAATCAGTGAAAAAGAAATTTTTAAAAGTATTTTGAAAAGCTAATTGTGGACTTCCCTGGTGGTCCAGGGGTTAAGAATCCACCTGCCAATGCAGGGGACACAGGTTTGATCTCTGGTCTAGGAAGATTCCACATGCCTCAGGGCAACTAAATCCATGGGTCACAGTAGAGAAAATCCGTGCACAGCAACCAAGACCCAGCAAAGCCAAATAAAACAACAGGTGATACTGGACGGGAAGACTGAACTTCAGGATACTGGTTAGTTGTGTGACCAGAGAGGCAGGGGGTGGGATTGGAGAGGAGTGGTCAGGGAATAATGCTAATAGAACAAGTCAGGTTCTGTTTCTTAATTTTTATTGGGGATATTTAGCTTATTATGCTCCAAGAATACAAGTTTAATATACTCTTTTATGTATCAAACACCTCATAACTTAAAAATAGAAAAAAGAGATTTTAAAAATGGGGCACTTTCTGACTCCAGGAAAATAAAAAGTTATATATGGTAAGAAAGGCAATCACAGAAGTCCGCTTGGCTTAGCTCAAACAGTATTGAATATTGAAATATAATCACATGAGGATGATGGGCATGGGAATGAGGGGGTGTGAGGGAGAAAATAACCTCATTTAGCATGATGCTAAATGTCAAAAACAAGACAAAATGCCTAAAATGTAATGGCTTGTGCTAAACCCCAAACTGAGACTTAATTATAGTTTGGGCTGTCCCAGAATTGGAATGTTAAACCAGTCAATCCGGAATTGCCTGATCAGCATTAGTAAGGTCATCTGCCCAATAGACCCCTGCCCTCCCCTAAAGGAAAGAAACCTTACCACAACCAACTCAATTTTTGGCCTAGTACAACTTCCTTGTTCCTGCTCCCTTCTGCCTATAAAAATCTTTCATCTTTTTTTTTTTCATCTTTTTTTTTTTAAGTCTTTCATCTTGTACAGCTCCACCAAACTTATTACTGTTAACTACTTTGGACAGTGCTCAATTCATGAATCATTGAAAAAAACCAATAAGATCATTAAAATTTACTTAGTTGAATTTTGTTTTTTAATATAAATCAAGAAGTTATGTTTAAAATTAGTGACTTAACCAACAAGGACCTACCGTATGGCACAGGAGACTATGCTCAATATTTTGTAATAACCTATAAGGGAAAATAATCTGAAAAAGAATGTATATTTATAACTGAGGCACTGCTGTACGCCTGAAACTAATACAATGTTGTAAATCAAGTATATGTCAATAAAAATTGTTTTAAATTTTTTAAAAATAAAAAATAAATACAATTAGTGATCTAAGAGGCAAGAGAATAGTCGTTATTCTGAAACACAGGCCTATATCCAGCAGAAGAAATAGCTGAGGGTTGACAATAGTTGCTTCTGATAACAGAAATGGGTGTAAGGTGGGATGCAGAGAAAAAGTAACAGGTTTTGTTTTGTTTTTTTTTAATGTTATTTAGCACTATCTGCCTTCTGCTTTGAACATTGCTTGTGGTGGTGGTGAGGAGACACTCACTGCTTCTGAAGATGTTGACAGAGCCTATGAAGGGACAAGTCAAGGTGTTACAGTTTTGGACTTCTGAGAAGAAATTCAGCTCCCATTCAGTACCGCACCAAGCCTTGTTGGGGCCAGTGTGAGAAAGCGGGAGAGACTCCGTCTTGAAGCCTGTCATCCATATTAAAGAGAGGATGTGAACTGGGCCTGAACACTGCCCAAGAGTTAGGAAACTGTTGCTAGTGAAAACCAGGTCTCCTGGAGACTTCCCTCCCTGCAGATGATGATCGGAGATTGTAGTTGAGGTCAGGCTGCCCCTGTTAGATTAACCGTGGAGACATCCCTGCTTGATGTATAATCATTGTTCCCACTCTTTAAACCTTAATTGTTTGTTCTCCTAGCACCTACTTGTTGTAAAATTAATCATATACAACAAAGAGGTTGCTAACATATAACTAGTCATGTAGTGGGGGATATAAAACTGGGCCTCTCAGAAACATCAGGGTCCTTGTTGGGAACTGATTCCCCTTGGACCCACTGGTGTAATAAACTCTTCTCCACTGTCTTGAGTGTCCTCTGAGGTGTTTTGTGACTCCAGATTCCACAGCACTGTTACACCACTCTCTTCCACTGCTTGTATCATGATTACAGCATTTATGTCTTTCTGGGCACACAAATAATTTCCCCTAGACTGTGTGGTCTTTTTTTTCTTTTTAAGTTTTGAAGTATAGTTGATTTGCAATGTGTTAATTTCTGCTGTACAGGATAGTGACTCAGTTTTATATGTATATATGTATATGTATGTTCATATTCTTTCTCATTGTGGTTTATCACAGGATATTGAATATAGTTCCCTGTGCTATACAGTAGGACCTTGTTGTTTATTGGATTGTGTGCTCTTTGAAGACAACTTAGTTTGATTTGTCAGCCTGCCTCCTTCTTTCACTTTCCATTCTTTCTTATTGCCTGCCACCTCTCTTCCTCTCTTTCTGTCACATTTCATAGCAGTTCTGCTTGTCTGTCTGTCTATCTATCTATCATCTTTGGCCCCCATGAGATGATTGTACTCCTGGGGTCATGACATTATCATCAGTGATCTGTAAAAGTTTCTTCTTGCTATTTATTCATTTATCTGTTTTTCTTTCATTATTTATTTTATTCTCATATCCCTCTCCCATCTGCCTTCTTCTCCCATGTAACCATCCCTCTGTGTTTTTATTTTATTTTTTAAATTTTTTTCTGTGTTTTTTAAAAATTTATTTATTTTTATATTGAAGGATAATCGCTTTATAGAATTTTGTTTTCTGTCAAACCTCAACATGAATCAGCCATAGGTATACATTTATCCCCTCCCTCCTGAACCCTCCTCCCATCTGTCTCCCCATTCCACCCCTCCAGGTTGAAACAGAGCCCCTTGTTTTAGTTTCCATAGACGTGTACAGATGTGAGAGTTGGACCATAAAGAACGCTGAGTGCTTAAAAATTTGATGCTTTTGAATTGTGCTGGAGAAGACTCTTGAGAGTTTCTTGGCCAATGAGGAGATCAAACCAGTCAATCCTAAAGGAAATCAACCTTGACTAGTCATTGGAAGGACTCTTGCGGAAGCTGAAGCTCCGATACTTTGGCCACCTGATGCGAAGAGCAGACTTATTGGAAAAGACCTTTATGCTGAGAAAGATTGAAGGAAAAAGGAGAAGAGGTGGCAGAGGATAAGATGGTTAGATAGCATCACCAACTCAATGGACATGAACCTGAGCAAACTCCAGGAGATAGTGGAGGACAGAGGAGCTGGCATGCTACAGTTCATGGGGTCACAAGGAGTGGAACATGAGTTAAGTGACTGAATAACACCAAATTATGGATGTGCATGGATTTTTAATGTTATGTTAATGATATTGTATGGTGCATCTTATTTTTATCACTAAACATTCTTTTTAAAAAAATTTTTGTCCACTCCTTGAGGCATGTGGGATCTTGGTTCCCCAGCCAGGGATGGAACCGTGCCGCCTGCAGTGGAAGCACTGGAAGTACTGAGTCTTAACCACTGGACAGCCCTGGAAGTCCCTAAACATTCTGTTTTTTATGCAATATGAACATCTAACACATTATTTCCAACTATTGTATAATAGTACATTTTTACCTACTAATCTCCTAGTGATGGATATCAAATTGTCTCCAACCCCCTGCACTCACCAAGGATGCTGCAGTTAATGCTTCATGAAATAAAATTAGGTCCTTATTTCACATCATGCAGACAAAAGAAAATCTAGGTCATTTGGAATTCAATTATAAAAACTTTAAAACTTTTAGAAGAAAATATGCATATATTTCTATAACATGAGGGTAGGGAAAGATTTCTTAAAATATGGAAATCTATAAAGTGAAAATTCATGAATTAAATAAACTTCTGTATGATAATAAACATTAAAAAACTGACAGTCTACAAGAAATAACTTGCAATACATATAAACTGTCAAAGGTTTAGTTTTCTGAATATGAAGAGTAAGAAATACTAACTGAGCTATCAGGGAAGCCCTATAAGTCAATAAGCGAAAGACAAAAACAACTTAAAAATGGATAAAAGACCAGGCAGTTCCTGGGGTGGGAAATAAATTACCAATAAATGAGACGATACTCACACATATTTCTCTCTATGTATGTTTTAAAAGATTACTTGTAACCTTAAGTCTCTGAGAGTTAACACACATCTTCTGGGTTGAATTATTTATCATCCCAAGTACATGATTGATCGAAACAAGAATTTTCAACCTAAAAAGTAAAAATTTATTGGAAACACATCTCCTAATGAGATGAACAAACTTTTATTTTTCAATTGGCTTACATAGAGTGAGACAGAGTTTGTCACCAGTTCTATTCCTATTTTTGTTTTCACAAGCAAAAGACCTAAGAAACCAGACTTCTCTGGTGGTCCATTGGTTAAGAATCAACCTGCCAATGGAGGGAACACAGGTTCCATCCCTGGTCCAGGAATATTCTACCTGGCAACTGGCAACTAGAGATAGCCCCACAGCAACAAAAACCCAGTATAGCCAAAACTAAATAAATACATAAAAGTTAAAAATAATCTAAGAAACCTTAGAATAAATAGATGGGGATTGGAGAGAGGTTTTTGTTGTGGTGGTGGTTGTTTTAATATATATGGTAATGTCAGTATATGTCCCTTTGTTGGATTTCCCAGGCATTGTGGTATACTTAAACAACGGAATATTGTGCAGAAAATAAAATGGATGAGCTGAAACTAGGTTTACAGATACCAACACAAATCCTAAAAATGTAATGTTGAATAAAAAAAGGAAGTTTCAGGGAATTCCCTGGCTGTCCAGTGGTTGGGACTCCATGCTTTCACTGCAGAGGGACTGGGTTCAATCTCTGCTCTGAGAGCTAGGGTACTGCAAGCCCTGCAGCATAGCACCACCAACAACAACCCCCACCCCCACTCCCCAAAAAAGCAAGGAAGTTAGAGAAGGATGGGAAGGTATGATATTTATACAAATTTTAAAAACACAAGACTGATATTGTTGGTGGATGGAAGACATACCAAGTTCAGAATAGTAGGTATCAGTGGATAGATGGGGAGCAAAGGGGACTGAGGGGGGAACAAATGCAGGCTTCAACTGTATATAGATAAGGTTTTGGTTCTAGTTTCGTTTTTATGAGAGAACCTTCACACTTTGATTTATTTTAATAAGTTTAAATTCTTGAGTAGTGCAGCATCACACAGATTCTGTGCTCAATGGCCTTAGCTGGAAGGTCGCCTCAGAATTTGGCAGGAACCAAGATTTCGCGGGCACAAAATGCATTTCCTAGATTTCTCTCATTCGTTGGGTTTGCCACCAGGAGTCACTGTGCTGTCTTTGCTTTGTAAACACAAGGACTTCTCTTGCTTAAGGAGAATTTGGTTTCATCCTGAGCATAAACATTTTCAGTTTTCTGAAGAGCTGTGTGCTCTCTTTGATTCGAGACCATGCTTAGAGCCAGCAAAAATGACTTTGCACAAAGCCTTCTGGACGTATTCATCATTTTAAAGTCTTGTTCCCAGCTTCCACAGCCTCCAAAACAGAGGAGAGGGAGTTATGTAAGGTTTTCTTTACTTTTCAAACATATCTAAAGCACATTTGAAGAAATGTTTATATCTATTAAGTCTGAGTATCAGGTATGTTTTCCTTGACACTTTTCTGTGGAGTTAGAAATAGTTTGTGATGAATTTTTTGTGTGTGTGATGAATTTTTAAAATAATAAAGAATGAGGGCTTCTCTGATGGCTCGGGGGTAAAGAATCCACTGCCAATGCAGTGAAGACAGGTTTGATCTCTGATCCCAGAAGATCCCACATGCCTTGGAGCAGCTAAGCCTGCGCACCACAAAAGCAGCCTGTTCCCTAGAGCCACAGCTGTGTGCTATGACTCCTGAAGCCCTACAGTCTGTTGTCCACAACAAAAGAAGTCACCAAAATGAGAAGCCAGAGCACAACTAGAGAGTAGCCTCTGCTCAATACAACTAGAGAAAATCCCATGCAGCAATGCAGAAAACCCAGCACAGCCAAAAATAAGTAAAATAAAATTATAAAAAAGAATTGAGAAGATAGGAAGCAGAGACAAGGGGAAAAACTAAGAACTCTGTTTTAATACAGGAATTATTTCACCTAAGTGTAACCTGGTGTCTCTGTCATTTGAATCAACTTCAAGGTTTGTGAAGCATTGTTTAGATAATTACAAAAGTCATTAAGACTTTTATTGTGAAAATTAACTAATTGAAAGTGGTACCAGTTGATGTAAATGCATCCACAGTAAAGTGCTACTACGCTTCTTGAGGGCGAGGCTCAGTGGAAACTAATTGTTTAGAATGAAAGTTCCACTTGTTCTCTTGCGGAGGTAGAAAAGTTGTTTTTTTTTTTTTTAATATTTCTGCCAGAATTTTTCTCTGAAATAAAAAAATACAAAGTTTTTTCTCTGTTGTGGTTGATTGCTGTATTCCAAAAGGAGACTGCCGTTGGCGGGTGCTGCAGGTTCATCCTCCCCTCTCCTCCCACTTCCTGCCCCCACTTTCTTTTTCAGTTTGGAGTTGATGGAGGCTGCTTGGTCTGCAGGGATGAACCGGTGGGGAGGAGACACCTGGTGCTCTGAGGGGGCAGCGCAGCATGGGGATGGTCTCTGATGGGAGGAGGGCTGAGGAAGGGGCAGATGATGGGCACTGTTAGGTTGAGGGTGGGAAGATACGGCAATGGCTTCTGCTTTCTCAGCAACTTCTGCTGTGAGGTCATCTGCTGAGCACCAGAGCTGGGGAGGAGGTGTGGGATGGTTTCGGAAAGAGAAAGTACACAGAGAGTGGGAAGCAGAGCCAAGTAGAGACGTGTCGAGTAATAGCAGGACCTTCATCAGAGGCCTGGCTCAGTTGTGTGATTTTTCCAGTAGTTCAGCTGTGGCAGGGTAGAGACTGAAAAGGCAGGGGAATCTGAGGGTCAGAGTGGTGGGAGGAGGAGGAACTGCTGGTGAGCGATTGGATGGAGGACCCGCTCCATAAAGATCTTCATTGTGGTGGAGTTAACACTGCATCCTCTCGCTCCCCTGTTCCTGCCACTGGGGAGTCAGGATCCTTCATCTTACCTAACTGGATCTCCATCCTCCTCCCCTCTCACTCCTCAACCCCCTTATCTGTCCTGTAATTCCTCTCTCTGGGATCTTCACTCTCTCCATCTGTACTGACTCCTTTCCAAGGGGTTTAAGCATGTTGAACGCTCTCCTAATATTAACAAAAGGGCTTCCTTGGAGGCTCATGCGTGCATGCTAAGGCACTTCAGTTGTGTCCGACTCTGTGACCCTATGAACTGTAGCCTGTCAGGCTCCTCTGTCCATGGGATTCTCCAGGCACAGGAGTGGGTCGCCATGTCCTTCTCCAGGGGATCGTCCTGACCCATAGATTGAACCTGGGTCCTCGGCATTGCAGGCAGTTTCTTTACCATATTAGCCGCCAGAGAAGCCCAGCAGTAAAGAATCTGCTCGAAATGCAGGAGACGCAGGATACCCTGGTTTGATCCCTGGGTTGAGAAAGATCCCTGGAGGAGGAAATGACAACCCACTCCAGTATTCTTGCCTGGAGAATCCCATGAACAGAGGAGCCTGGCAGGCTACAGTCCATGGGGATGCAAAGAGTCGGACACAGCTGAGTGACTGAGCACACACACAATATTAACAAAAGAGGTGGAGGGAGGCTACTTTTAATCCCAAACTCTTTCCAGCTACAGTCTCTATTTGGCTTTTCAGGGCCAATGTCTGGGAAGAGTTGCCTGCTCTCTCTACCTCCATGGCCTCCTTCAATGACTCCCTATAGTTGGACTTCCGTCAATGCCCCCCTGTTTATACACTCTGTGGTCATCAGCAACTTCCCTGCTGTTGAATCCAATGTGAAACCACTAGGTGGCATTTTGGGGGATCTGAGGAACTCTGGTCCTTTATGTCTCAGGGCAGAAAAAATTTAATGAGAGGCAAAATGATAGATAGGAAGTGACTTAATAACAGAATAGGACTCATGTGAAGCTTACAAGTGGGTGGGCGAGAGGCCCTGGGAAGTTAGTGGGCTACAGTTTTAAAACCAAAGGAAAAGTGGGGAGGGGGAAAAACACCTTCTTCCTCATTCTTGAGTAGGTGTCACACTTCCATCATTAGCTCCTCCTCCAGGATGGGCAAGGGAATGTTCTTGTCCCTACATGGTCAAGCCAGGACTGTAATGGCAATATGGAAAAATTACTTCAGATCTTAGTTACAGTGAAGGTCTTTACTTTGAAACATCACCTTTCCATAAGCTATCCCCCCCACCCTTTTATTCCCATAAGCTATTGTTTTTCATGTGTGCAGAGAGCATGTCCTAGGGGTCAGTAACTTACTGGGCTCACTAGGCAGAATGTGGGTCTCAGGCCACCATTGTTTTATTGCTTGGGGGCATGGCCCATGCTTCTGTTCCAGGGTTTTGTTGCTAAGCAGGCCTGCTTGGTTTCCATTAAGCAAATCTGCTTTCTTAAGAGATCATTAACTTACTATGGTCTCCCAAAGCCCCCTAAAGTTCCTTCCCCATCTAAAACGCCCTAATGGGATTTCTGAGCTAACTAACCCTTTCCCTACTCAATGAACTTTGCAGTCGCCACCTCACTTGATCACTCATCCGATGGAACTGATGGATCTCTTCTTTTCTACTGTTGATTTCTATGCTTTCCACACTGCTGCTTTTCCTCTGACCTTCCTAATTTCACTGCTTCTGCTGCACCCCTCCCTTAGGCCACTGTTCTCTAGAGACTTATTCTAGCCTTGTTTTCTCTCCTTTACACTCTTTCTCCTTGAGCAGTCCTGACCATCCCCTGGTTGAGGCTGCCTTTTATTTCTCTCTGGCTTTACTGCCCAGTCCCAAATCATTTTCCAAACTTCTTGTCCACCATACAATCTCCATACTTTAGCCAGAATAGGTGTCCAGTGATTCTCAACTTAGCCTGAATCAGAATCACCTGGAAGACTGTTAAAACTCAGGTACCTGTGTCTTACCTGGAGTTTCTGATTCAGTAGGTCTGAGGTGGAGCCCGATCATTTGTATTTCTAACGAATACCCAGGTATATTGGGCTTCTCAAGTAGTCCAGTGGTAAAGAATTCGCCTGTGAATGCAGGAGATGCAAGAAACTCGAGTTGGATCCTCCAGTCAGGAAAACCCCTGGAGTAGAAAATGGCAACTCTCTCCAGTATGCTTGCCTGGAAAATTCCATGGATAGAGGAGCCTGGTTGGCTGCTGTCCATGGGGTCGAAAAGAGTTGGGCACAACTGAGTGACTGAACACACACACCCAGGTATATTAGGTGTATTTTTTAGGATACTGTAACAAGACAGCACAAACTTGGTGGCTTAGAAATTTATTGTCTGACAGCTCTGGAAGCCTCATGTAAACTAATTACATCTACAATGACTTTATTTCCAAATGAGGTCACATTCTGAGTACTGAGGGTTTGCACTTCAACATATGAATTTAGTGGGGAGGGGGGACGGGACACAGTTCAACTCATAATATTGATAATACCAGATGATGCTGATGCAGCTTCAAAACACTAATTCGATCATATTATTCTCCTTTAATACTCTGGTCATCTGATGTGAAGAACTGACCCGCTGGAAAAGACCCTGATGCTGGGAAAGACTGAAGGCAGGAGGCGAAGGGGATGACAGAGGATGAGATAGTTGGATGGTATCACCGACTCAATGGACATGAGTTTGAGCAAGCTTTGGGAGTTAGTGATGGACAGGGAAACCTGGCGTGCTGCAGTCCATGGGGTCACAAGGAGTTGGACATGACTGAGTGACTGAACTGAATTGATTCTCCTTTGAAGCTTTTCAGAGATTCCTCATGGCTCTCAAGGTAAATCCAAGGTCATGCATTAGCATTGGAGCCGATCTGGTCCCTGTCACTTAGCCACTTGTCCTTTCACCACTCAGGCTCACACTGTTCAAAGTGCCTTTCTGCTGAGAACGCCCTCACCACCCTATCCTGTGGATCCTTTCTTGCTCGGCCTATGCGTCACTGAAACAGTCATCAGTGCTCATCACACACACTTGTCTCATGGGGCCTAGCACATGGTCTGACACAGTGTTCCATACATTTTTGTTGCATGAATGTATGAAAACAACTATTTTCAGGCATCTAGAAAATTCAGTTTTAATTTTTTAATTCAAGAGCAATTTTATTTGAGTATTAAAATAAAATCTAAAAGAGACACAACAAGGATATACTGTATAACAGGGAATTGTAGCCATTATCTATAATCTATACTGGAGTATAATTTGGAAAAATACTGAATCAGTATGCTGTACATCTGAAACTAATATTATAAATCAAATATACTTCAATAAACAAAACAAACAAAAAAAACAGGCATTCTGGTGCAGAGTTGAGCGGCGATGTGGTGCAGCTAGCATGTTGGGCGCTCCAATCCCCCCCAAGGAGACCCTCAAGGAGAGGAAGAAATTCTTTTTCAAGAAACCTCTCAAACTGAGTAGCCTGTCTTTCAAGAGAAATTAGAAGGAGGGTGAGGTGATTTGTCTGCCTCCTAACCCACAGAGGAAGAGCAGGAGCAGGCAGAGACCTGGTATTACAGTGAAGAAGGCACTGCCCAGGAAGGAAGTTTGCTGCCTCCCCTGTGAGCCAGGAGCCCGGGGTCCAAGGGGCAGAGGCTAATGCTGCCGCCAAAGGAGGAGACACAGAAGAGAAGGGCTCCAGGCCGCAGAGCTATCCCCTGCCTTGGGGCCCTATGCTATGGAGGAAACTGGTTAATAGCTGTTTCATTCTGGGGCACGTGGGTGATCTCCAAGCTGCAAAAGCTGTGCTGTCCTTGAGGTCAATGCCCGGACCCCATGCCCTGGCTGCCTTCCTGTGCCCAGAAAGGAAGGAACTGTTGCCCCCTAGCCACATTCCCTCTCCTCCTCTCCCTCCTATGGATTCTCCCATCATCCATCTGGTCTTCCTCTTAAGGCCAGTTTAAGATGGTTCCTTGCAGTTGCCCAAGTTAGGTTAGTGATGTGAAATGCTCTTAGTCCTAGCTCCACCCCCTTCCCTGTCCCCACCAGGAAGAAGGCAGTTGCTGGTTTTCTTTCCCAATTCTTTCCAAGTAGGTTATGTTCGCTGCTCAAATTCCTGAACCAGATGTGGGGGTGTGTACACTCCCAAATCCTGAGTGTTCTGCCTCCCCTTGAGTTTTTAGACTAGTGACACCTGGGCTGAGGGGGACACAGCCCCTGTCTAGGTTTTTGTAAGTGTCTTAACTGAAGCTCAAACCTCCAATAAACCGAGTCTCTTTTTCTACTTAGTAAGCAAGTATTAAGCTTGGGTTAGGGGAAGGTCTGTAACGTGAAACAACGTCCTGTCTTTTTCTTTTCTTTCCTCCCATTGTTGTCAATAACTTTTATTGGCCAAACCCCAGATTTGTACTTTTCTTTTTTCTGACTGCTAAAACCATTTTTCCCCCCTCCCTCCTGGTTTTACTGTAACATTTGGGAAAGGAATAGATGTCACCCCTTAAAAAAAGATAAAATCGAATTTTCTCGTTGGACCCTGCGTCTATACGCTTGCCGATCTGGCTTCTGCTCCGCCCCCTAGTGGTGGCTCTAGTGGTGCCTTAAATTTTAAGGCATTTCCTGAAACGCGACGTTGGAGAGTCAACTTCATTTACATACCCACAATGCATTGCATTCAGGAGCGTGCCTACTTTAAAGATTAGATCCTTTTTTTCCTTTTTATTTCTCTCCTACTTCTGAAAAATTAGGATATTTTCATAGAATTATCTGAGATAAGGGCAGAACTTACTCGCTTTTGGGGCGGGTATATAGTTACCATTGCTGTCTTAGGACTTACGGTTAACCGAGGACTGTGTGCCGGACCTCTGCAGTATACTCTGGTTTCTCTTCAGATCGTATAAATCTTTCGCCTTTTACTAAAGATTTCCGTGGAGAGGAACAATTCTGAGTCTTAAACCAATTTTTTGAGGCCTTGCTTTTGCGAGGCTTATAAACTTGTTTAAAAATAGATAATAATTTTAAACACAGCTCAGTATGTTTTCAGTACCTACATGTTCATAAGTCTTGAAATGTTGTGTTGTGTGTGGAGACAGGCAATGCAAAACATTCTTTAAAACTAAAGGAGTTCAAGTGGTAAATCGGCTGCTGAAGAACTGCTAGTATTCGTTTTTCTCTAAGTGACCATGCAGTCATTGGACAATAAAAGTACATTATCACAGATGTTAAAGTTACGGGGCTTAGAATTTGTTCTGTGAAAACCACCAAACATAAACTTGGATGGTGTTTTGTGCCTGTCACGGGACTTGGCATAGAAGAGTCAATTGTTCAATAGATGTTTGTTACTTGTGAAAAATCCGGTTAAGCCGGTTTTGTTTAGGCCTTGAGTTTAAAGTTCAGGCTTGGGCATATCTGTTCACAATTTTCACAAGGAGGATACCTGAGCATGGCAGGCAGGCAAGAACCCCACCCACTCTGGGGCTGTGGTTTCTAATTAGTGCACTTGGTGTATGCTTTAAAATTGGAAATCCTGGAAATTCCTTGATGGTCCAATGGTTAGGGTTTTATGCTTCCACTGTGGGATGTACAGGTTTGATCCGTGGTTGTGGAGCTAAGGTCTTGAAAGCTGTGTGGCACAACCGGAAAAAAAATAAGTTCTCAAGATTATCTGTAATTTCCAGTTTTTATGCGGATCAAGACAGCAAGTTAAAATAAAAAAGAAGACAGTAATTGCTATAAATTTGAACTTTAAAAATAAGCTGTATAAGTATACTACATGACAGCTGGGCTTCCCCCATAGCTCAGTTGGTAAAGAATGTGCCTGAAATGCAGGAGACCAGGTTCGATTCCCGGGTCAGGAAGATCCCTTAAAAAAGGAAATGGCAATCCACTCTAGTAGTCTTGCTTGGAGAATCCCATGGACAGAGGAGCCTGGCAGGCTACAGTTCATGGGGGTCGCAAGAGTTGGACTTGGACACGACTAAGCCACTATCACCAACATGACAATCAAGTGCAATATATTAATACAAACCTTAACTGGATACTGAATGAAAAACAAATAGTTCTGGAGGTCAGAGACCTAGAATTAAGGTGTTGACAGGGGTGCATTCTTTCTAGAAGCTTGGGAAATCAGGGGAAGAATCTATGTCTTTGCCTTTAGAAAGCTGCCTTCATTCCTTGGCCTGTGCAACCTTCCATGCATTACTCTAAACCTTTTGCTTCTGTTATGTCATCTCCTAACTAACTATGGATTGTCCTGCCCTATAAAGACCTTTGTACTTACTTGGAACCCACCTAGATAATCCAGGAGAATCTTCCCATCTCAAGATCCTTAATCACACCTGCAAAATTCCTCTTACCACATGAAGTAACACATTTACAGGTTCTTGGGAATAGGATGTAGATGCATTTGGAAGCCATTACTTAGACTACCACAATAATGATACAGTAATTATGTAGGAGGATGTCCTTATTCTTAGTAGAAACATAATGTGAAGTTTTTAGTAGTCAACTTTTTAGTTGTCAAATGTCATATCTGAAACTTTCAAAGAGCCCAGTAAATAGAAAATGTGTCAAAGGGTCTAGGTATTCACTGTACTTTTCTTTCAACTTTTTTGGTAATTTTGAACTTTTGAAAGTTAAAAGTTGGGGTGGGGGAAAAATAAATAATAAAAAGTTGGGGTGGGGGATAAATGTATATTAATAAATTTCATGTAATGTATATTTGTTTTAGATATTTGTAGTATACTTAAGATTTCATTTTAAAACATTCCATTGTTATTAAACTATTATACCAGAGTTTTTGATTTTTTCCTGTATTTTTTTGATTTTCTAATTATTAAAATTTCCAAAAATTTCTGGGGTACTGTTTTCAAAATAATTCAATAAAAAGAAAGGCTATTTCAAGACTAAAACAGTAAGAATGACTGGACACCAAAGGACAGGACATATCTTTAAAATAGGAAATTCATTTAGCTTTAAGGAAAACATGCTGGGTATTTTGTTAACTTTTCTTTCCTCCCTCTGCCCAAATAGAGGAAAGTGGAGGCTCAAAATCCCAGTTAAAGGTGAGGCTAAGCAGTCTTTGATGACAACATCCGGGCCAGTGCTGCCCTCTTGTGGCATCCTAGAGAATTACTGCCATCTGATTTCATTTCCTCTGACCTTGAAGGACAATTCCCTCACAATAACTCAGTAATTCATTCATGTGTGCCAGGCACTATTCTCAACATTTGGGAAATATCAGTAATGAAAACAAATATTCCTGCCCTACTGGAGCTTACATTCAGGTAGGGAGACAGATAATTTTAAAAAATACATAAATAAGTGATATGGAATCAACAGGTGAGTAGCAGGGGTTAGGGATTAGAGTACAGGGATTGGTAGTGTAGGATGCAACTAAAAAAAAGAGTAACCCTCATTGAAAAGCTGACTTTTGTGTAAAGAATTGAAAGAAGGTGAAGAAATCAGCCATGCAGATACCTGGGGTGAGAGTTCTAGGAATAGAACCTCTTTCAAGTGTTCAACAGAAAAGCCTGCACAAAAGTCCTAAATCATGAGCTTCTTTGTCAGTTTCAAGAACCACACAGTGCCAATGCAGGAGACACAGATTCAATCCCTGGTTCAGAAAGATCCCACATGCCCCTGAGCAACTAAGCCTGTGTGCCGCAACTATGCAGCCTATGCTCTAAGGCCTGGGAATAGCAACTACTGAGCCCATGTGCAAAAACTACTGAAGTCCTAGAGCCTGTGATCTGCAACAAGAGAAGCCACCACAATGAGAAGCCTCAAGATTGGAGAGTAGCCCCTGCTAAGATAATGTCTTAGGAGATAACCTTCCTTCTTGATCTTGTAAGGGGCCATGATGACCCAGGACCCAATACTTGCATTGTAGGTGTGAACTGCATTATATACATCATTTATTTATTTATTTATTTTTGTATACATCATTTAATGTACAGCATTCTGTCTCAAAAACTTATATAACTGAGCTTTGACCTCCAACAAGCGGAACAGTTCTCAGAACTTTCTGAGAGGCTGTTCCCAGTTTATAATCCTCAATTTGGCTAGAATAAAACTTTCCATTTCTTTCTTAGATCTACTGATTAAATTTTTCACTGACAACAAAATGAGGTGGAAATGTTTAGCTGGAAAGAGAAATATGGGAGTCATTGTATATAAGTGGTATTTAAAGTGATAGGGGGGACTTCCCAGGCAGTCCAGTGGTTAAGATTCCATGTTTCTACTGCAGGAGGCACGGATTCTAACCCTGGTCAGAGAATGCCTAGAGAAGAGGCTCCTCTACCTTGAAGGAAGCTGGGTTGAAAAGGAGGAATCCATAAAAATGCTTCCCAGGTGGCTCAGTGGAAAAGAATCCGCCTGTGATGCAGGAGACACAGTGATGTGGGTTCAATCCCTGGGTTGGGAAGATGTCCTGGAGGAGGAAATGGCAACCCTCTCCAGTATTCTTGCCTGGGTAATCCCAGGGAAAGAGGAACCTGGCGTGGACTACAGTTCATGGGATCGAAAACAGCTGGACATGACTGAGCCTGCATGCATGATCAATCAGCAAAGAGAATGAAAGAAAGCGACCAGAGAAGCAGGAGAGAACCCAGGTGGGTGTGGTGTCCTGGAGGTGAGAGTGCAGGGGCCAGTAGGGACTGGAGGTGAGGCCCACTCCTCACGATACCTCCTTGAATCTTCTAGGAGGCTGGTGGTCCTTCCCTTCTGACCAGCTTTTCTCCTTGATGAGCAGAGACACCCTGGTCCATCATCACAGCTCTCACTGGATCTCCCTCTGCCCTCCGCACATGGACACCAGACAGACAGCAAGACTTGTTTATTGAAGACTTCCCAGCCGGTTGTCTCTCTCCCCCACTGGGGGACAGAACCCCCAGCTTCCCACGAGGCTAAGAGGAGTCAACAGGAGCTTGACTGTGACTCCTCCCTTCTGCCAGGCTTCCCTGCCACAGAGCCTTGACTTCCTGGCTTGCCTCCGGGGCTCCTTTTTCCTCCTCTTACTCCTTTTCTTCCACGTCCTCCTTCTGGAAATGTGTGATGTAGGCCACCTGATCCTCATTAGGATGGCCAGCGTAAAAGCTCATGTCGCTGTAGGAGAGGCCGCTGAGATGCAGCACTGGAGGCAGGGAGATGAGCCTGAGACTGGGTGCCGCTGCACCTCTGGCCCAGGCCCCCTCGCTCCCCACTCACCTCTGGCGACATTGACTTTGTTGGCCGCCAGGATGTCCGCCTGAATGCTATCTATTTTCATGTACAGATTCTCGGCATTGCTCTGGGGACAGAAGCAAGGGAAACCTGGCTAGATGCCAGGGGAGCCTGGACTTGGAGTTGGGCGTGGGCAGAGGGAGGCTGCAGGCTGCAGTCAGGCTCTTAGCCTGCCAGGATGGGCCGGAAAGGGAATGGAAGGGTGCCAGGTGGAGAAGCCCAAGCAGAGCAGTCCCTTCGGTCGCCTGCCCCAGCCGGATCTTGTGTGGGGTGTCCATGGGGGCGGGGACGGGGCGGGGAGGGCGTGAGTGCGGCAGGCGCAGGGCCACTGTTTTGTCCCACTTACTAGGAAGAGCTTGTAGAGTTCCTCCCCCATGGTCTTGCGCACGTGCTCCTCCACCACCGGGAATAACTCCACGAAGTACTGCGGTAGGCGGGCGGGGATGGGGCGTGACTGCAGTGCCCACGCGCCGTGCCCGCCCGCCGCCCCGCCGCCCCGCCGCCCCGCCGCCCCGTGCACCTCCAGCGTGACGCTGGCCTGCCGCTGGCTGTTGCTGTGATCCGTGTTGCCCATGGCGGCCATCAGGCTGTGTACCACCCGCAGGTGCAGCATCTCCTCGGCCAGGGTCGTGTTGTAGCGCGCCAGGATCCTGGGCGGGGGTGGAGTGGTTTGGGGCGGGGGTGGGGGTGGGATTCGGGCTGCGGTGGTAGGGTGGGACCCTTCGGTGGCTGGAGCCCTCCCCCAGCGCGCGGGCCGCGCTGAGCCCGGCTTGCAGCATCCGCCCACCACCTGCGGCCCGCTTACCCGATGGCCTTGGCGGCCGCGGCCTGCTGCAAAAACAGCGGCAGGTGGGCGGTGAGCTCGAGGACCGAAGAGTCTGGAGGAGGGATTGGCCGTGAGCCTGGGAGGAACCCGCCTCTCCCTCCTACCCCGCCAGGGCCCATCCCCCAATCCAAGCGGATCCCTACCGCTGACGATCTCGGAGTGCAGTTTGCTGGTCTCCTTGAAGGACGGTATCAGTAGCGCTACGAGGCCCGTGAGCAGCGCCGGGCGCACGTCGTAGTTGACCAGGTCCTTGATCAGCTCGATGGCTGGGGAAGGCAGAGGCGCTGGAGAGGCCGGCCGCTCCACTCATTCCCCACCCCCGCGAGGAAGCACCCTCCCCCTTCTTTATCGACCTTTCGTAGCACCTCTTTCTGGCCAAGAATGTGCCAGGCGTGGGGGCAGCTGGCCCTGCCCTCCTGGAACTGGTGGTTAAAGGAGAGAGGGAGGAGGGGGCCGAGGTCCCCCGGTAATTAACAGAAGCAGCTAGCGCGGGAGGAGGAGGCGTTTGAGGCTTAGAGGCTGAAAAAGCTGAAGGCCGCGCAGAGGCAGGGCCGCCTCCCGCCTTTGAGGAATCTAGTAAATTTTGTGGAGGGAGGGGTCCGGTCTTCTGAGGGAGACAGGATGGGGAAAGACAGGGGGTGAGGAGACAGGGCAGGTGGGTGGGGATGTGTGGCAGAAAACGAGAAAAGAGGCAAGGCTGACAAAAGTTTAGAGAAACTGAGTTTCTGACGAACCCTTGTCGAGGCCTTGTTTGCCCAGGCTCTGGGCTGAGCGCTCTCGGTTTCCCACTGCCGCTCGCTGGCCGGGACCGAAGAGGTCCCCTTTGCACCAGCATGACGACTGTTTATCCCCATTTTACGTGTGAGGGGATCAGGCACAGAGGGGGAAAGCACTTGCCTAGGGTACCACAGCTAGGAAGTGGTGAAGCAAAAGGAGGGAAAGATTGGGTTAGGAAGGAGGAGGGGACTAGAATTTATTGAGGGGATTTTCTGTAGCTACTTCCCAATCGTTCCAACCTTGACTCAGCCTTTCGGCCAATCTGCATAGGAAGCCGACTGTGCCCCTAGACCAGTTTAGTGATAAGTGCTGTAAACGGGGTCCGTGGGCTGTGGGAGAACCTGGGAAGATGGCGGAGGGCGGAATATTTTTGTAAGAAAAAGGAACCAGAGGGAGACAGAGATGGATGGTAATGCGGTGGTACACCGGGTAAACACGGCGGGTGGGGTGGGGTACGGCGGGGCTTGCAGCGTGGAAGACAGAAATGCTCTTTCCTTCAGCTTGAGAATCAGGGTCACCAGTCTCTCCACTTACTCCGAGGGGCAAAGTTGTTTCCCTGATTAGCTTATTTGCAAATCAAAATGCAACGTTATATGATCTGTTTTAATAACTAAAGTTACCCATTTTATTTTCTTGTTAGGACATCTTACCCAGTAAGAACATGGTGATGGTGATGGTTTAGTCGCTAAGTCATGTCTGACTCTTGTGACCCTGTGGGCTGGAGCCCGCTGGGCTCCTCTGTCCTGGGATCTTCCAGGCAAGAATACTGGAGTGGGTTGCCATTTCCTTCTCCAGGGGAATCGTCCAGACCCAGGAATGGAACCCGGGTCTCCTGCATTGCAGACTGATTCCTGCATTGGAGGCGGATTCTTTACTGACAGTTACCAGGGAAGTAAGAACATATTTAGGGATAATTCTCTACAATGGAAGAAAGGCTTTTGTTGGTAGGTGCAAAGGCAACACACGTCATAAGGGTGTATCTGGGAGAATGGGCACTGATGGTAGAGAAATACATGCTTTCATGGTTCACTTTCTCCTCTGGTTACTTTTAATGTCTTAGCAAAGACTTCCGTGAAGAAGAACAATTGAGACTGGTCGTGTGATCTTTTGAGGTTTTACTTATATGAAGCTAAATATGTAGACTTTGTGGACTTCCTAGGTAGCTGAGTGGTAAGGAATCTCTCTGCCAAGGAGACAGTTTCAATCCCTGGGTCCGCAAGATCTCCTGGAAAAGGAAATGGTAACCTACTCTAGTATTCTCTTGCCTGGAAAATCCCGTGGACAGAGGAACCTGGTAACCTACATAGTCCATGGAGTCACAAAAGAGTCGGACTCAATAAATGAATAACAGCAATTCCTGATTTCTTTCAGAAATAGGTTCTGAAAAGTAGAAGGTATGACCAACTTGCATCAGAAGACAGTTTCAAGTTTAAGCTGTAGGCTGGGAAATAGGCTGTCTGGTTCCCTGCCCCCAGCTGTTAAGTGAGGCTCTACAGAAATTATTGGGCTTCCCTGATAGCTCAGTTGGTAAAGAATACTCCTGCAATGCAGGAGACCCCGGTTTAATTCCTGGGTTGGGAAGATTTGCTGGAGAAGGGACAGGCTACCAACTCCAGTATTCTGGCCTGGAGAATTTCATGGACTGTATAATCCATGGGGTCACAGAGTTGGACACAACTGAGCGACTTTTTTACTTTTCTTTTTTTCTACAGAAATTATATAGCAAGCTTACTTGTGAACATAGGTGCAAAAATTCTTCACAAAATATTAGCAAATTGAATGTGCCATCTGGGATTGCACATATATCATCTTCATAGAAAAAAAAAGTTTGACAAAATTAAATCTCAATCTGATAAGAGCTATCTATAGAAAGCTATATATATATGTGTATATATATATATATATATATACACATATATATATATAAGAAAACTATAACAAACATCATATCTAATAGATGAAACATTGGAAACTCTCCCTTTTGGATGAGAAATAAGGCAACCTCCCATACTTTCCTCTCCAGGAAATCTTTAGTAAAGAGTAAAAGATATATCATCTGAAGAGAAACCAGAGTACACTTAGCTACATTTGCCACTGTTTTCTTAACTGATTATAACTCTCCAAGACTGGAATCTATTCTTGTACTATGGCCACACCTCCAGGAAAATCTGTAAAAGAGAATTTTGGAAAAGATGTACTGTCTTTTTCTAATCTCTGGAAGAATTTGTGTAAACCTAGAAATTTTTTTGTTGAATGTTTTATAGAATTCTCTGAAGCTTCTGATCCTATGGAAAAATTACTGATTAATTTTCTTTAATAGTTAGAAGGCTATTTGGGTTTTCTACTTCTAAGTCTGTTTTAGTAAATTTTATTTTCTAGCTGTTTTCATCTAAATTTTCAAATATATTGAAGGAAGTTTTCATTATATCATTAAAAATCATTTTAATGAATGTACCATCTATAATGATGTCACCTTTTAAATTCTTAGTATTGAAAAAAAAAAATTAAAAAAAAAATAAATTCTTAGTATTGATATTATGGGTTTTCTTTTTTTTTTT
This sequence comes from Muntiacus reevesi, assembly GCF_963930625.1. Classification (NCBI taxonomy): domain Eukaryota; kingdom Metazoa; phylum Chordata; class Mammalia; order Artiodactyla; family Cervidae; genus Muntiacus; species Muntiacus reevesi. The sequence goes on from NC_089249.1 coordinate 160,039,532, forward strand.
TTTTTGTATCAGTTCCGTTTGCCCTCGTATAGCATGGAAGTAACATAGATGAATTTCTATGTTACTTCTACAAAGAAGAGTCCTGATTTCAGAGAACCTGAATGCTATATAGTAGTCAGTAAGCATGCCTGCCCTTTGCTATAAAGGGGGAAACTATATTTCCCAAAGGGGGAAACTATATTTCCCAAAGCTGTTTGCCAAACAGACATTCTTGAAAATGTAGTCTGGAATGAAGAGCAGTAAGTATATCATTTACAATATATGCAGAAATGTGAAAGACCTGTATCTATGGGAATTGTCTCCTAGGATTATTTTTCTTTTGCTAGAAGTAATCCTTTAGCAGACATACTGGTTCTGTTCCTGAATTTCCAGGGAAAGCATTCAGTCTTTCATTATTAAGTATGTTAGCTGTATATATATATATACTTTTTCCTGGTAGATGCCTTTTATCAGATTGGGAAGTTCTCTCTCTTTTCCCTTGTGTTTTTGGTCATGCCATGTGGCTTGCAGGATCTTCGTTCCCCAACCAGGGATTAAACCCAGGCCCTTGGAAATGAAAGTGTGGAGTCCTGACCACTGTACTGCCAGGAAATACCCAGGGAAACTCTTCTCTAGTCCTATTTTTCTGAGAATTTTAAATTACAGATGAATGTTGAATTTTGTCACATGCGTTTTCTGCACTGATTGATCTAATAATGTGATTTTTCTTCTTTAGCCTGTTAACTTGGTAGATTAAATTGGTTGATTTTGGGGATATTGAACCAGCCTTGTGTTGTTGGAATAAACCTTACTAGGTCTCAGCCTGTTTTTTCCAATCACAGAATCAAAGAATTATTCTCCCAGCAGTAAAATTCTCAAGGATGTTTGGTGCTACCTCTTCCAGTTCTTGGCAGTCTGGGAGCAGGCCTTCTGGGGCAGCCCTTTTCCCTTGTGGGCCAACCTGATTCAAAAACAGCTCGCCACTGCTTCTGCACTTTCTCTTGCATCCAGTTCTACTGAGGTAGCCCTTGCAATGCCAGCTATGCTTCACTCCAACCTCTGATTACTCAGGTATGGTCCTAACTTGGAATCACAGAGACAGCAACAGTGTGGAGGGAGAGCCAGCAGCACACTGAGCCTCCCTGGATTCCCCCAAACACTTTTCCACTTGGACAAAAATGAAGCCTGGGATGCTTCTAGACACTTGGCAGCTCTAGCCTAGTGCCACAATCCCCAAGTCTTTCTCACTTGTTCTTTTATTGTTTGGTCATGAAACCTTTTCTTCCTTTTTCTTGAAATAGTGCTGCTTGGCTTTGGGGTCTGAGTAGTTATTTCCTCCTTATATCTGACTACAAGAGCCTGGTCAACTACAGCACAGCTCTCGGTACTAGCTGGGTACTTGTCAGGCTCAAGCTGGTGGCATCTTAGTGCCAGGATGCCCTGGAAAAACTGCCTCCCTGTACCTCAGAGAGTTCTTCCTGCAGCCGGAAATGATTCAGTGAACATGCAGGGTAAAAATGAATGGATGAAGACATTTGAGTGACGTTTCCCTGACCAACAATGGCATATTCCACCCACATGGGAATATGGGACCAAGCACTTCAGGAGACAAATATCTGGTTCTGTCTGTTCACTTTAGACCAATGCTTGAGGCTTAATTGACTATGTATCTGCTCCTTGATTATGCATGTAGATCCTTTACAAAATAAAAATTTATTCACTGAATCACTTTTGATTGAGTTTTAAATTTCACAGCAGTCACTATTTTACAACCAAAGTGGAAGTGCCAGTTCCTGCCCAAGTGTCTCCAAAAGAACCACAGCCAGTTACAATTCTATACTCTGTGCTAGTTACTCATTGTCTCAGACTCATTCAGAAAGCAGAAGGAACAGGAACAGGAGACCTTTGGCAGCTTTGCCTGAAGCCTGTGGTGCTGACAACATCCAACTGGCCTAAATTAAAGCTGCCGTGGATTTATTCATTGGTTGATTCATTCATCTAACAAAATACTTCTTGAGCATCTTCTCTGTGCCAGATCCCTGTGCTATGGCTATCAGGAGGTCTAAGATACAATCCCCGCCCTCAGGGATAACACAGTTCAGTGGGGAGCACCAGTAAGAAACTTGTGTTTGTGATGTGTTAAAAGAGCCATGGGAACAGCTGGGCTGGGGTGAGGGCATGTTGAGGGGGTGGAGAAGGTGGCAGTGAACTAGCAAGGCCGTGAGGAGAAGAGAAGGAAGGAAGAATGTGGCGGGTGCCATGTTGGATAGTGTGTGCCCACCCTGGTGGCCAGGCAAGCTGGGAGGTGTGCTGGTACTCAGGGTGCTAGACCATTGAGTGAGAGCCAAGGCTGTGAGGTGGGTGGTAGAGCTAAGACAAGCAAGCCTCAGCTTCTGGAGGCTTTGCATGCTCCCACCACCCTATAGAGCAGATGTTTTCTCATCTTTCATTTTAGAGAAGACTTAAGACTCAGAAATATTGACAAGCTTGACCCAGGTCAAATAGCTAATGAGTAGTGAAATAACCCTGTTGGATTCCAAAACTTCATATTCTTCTCCATTAAACTAAGCCCCACTGCCTCCTCTTTGGTGGAGGACCAGGAAAGGAGACTGTGTGGGCACCATGAGGGAGAGATGGAGGTCGGTGCAGATGTGAGAAATACAAAGACTTGAATTACAGCAGTGGAGACAGAATGGAGAAGGCGGAGCAGATCTGAATGATACTGAGTTAGAGTTGACTGGACTTGTTAGAATTGATTGAAGGTGGGAAGCAAGAGGAGATGATGATTACCCACATGTCTAGCCTGGGCTGATTGGGTGCTTTTTTTGCTGAGACTGGGACCTCAGAGAATGAAAGGTTTGGAGTAGGAATATCAGGATTCTAATTCTGAACATGGTCGGTGACATCCAAGGGGAGATGTCTAGAAGGCAAGTGAATATGAAGGTTAGGTCCTCAGGCTCAGGAGACAGATTTCAGCTTCACAGCAGCCACCCAGTCACTCTGACCCTCAACCACAAAACCTAGGTAATAATGATAACCTCATCAGCTTGTTGTGAGGACTCAATGAGGAAAGAGCTAGAGCAGTACTTAGCATATAGTCAATACCTCTATCTAAAGGCTTCATTGTTGTCCCGTCTCTAAGTCGTGTTGACTTTCTGGGACCCCATGGACTGCAGCATGCCCGGCTTCCCTGTCCTTTACTATCTCCCAGAATTGGCTCAAACCCATGTCCATTGAGTCAGTGATGCCATCCAACCATCTCATCCTCTGTTGCTCCTTCTCCTTTTGCCTTCAATCTTTCCCAGCAGCAGGGTCTTTTCCAATGAGTCGAGTCTTCGCATCAGTTGGTCAAAATACTGGAACTTCAGCTTCAGCATCAGTCCTTCCAGTGAATATTCAGGGTTGATTTCCTTTAGGACTAACTGGTTTGATCTCTTTGCTGTCCAAGGGACTCTTGAGGGTTTTCTCCAGCACCACAATTCGAAAGCATCAATTCTTCAGCAATTCTTTCTTTATGGTCCAACTCTCACATCCATACATGACTATTGGAAAAACCATAGCTTTGATTGTATGAACCTTTATCGGCAGAGTGATGTCTCTGCTTTTTAATATGCTATCTAGGTTTGTCATAGCTTTTCTTCCAAAGAGCAAGCATCTTTTAATTTCATGGCTGCACTCACCATCCACGGTGATTTTGGAGCCCAAGAAAATTAAATCTCACTGTTTCCACTTTTCCCCCATCTATTTGTGAGCCATTATTATTCCCTTCTTTTTTTTTTTTTAGGGGGCTACTCTCCCATCATACTCAAACCCCACATCTGCATAAAATGAGACTGAAATGATTACCTTCTGACCAGGAGATGTTCCCTGGAATCTAAGCTTACTGGATTATCTTACCTTTGTATATTTGAAATGTAAATATGTACCAAAAGAACTTTGCCATGAAAAGCAACATTTTATTTTATTTTATTTTTGAAAAGCAACATTTTAGCATCAGCATGCTTGTAACTCACTTTAATTAAACTTTGTTGTTGTTTAGTCACTATGTTGTGTCCAACTCTTTTGTGACCTTGTGAAAAAAGGTTCTTCTATAGCCTGCAAGGCTTCTCTGTCCATGGGATTTCCCAGGCAAGAATACTGGAGTGGGTTGCCATTTCCTGCTCCAAGAGCCATTATTTCTATCATATATGGCAATTAAAACCAGGGGAGTGGGTGAGGTGCCACAGAACCAAAAAGAAGAGAAGACGACCTAGGATTGAATCCTAGGAGAAAAAGAAACCAATACCTAAGGGACTGCTGGAAGAACAGGAATGTATGAAGGGCCAAGAAGTAGTATCCAGAGAGAAAGGAGGAAGCCAGGACAATGTGGGTCTGGGAAGGAAGGGATCAGAGTCCGCAGGGAAGAGGATGTGATCAGGAGGGGTTGGAATTGAGAGCTCATGCCCAGTGAGGCTGAGAAGACGCTCCGCAGGGCCCATGCCTATTAATTTGACAAGTAACACATTGGGTACCTGTCAACTACAGCGCTGGCACTGACTGAGGCGGCAGTAAAGAAAACATATAAGGAGCACGCCACCAACGCTGGAAGGAAACTACAGCGCAAGGGGAAGGATTCCTCCAATCCAAAGAGCAACCACAGAGCCCATAGCCTGTCAGCATCGAAAGAAAGCTCTGTGATCACCTGTCTGATAGATGTAGAAACCCAGAACAAAGACTTGCCCGGGGGATCTCAGTGAATAGGAGACAGAGCTGCAGCAGCAGGCTTCACGTTCATGTGTCTGAGAAATGGCACTGCATCTGGGAATTGTGGCTCTGTCAGGCAACCGTCTCCAGCGCTCTCAGCTCTGATGAAGTCAGTTTTTACAATTCTTTGCTCCTAGAGCTGGCGAAAACCAGTGTCATGTCCTTTTTTTTTTTTTTTTCACACCCAGGCAAGACTGCCACCTACTGGTCACACTTAAGAAGGCCGCCTCAGTGCCATACATTCAGAGCTTTGCTTCCTTTTCTAGTAGATTTGGGGAATGGCTAACCACTCCAGTATTCTTGCCTGGGAAATCCCATGGACAGAGGAGCCTGGCGGGCTACACTCCATGGGGTTGCAAAAAGTCGGACACAACTGAACGACTTTCACTAAAATCTCGCTTACTGCAGGGTGCGGACCAAAAAGAACTGTGTCCACAAAGTTTTCAGTATGTCTCCTTTCAAGAGGTGGGGCCCAATTCTCTCCTCCCCTTGGGTGTGGGGTCAGCTTAGTGACTGTCTTCCAATGAAGAGAGTAAAACAGAAGTGACATATGCAGCTTCTGAAATTAGATTATAAAAGATACCGGAGCCTCCTCTTTGCTGTCTCTTGGATCACTTGCTCCAGGAGAAGCCAGCTGACATATTGTCAGAACACTCAAGCAGCCCTATAGCAAGATCCACGTGGTGAAGAACAGAGGCTTCCTGCTGACAGCCAGCACTAGCTTGCCAAGTGAGTTAAGTGAACCACCCTGGAAGTGGGTCCTCCAGGTCTGGTCATGCCTTTGGATGATGGTAGCCCCAGCTGACCGCCTGACTCCAACCATATGACACACCTTGAGCCAGAACCCTGAATCAGTTAAGCTGCTCCCAGATTCCTGATCCACAAAAACTGTGGGAGATAATAAATGTTCATCCTTTTTTTTTTTTTTAGCTACTGGATTTAAGGGTGATTTATTATATAGGCAATAGGTAATGAATATAGATGGACTGATTTAACAGCTTTTGTGGATTTCTGCAAAGTTTGAATACAATGTCTTTCATGTTGCCTTCATGGCAGCATTATAAGGAATCTTCATTTGTCTTTGCCTGAGCTCTCTGAGGCTGCAGTGGCAGTGGGTAGGGGCAAGGAGGGGAGACCTGATGAGGGAACTTGCTGGAGGTCACCAGGCTGCAGGGCCTAGACTGCCCATCCTTGAGAGAAGAGGGGATGGGAGGGGGTTTGGCAGAGAGAGGGAGGACAAGGGCCAGAGAAGGGGGCCAATGAAGGGTAGGGAGTGGGTGTGGAGGGGCAGAACTTCTGAAAACTCAGAAGTTTCGGCTACTCCCAGCTCTCTTAGGCCCTACTAATACAACCAAGAGGAGCTGCTATACACTTTAATTTTTTAATTTTTATTTTTTGACTGCCCTAGGTCTTCATTGTGGTGCTTGGGCCTCTCTAGTTGTGATGCTCGGGCTTTGTTGCCCCACAGTATGTGGGATTTTAGTTCCCCAACCAGGGATCGAACCTGTGTTCCCTGTATTGGAAGGCAGATTCTTAACCACTGGACTACTAGGAAAGTTCTTATACTTTAAACATTTAAAGTAAACATATTTTCAGTAAATTGGTGATTTGGTGAACTGGGCACTCAGCAAACTGGTTGTCTGGCCAGTTGATTTTTGGGTAAGCATACATTTGGCAAATTAATTTACAGCGACGGATCAGTTTCTTATTAAGTCATACATAGTAATTTTTATGATCCTAAGATAATAATTTAATTGTAACAGATACTAATATATTTACCCACACAGATATATATTTCAGATTCCCAATAGAATTAATTTCTCCTTCCAAAAAAGTTTGTGACTTTGACATTTCTCTTCTTCAGGAAGGGAGACCAGTGAGTGATGATTAAGTCCCCATCTGCCACTAATTCCTGGAATAGCGATCCTCCCTGGGAGGAAACTGCCATTTTTCACTTCAGAGTCATTATAAATGGAGATAAATTCCAGGCAGGACCACTTTGGAGAAGTCCCCCCTTAATTTTAATTTTGACTCTTTTAGGTTGAATGGGATCACTACTAAAAGAAATTCTAAAATCTTAATTCTATGGGGAAAAAAAATCCTCAGAAATTAGCGGATGTAGGTGTCAGAACATTTTCCCTCATTATTTCTATGAGAAAGTAAATAACAGATGAGAATGGACAATCAGAATCTGCTGCAGTGGGGACCAGAAAGCTATGACTTGGTCCCAGGTTTCCTCTTCCTCTCTTTGTAAGAATGTGGAAAGGCAGGGCATTCCCCACAACCTTCAAGACAGGGCTCCCGGGGCTCCCTGAACCACAACTCCTCCCAGGGCCCCTGCATGGCTGTGGGGGAGATGTAATGTTACAAAATCCAGCTCAGACAGACAGACATATTTCAGGAAACTGCATGAGAATACTGAGACAGGGAAGAAAGAGGAAGAAAGAGAAGCTTATCTCACCTAGACAGACATAGAGCCAGCACCACACATGTGCCCCAGGTGCCACACGTCCCACTGCAGTTGTTTTAAAACTTGGTCATAAAATTATTTGATCCTACTCTCATCAAGAGGTAGAAGCTGCTTGCTTCCCTTGAGTCTGGGCAGGAAGTGACACTATGTGACTTATGAAGCTAGGTTAAGAAATGCTATGCAGCTTTGCTCTGGAATGTCTTGGAAGCTTGCTCAGGCTGCCCCCTCTCGGAATCCGGCCACTGAGCTCAGAGAAACCTAAGCCACAGAGCTACAGGGAGAGGCTGCATGAAGGTGGGCTGCAGGACACAGGCCCAGCTCTGAGTCCCACCTTCAAGACCCAGCACAAGTCCCAGTCTGCTGGTGCAGCTGAAGGCTGGGACTAGGGCAAGGCAAGTGAGGCATTTGCCTGTGTTGCAAAATTTAAGGGAGGGGCCAAAACCCAGTAATCAAGAAAGATAATTTTTAATGTAATTAAAAATGTATGCAAGGGACTTCCCTGGTTGTTCAGTGGTTGAGAATCCGCCTCTCAATGCAGGGAATGAGGGGTTGATCCCTGATCAGGGAACTAAGATCCCACAAAGCTGAGGAGCACTAAACCCTCAAACCATAACTAGAGGGGCCCACATGCCAGGATGACTGAGCCCGTGTGCTCTAGGGCCTGTGCTCTGCAACAAGAGAAGCCACCACAATGAGAAGCCTGCATACTGCAATGTAGACCCAGTGCAGCCAAAAAAAGCAAAACAATTTATAATGAACAACCTATCAAAATGTTATATAAAACCAGAATCAGTAAGGGCTTCCCTGGTGGTACAGTGGATGAGAATCCACCTGCCAATGTCGGGGACACAGGTTCAATCCCTGGTCTGGGAGGATTCCACACGCTGCAGAGCACCCAAGTCCTTGTGCCACAACTACTGAGCCTGTGCCCTAGAACCCATCAGCCCCAACTGCTGAAGCCTCCGTGCCTAACACTTGTGCTCCAAAACAAAAGAAGTCACCTCAATTGCCAGGAGCCGTTATGGGAGGTCCCGCCCGTGACGAGGTCATGAAAAAAATACCGGGCAGGCAAGGCCATCCGGGACTCCATCCATGACGAGGTCACAAGGAAAAAACCTGACAGGCAAGGCCGTCTAGGATAAGGGACCCTCCAGGTTGGCCTCGGCCTCTAGCCCACCCTGTATCCTCCCCCCTTTTCTGATGTTGTTGTTTACCCTGCTGCAGATTCTTGTGTTGCCTGCCGAGAGCTCTCCTGCTCTCTTTCACTGAATAAAGACCAACTTAAAAACCTAATTAATAAATTTCCTGGATGCTGGTACCCTGTGAAGGGGCCAGGGATGAAGAAAATGGTTCAATTCAAACCCTTTTGCTGGCATTCTGGCTTGTTTGATAAATATGTGCTCTCATTGCAAAAAATGCTCTTGATTGTTCTAAACATCCTAAGCACAGTACGCTAACAAAAGAAACTATTAAGCATAGGCCCCTTCACGGGGTGAGAAAAGCTCCACAAATATTATAGCCACAAATGTGCCTAATAGAAAATACTTTAGATAGAGATTAGCTGGCGACTTCTTGCAGGTGGTTAACTTTTAGGCTAAGAGCCTGTTTTGTGCCATATCTGCTGTTTCTGCAGTCCTTCTCATTTCTGTTCTGTAAAAATGTAATCCTATCTAGTTCCCATAGAGATGACGCTTATTAGAAAGAAAATAGATTAATTATAAGAAAAACAGGGTCGGCTACTGAAGTTGCTTAAGTCACACCAGGTGCAAGCCATAAAATGTTAGCAGGCCTGAAGGCCAAATGATAAGAAAGACTCTTGTGAATGAAGAAGTATGTGGGTGACATCCTGTTTCTGTTGAAGGTCAAATTGCTGTAATGTTTTGAGATGCCCTGTGTGTAAGCAATGTGCACTTCCCCCAAAGATGTTGTTAAGGGTATAAAGGGGCCGTGCAAAAATAAACTTCAGACTCAGCCCCGAGCTTTGTCTCTCTCTCTCGTTCGCCGACGCCGTTCATCCTGAGGGTTCCCCTAGATCCTGCTGGGGCTGCACCCCGGCACTCAATGAGAAGCCGCACACTGCAGTGAAGATCCACGTTTGCTGCAACTAGAGAAAACTGCGTGCAGCAACGAAGACCCAGTGCAACCAAAAATAAAAACAAAAACAAAAAATCACAGCGTCAGTAAGAGTGCCACATGGAGCCATATTGGAGCGTGAGACAAAAGGAAAAATCAGTAAGTGATGCTCACTAGCTTCACTCTGGTTCCTGCTGTGGCCCCCATTGTCTTTCAGCTGAAGCCCTGGATATCATGGAGCAGAGGTCATTTATCTCTGCTACATCATGTTCAAATTCTTGACATACATACTATGTGAAAATAAAATAGTGATTGTTTTACGATACTAAAATTGGGGTGGCTTGTTATAAGAAGTAGATATATAAGTAGCTATGTATATATATAGTAGTTATATATAAGTAGTAACCAGAATATCCATCTTCTGCTTGAGAATCTTACCATTTCCTACCTTCCTTCTCTTTTTCCTCTTCTGAACCCTGTGCCTTGTTCTTAAGAATTCTCAGAAAGAGTCACTTAAGACACACAGCCTCCACGTAGCCATTTAGGCTGAAAAAAACTAGGTATTTCAAATTCTAATCCCATTATCATGACTGTTAGTACAAATTAGGTATACACAATTCAGTCATCTCAATTTATTCAGTTCAACAAATATTTAAGCGCTTACTCTTGCCAGTACCCTTTAGGCATTAGGGATATGAGATTAAACAGAGAAGAGGAAGTCTCAGCTCTTCTGAAACAAACTTTCTAACAGAGGACAGACAATAAACAAATAACTGAGGTCATTTTTGAAGGAGATAAATGCCATGATGTAAGATGATGCAGAAAGACCTAGAGGATGGTGGGAAGGAATGGGAAAACTTAGAAAGAGTGGTTGGAAGGCCTCTCTCAGAAGTGACGTTTGAGATGACACTTGAAATTTGAGAAGTTGACCATCAATTCAAGGCCTACAGCTTTGCAAGCCATGGCAAGTACACAGTTCAGGCCAGGTACAATGGGAAGGTAAGGAGTGATGTTGCCTAGTTCATGTTTTAAAAATGATAGTGACTGTAGTAGGGGAATGAACTGCAGGGGTGCAGAATGGAAGCAGAAAGATAAACTAGGAGACAGTGAGAAAGTCAAACATTAGCCAATTGTGGATGTGACTGGTGATGGAAGTAAAGCCCAATGCAGTAAAGAGCAATATTGCATAGGAACCTGGAATGTTAGGTCCATGAATCAAGGAAACTGGACGTGGTCAAATAGAAGATGGCAAGAATGAACATCAACTTTTAGGAATCAGCAAACTAAAATGGACTGGAATGGGGAATTTAATTCAAATGACCATTATATCTACTACTGTGGGCAAGAATCCCTTAGAAGAAATGGAGTAGTCATCATAGTCAACAAAAAAGTCCGAAATGCAGTACTTGGATGCAGTCTCAAAAATGACAGAATGATCTCTGTTCATTTCCAAGGCAAACCTTCAATATCGCAGTAATCCAAGTTGATGCCCTGACCCGTAATTCTGAAGAAGCTGAAGTTGAATGGTTCTATGAAGACCTACAAGACCTTCTAGAACTAACACCCAAAGAAGATGTCCTTTTCATTATAGGGAACTGGAATGCAAAAGTAGGAAGTCAAGAAATACCTGGTGAAAGAAAGTGAAAAGTAAGTCACTCAGTCGTGTCCAACTCTTTGTGACTCCATGGACTGTAACCCACCAGGCTCCTCCATCCATGGAATTTTCTAGGCAAGAATACTGGAATGGGTTGCCATTTCCTTCTCTAGGGGATGTTCCCGACCCGGGGATCGAACCTGGGTCTCCTGCACTGCAGGCAGCAAAAACAAGACTGGGAGCTGACTGTGGCTCAAATCATGAACTCCATATTGACAAATTCAGACTTAAATTGAAGAAAGTAGGGAAAACCACTAGACCATTCAGGTATGACCTAAATAAAATCCCTTACAATTATACAGTGAAAGTGGGAAATAGATTCAAGGGATTATATCTGATAGAGTGCCAGAAGAACTATGGACGGAGGTTCATGACACTGTATAGGAGGCAGGGATCAAGATCATCCCCAAGAAAAAGAAATGCAAAAAGGCAAAACGGCTGTCTCAGGAGGCCTTACAAATAGCTGTGAAAAGAAGAGAAGCGAAAAGCAAAGGAGAAAAGGAGAGATTCCCATTTGAATGCAGAGTTCCAAAGAATAGCAAGGAGAGATAAGAAAGCCTTGTTCAGTGATCAGTGCTAAGAAATAGAGGAAAACAACAGAATGGGAAAGATTAGAGATCTCTTCAAGAAAATTAGAGATACCAAGGGAACATTTCATGCAAAGATGGGCTCAATTAAGGACAGAAATGGTATGGACCTAACAGAAGCAGAAGATATTAAGAAGAGGTGGCAAGAATACACAGGAGAACTGTACAAAAAAGATCTTCGTGACCCAGATAATCATGATGGTGTGATCACTCAGCTAGAGCCAGACATCCTGGAATGTGAAGTCAAGTGGACCTTAGGAAACATCACTATGAACAAAGCTAGTGGACGTGATGGAATTCCAGTTGAGCTATTTCAAATCCTAAAAGATGATGCTGTGAAAGTGCTGCACTCAATATGCCAGCAAATTTGGAAAACTCAGCAGTGGCCGCAGGACTGGAAAAGGTCAGTTTTCATTCGAATCCCAAAGAAAGGCAATGGCAAAGAATGTTCAAACTACCACACAATTGCATTCATCTCACATGCTAGGATAGTAATGCTCAAAATTCTCCAAGCCAGGCTTCAACAGTACATGAACAATGAACTTCCAGATGTTCAAGCTGGTTTTAGAAAAGGCAAAGGAACCAGAGATCAAATTGCCAACATCTACTGGATTATCAAAAAAGCAAGAGAGTTCCAGAAAACATCTATTTCTGCTCTATTGACCAAAGCCTTTGACTGTGTGGATCAAAACAAACTGGAAAATTCTTCAAGAGATGGGAATACCAGACCATCTTACCTGGCTCTTGAGAAATCTGTATGCAGGTCAGGAAGCAACAGTTAGAACTGGACAAGGAACAACAGACTGGTTTCAAATCGGGAAAGGAGTATGTCAAGGCTGTATATTGTCACCCTACTTATTTAACTTATATGCAGAGTACATCATGAGAAACACTGGGCTGGATGAAGCACAAGCTAATCAAGATTGCTGGGAGAAATATCAATAAACTCAGATAAGCAGATGACACCACCATTATGGCAGAAAGTGAAGAAGAACTGAAGAGTCTCTCGATGAAAGTGAAAGAGGAGAATGAAACGTTGACTTAAAAGTCAACATTCAGAAAACTAAGATCATGGCATCTGGTCCCATTGCTTCATGGCAAATAGATGGGGAAACAATGGAAACAGTGGAGACTTTATTTTGGGGGGGCTCCAAAATCACTGCAGATGGTGACTGCAGCCATGAAGTTAAAAGATGCTTGCTCATTGGAAGAAAAGTTATGACCAACCTAGACAGCATTAAAAAGCAGAGACATTACTTTGCCAACAAAGGTCCATCTAGGCAAAGCTATGGTATTTCCAGTAGTCATGTGTAGATGTGAGAGTTGGACTACAAAAAAAGCTGAGTGCTGAAGAATTGATGCTTTTGAACTGTGTTGTTGGAGAAGACTCCCTTGGACTGCAAGGAGATCCAACCAGTCCATCCTAAAGGAAATCAGTTCTGAATATTCATTGGAAGGACTGATGCTGTAGCTGAAACTCCAATACTTTGGCCACCTGATGGGAAGAACTGACTCATTGGAAAAGACTCTGATGCCTTGAAAGATTGAAGGTGGGAGAGGGGGACAACAGAGGATGAGATGGTTGGATGGCATTATCGACTCAATGGACAAGAGTTTGAGTAAACTCTGGCAGTTGGTGATGGACAGGGAGGCCTGGTATGCTGCAGTCCATGGGTTTGCAAAGAGTTGGACATGACTGAGCAACTGAACTGAACTGAGAGAGCCAATTCCTAGGCAGGTTGGGAAGTCCCCGAGGAGGAGAAAGGAGTCTGGAATTCTCAAGGAGGAGGAAAGGACAAACGTTTTTTCCTACATTCCTTAGTAAGGACTATATAACAATCATGTATCCTGCTTGAGGACATGTTTCTCTTTCCCGAAACCCTTCTGACTAATCCTGTTATCTTAAAACGTATATTCTGGGAGTGGGTCTAGTACGATCTTTACAACCTTGAGACTTTCTTTAGATTTATTGTAATAATCAATTAAAAAGTATATAATTCCCTTGCTAAGACTTGGGATTGGGGCACTCTCCATCCCCTTCTGATGTCTCTGTCAGAAGCTTTGTCTGCCCCTTTCTCACTTTAATAAAACTCTGTTAGACAAAAGCTTTTGAGTGATGAATCCTGGTCCCTGGTCCTGAAGTGAAATCTTCATTGGAGATCACAAATCTGACACCGTTCACCATAAGCTATCATCTTGGGTGCTCATCCGGGATCTTCAGAACAAGGTAAGAACACTCAGAGCTCTAGACTCTCTGCTTTCTCAGTATACACGTTTTCTGCTTTACTTTACTAAATCTACAGTGTGCTTGTGTGAATGAATGACACGCCCTGTGTGAAACAAGTGATGAGCCCTGCTCTGCGGTTTTGTGGTGCCTCTTAATGACTGAAGGCAGCCCCAAAAAGGGGAAACCTGTCGGGGGATTAATCCGACATGCCAACGCCAAGAGACACCCAAGGTCCCTGTGAGGAGAGCGGCCAGAAATGGGTGAAGTGTGTGGACCGAACTTTCCTTTCTCTGTTACCTTTTCCTGGTCTCTTTACTAATTGCTTGGGGAATTAGAACTGCTAACCTAATCTGTCGGATCATAGATTTTCAAGGGACTTGTGATCCATGCTGTTACTATGTACTTTTACTTAGACCCCATGTGTGGAAGCGCCTAGCCTTGCTAGGAGCCGAAAATTACAAGAGCACATTTGGGAGTGAGGCAGAGCTCCAGCTCCAGGAATGTCTCTTAGGCTAGAGGTCACTCTCTTGGATGCCTGCCTCAGGGGCCAGCGACCTGGCCCCATAACGAAGTGAGTTTTTGTTATGGCTGCGCATCTGATCTATGTGGATAGAAGCACTGCTGGCGACCATAAGGTTTTTGAGGACACAGATTGGGCACTGCAGGATCTGGTCAGATTGGAAGTGCAATGGGCTTCTTCCTTTGGAAGCACTAGCTCTTAGTGGACCAGAGGAGGCTCTCCGGTGACTTTCGTCCCAACTCCTTAGATATTCTTTCTGTGGAATCTGTGAGAATGAACTGGAAGGACTGACCCTAATAACTCAAGGACAAAAATAACTTTTTCCTCACTGGCCAGCACTTCACCATCTCTTTTGCTATCACTTATACTGGTGTGGTGACGCTCGGAAGGAACATATTGGTTCTATGTTTGTACCGGTTTTATTGTGGTCAGGAGTATACTCAGGGTCATGCACAGGCACTCGGGAGATGAATGTTTCCCCTAGCAGCCTTAGCTTGGGAGGCATTCTGGAAGGTTACTCTGATTGCACCCCGGGTGGCAACAGAGGCAAACAAGGTTTTAATGGTGAGGAACTGGATGTTAGTCTGGGATGTCATCAGGTCTACTCCTGGTGCATCTCCACCCCGCCTCGGTGGTAGAGCCGGGAGGGACGAGTACGGTGCCTGTGTCCATAAGGGACAGACAAAGTCCGACCAGGAACAGAAAGCCTCGGTGTAAAGTCTGTCTATGCCCCCATCTAGAACAGGGGGGGATACCTCCGGAAGAAAGATGCGCTGGTCATTGTTTTTTCTCTCTTACAGATGGGAGCTAACAATTCCAGCCTCACTCCTTTGAACTGTATCTTGAAAAACTGGGACAAGTTTGATCCCCACAGTTTAAAAAAGACATGCCTGGTCTTCTGTGATACTGAATGGCCACGGTATCCATTGGAGGATGGTGAATGGTGGCCGGTTGGAGGGTCTCTTAATTATAGTACAGTTTTACAATTAGATCGGTTCTGTAGAAAACAAGGGAAATGGGTAGAAGTAGCATATATGTTACCCTTTTTCTCTCTGCGAGACATGCCAGACTTATGTCCTAAGGGTATAGATTTGGATATGAAACCTTCAGCTCCCTACTTTGTCCCCTAATTTGTCCTCTGACTTTGCCCTCATATCAGGGGCTCCAAGCTAAACAAACTGCAAATCAGGGAACACCTCCAGGAAGGGCTGCCTCGGTCTCAGTAAAAACCCAAACTGAGATTTAAACTGCCCAAGCAGAGTTCCAAACAACCCCAGGGCCTCACCAGCAACCTACAGCGTATCTGAGCAGAGGATTAGATGTATCGTCAGCCAGGTGACCACACTAAGTATAATCATGGCAACTGCTTTATTAACACTTGAAGCTCTCAAAGTAATCAATGGGTGAAATCTTACTGTGCTGACTTCTCATGATGTGAGTGGAATCTTAAACTCTAAGGTTAATACTTGGATGACAGACCGTAGGCTTCTTAAATATCTAGTCATTGTCATTAGAAGGACCAATAACTAAGCTTAAAGTTTGTGGAAACTTAAATTCTGCCACCTTCCTTCCTGAGAAGGAAAATTAAACACCCAATCACGATTGTTCCCAATTTCTAACTTTAAACTATGCAGCTCAGGAGGATCTAATGGATACCCCATTAGACAATCCTGACATGGAAATATTTACAGATGGCAGTTCTTTTGTTCGGGATGGGAAGCGTAAAGCAGGTTATGCCATGGTGATGGCTGAACAGGTTCTAGAAGCAAAATCTCTCTCCCCCAGGGAGAGAGTGCTCAGCTAGCGGAGCTTGTGGCTCTGACCTGAGCTCTAGAGTTAAGCAAAGAGCAGCGAGTAAATATCTACACTGATTCTAAGTATGCTTATTTGACTTTATATGCTCATGGTGAAATATGGAAAGACAGTTTAAAATGGCAACAGGAAAATCTATTAAGCATTTCAGAGAGATTGAGAGACTTTTAACTGTATATATTGTTCTAAAGAAGTAGCTGTTATGCATTGCAAAGGGCACAGCAGGAAGTAAAGTAGCCTAAGGTAATCAGCTGGCTGACTGTCTAGCCAGAGAGGCGGTGCTTTGTGAAACCCCTTCACTGAAGATGCCTTTGATCTGAACAGGTCCTGTGGAACAGGAAAAACCACAATATACTAAGGAAGAATGAAAAAGATATGAGAAAAGAGGAGCAAAGATTACCGATAAAGGATGGTTACAGTCTGAGGATGGATGATTAATTATTCCTGAAAATGCTCAATGGAAAATTCTTAAGGGTTTATACCAGAGTTTTCATTTAGGTGTTGAGAGTACTTACCAGATGGTTTCTCGTTTGTTTGAAGGTAGAAGTGTAATGAAAACTTTAAAGAACAACGTCAAAAGATGTGAGGTTTGTCAGAAAAATACCTCAAAGACTGAAAAGCTAGCAAAATCTGGGTTACAACAAAGTGGAAAATATCCTGGAGAGGATTGGGAAATTGGTTTTACTCATATGCCAAAAGCAAATGGATATTCTTGCTTACAAGTTTGGATGGATTCTTGCTTACTGGATGGATTGAGGCTTTTCTCTGTCATAGTGAACAGGTTAAGGAGGTTATAAGAATTTTAACCCATGAAATTATTCCCAGGTTTGGGCTGCCACAGAGCCTTCAGAGTGACAGTGACTCTGCCTTTAAAGCTGCTGTAACTCAGGGGGTGTCAAAAGCTCTAGGAATAGAATATTACTTACACTGTTCCTGGAGACCCCAATCCTCAGGAAAGGTTGAAAAAGCTAATGACATTATTAAGAGACATCTATGCAAATTAACTCAAGAGATGCAGGACAATTGGCTTAAAGTTCTACCCATAGCTTTAATGAGGGCTTGAATTGCCCCCCAAAAGGAGGAACTGTCCCCCTTTGAATGCATTTATGGAAAACCCTTCTTATGCACAGACATTGTTATAGACCCTGAAGCCTTGGAATTAGCTAATTATGTAACTCAGCTCTCAGCTTTTCAACAGGCATTAATGGAACTCTGGGGGGTGACCCTTGACCCAGCCTCTGAGTCAAGCAAGCCTCTCTTTGAGCCAGGAACTGGAGTCCTGATAAAAACACTGGGATCTGGGGGCCAATCCCTCGAGCCCCTCTGGGAAGGCCCTTACCATGTTATTCTTTCTTTTCCCACAGCAGTCAAAGTGCCAGGAATTGATTCGTGGGTACATCACACTCGAGTTAAGAGATGGCACCCTGGCCAGAGCTCAGTAATGTCATTTTATGTCTTTACTTGCTATGCTCTGGCTTTGTACTTTTCAGATGGGCCTGATAATCTATGTGAGCCTGCTTCTACAGACTCCAAAAATCCTGGGTCTGCCCTTTTATCCTGAAGACAATGCCTTCCTGTCCAGGGCTCACTCCTATGCTGCATTCCACAATCGGTCTAACTGCTGGGTGTGTGGAGCACTCCCCTCTTCATCAGTGGAAGGCTTTCTGTGGTGGGTTTCTCCACTTCAAGGAAAGAACTTCCTTCAACTTTGCGAATACCTTCACCAACAACAATCATATGTGATGCCTCTTCTTGATCTGATGACATCTAACAATCCTAAGAGGGACTGGTACCTTAACTATGGACATAATGTGACTTTTAATTTTGATTAGGTTTTACCTTGGTTTAATGACTAGTTTGTCATTATATCTGTAACTGTAAAACAGGGTTTGTTTCTAACTGTCTGAAAGCTTTTAAGTTACAAATGGTTGTCCAGGCTCCTTTGAGTGCCACAGTCACCTCCAACTGTTACTTGGGGCCCCTGAATCAGAGATTCTCAATATGAGTGTTAAGAGAATATGTTGCCTCAACAATTTAGGGATGGAAGGAAGTAGTTATGAAATGAAAATGATGCTCCTTTCCCTTGGCAACGTAATTCTCCTAAAAGAAAAGGGGGGAATGAGAGAGTCAATTCCTAGGCAGGTTGAGAAGAATTCCAGGGCCCCTGAGGAGGAGAAAGGGATCTGGAATTCTCAAGGAGGAGGAAATGACAAACGTTTTTTCCTACATTCCATAGTAAGGATTATATAACAATGATGTGTCCTGCTTGAGGACAAGTTTCTCCTTTCTGAAACCCTTCTGACTAATCCTGTTATCTTAAAAAGTATATTCTGGGGGTGGGTCTAGTACGATCTTTACAACCTTGACTTTCTTTTGATTTATTGTAATAACCAATTTAAAAGTATATAATTCCCTTGTTTAGACTAGGGATTGGGGCACTTTCCATCCCCCTTCTGATGTTTATGTCAGAAGCTTTGTCTGTCCCTTTCTCATAAACTCTACTACACAAAAGCTTTTGAGTGATCAAGCCTGGTCCTTGGTCCTGAAGCGAAATCTTCTTTGGTGATCATGAATCTGACACCATTCACCATAAGCTATCAACAGGATGGTGGGTTAGCCTAGGTGATCACAGTGGGAACAAAGAAGGTAAGTGGAGGCAGAGAGCCTTGAGAACTTGACAAGGATGGAATGGGTGGGAGGTGAGAGAAAGTCAGTCATCTGGTATCAGTCCTATACTTTTCCTTGAGCAATTGGGTTGGTGGTGGTACCTTTTACTGAAAATAGGAGAAAGAACAAGTTTGGGGAAGAAAATGAGACAGGAGGGAAGGGGGCAGGGCATAACTTTTAAAGAATGACGTGGGTGTTGAGAAAAACAGGATACAACAAAAACTGGTTAGATCCTACCAGGCCCACGATGGTAAAAGATTCAACTTCCAATAGACTTTGAGCTTCATTATACACTCATTGTGATACATTAGCATATGCTAAATAATATACCCACAGGCCCCAAGACAGGCTGACCCTAAAACGTCAAAAAATGGGTGGTGGCCCAATTGCTAGAAATCCTTACTCCTTCCCCCAAATAAATAATCCTCCCACTTAATAGCCTATGAAATGACCCCGCCCATAAAAACTAACCCCTCCTGCATCCAGAGAGGCGCCAACTTTCTGAGTCTGACTATTTTCTGCCTATGGAATTCAAATCTCTGCTTTCACTTTACTTTGACTCACTCTTGAATTCTTTCCTGGGAGAAGCCAAGGACTCTCACTTGGTGGCCTGTCCCAGGGATTCTCCAGAGACCTAGGATATGATCATTCTCCTACAACAAAAATCAAGAGTTTTGTTTTGGCTAATCTTGTCAGATATTATTAGACATTCATGGAGATTTCAGGGGAGAGATCAAGGACAGAGGTACAGACTTGGTAGCTGAATACATAGGATATACATGTGGTGTATAAAGCCATGGGACTAGACAAAATCACTTTACTGACAAAGGTCCACCTAGTCAAAGCTAGATTTTTCCAGTAGTCATATATGGGTGTGAGAGTTGGACCATAAAGAAGGCTGAGCGCCAAAGAATTGATACTTTCAAACTGTTGTGCTGGAGAAGACTCTTGAGAGTCCCTGGGATGGCAAGATCAAACCAGTCAATCCTAATGAAAATCAACCCTGAATATTCATTGGCAGGACTGATACTGAAGCTGAAGCTCTAATATTTTGGCCACCTGATGTGAAGACCCGACTCATTGGAAAAGAACTTGATGCTGGGAAAGACTGAGGGCAGTAGGAGAAGGGGGCAACAGAGGATGAGATGGTTGGATGGCACCATTGACTCAATGAACATGAGTTTGAGCAAACTTTGGGAGATAGTGCAGGACAGGGAAGCCTGGAATGCTGCAGTCCATGGGGTCGCAAAGAGTAGGACATGACCTAGAGACTGAACAACAACAGGCAAAATCACACAGGGAGAAGGTGTTGCTAAAGAGGTGGGACGTGGGTTGACCCAACAGTCTAGTAAGAGAAATAGAAAAAACCAGCAAAGGAGACTTGGTGAAACCAGACCGCAGGAGAAAAACTCAAAGTTGTATCACAGAAGCTGAGAGAAGAGAGTGAGTTGTTTTTTGACCAACTGGGTCAAAAGCAGCTGTGAGACCATGTAGGAAGAAAATGGAAAAATGGAGCTGGAAGGGAACTTGAGTCAAGGAACTTAGAACTGTGCATTCCTAAATAGGATAAATTAATCTTTTTTGGGGGGGTTATGTCTTTTACATATTGTTTAATCCATAGGTTAGCAAGGAGGGACTCATTTTGAAGATGGGTGATATGTAGCCTATTTTAAAAAATATGTTAAAATTTTATCAGCTTTATTGAGGAATAATTGCCATCTACAGAGCATGTCTACATGTGAACGGAGATGAACTACCAGAGAAAAAGGGAGGGGGCAGCTTCAGAAGAGAAGCCTGAGAGAATGTGCTTCAGAGAACAAGCAGAAGTAGAGGGGGTCCTATGACGGGAGAAGGGACACTCCGCTGTAAAGGGAAAGAGAAGAGAGAAGGTGGGTGACCTGCCAGGCATGTTGGTAGGCTTGGAGGTGGGAAGGTGGGCTCCTCAGTGTAAAAGCGGGTGAAGTCATCTCCTGGCTCCTCCATTGCAGACACCCATGGCAAAGGGAAAGGGTCACCAGGCCTCTGAGCCTCTTAACCATCTGTTTTAATGGGACTCTCCCTGAGAGCCCACTTCCCCGGCGCCTCCTCAGGGAAGGACGTCCTCCCCCTACCTCCACCGCCTGCCACACAGCACGCAGGGTAGAGGGCATAGCCTCCGGACCTTCCTCCTTCCAAACTATTCCTTTTTCTCCACCAATACAAGCAAAGGCAAACAAACCCCCAGGGCTTGGCATAGTACTTGGCACACCACACATGTTCAATTAATACTTTAAAACAAACCAACCAACCAACCAACCAACCCTACCCTTACAAAGGTTAGTCCCTTCAGCCATATCATCTGTGTCCCCTGATGTTGCCATCATCCTAGGGGGCGGGGGTTGGTGGCGGGGAGTGCTCCACTTTGGCCATGCAATTTGCTGTCCTCAAACTCAGGGAAATTAATCTCTGGTCCTATCCAGTCACTGCTGTTAGGATCCCATCTAAGGCCTGTCAGATCTTCCCGCCCCTGCCTCTGACGGGGTTGCTGTGGAAACTGCATGCCTGCCTGCTAAGTCGCTTAAGTCGTGTAGGACTCTTTGCGACCCCATGGACTGTAGCCCACCAGGCTCCTCTGTCCATGAGGATTCTCCAGACAACACTGGAGTGGGTTGCCATGCCCTGCTCCAGAGAACTGTATTCTTGCCCTTAACTTCCGCTCCACCCATCTTGTGAAAGAGTTCCCCCTAGTGGACAATCAATACACATGCATGCTCTGAATTCCCAGGGACACAAAGACTATTTTGAAAGCGCCTGGTTAAAAAAAAAAAAAAAGAGTAATTCTTTCATTCAACAGACGTTTCTTGTACCCTGTTATGAGTCTGGCTTATCTGAAATTATTTTGAGGTGTACAGTGTCGCTATTATCACACCAGCAGACATCAAACCAAGAAGGCAGTCCAGAGCTTCATACCCCTGCGGCTTCTGACAGAGTAGGTTGTTACGTAATAAAAACAGAGGGAAGCAAGATGGGGTCCGATATGGGAAGAAGCTGCACCAGTTCAGCTCTGGGGGGCTTTAATGGAAAAACGGAAGCTAAGCTATCTTTTCCACAAATTTATTCAACAAACTTATAGTGTGTACCACCATTTTTTTGCCAGGCCCTGAGCTGGAGAAAGAGATGAATCAGACCCCATTCCAGGCCTGAAACTGCTCACTAATACGGTGTGCATGGGAGGACTCTCTCTCATTCACTCAACAGACATGTACCTGGGACCTAACCTACGCTGGGGACTGTGCTGAGGGTATTAGGAACAAACGACACAGCTACAAGAAAACTGTTCACAGTCTATGTAAAGGGCGGTATATTCTGGAGATAACCGCTCCATGGGAGGGAGGTGCTGGAGGTGAGGGGGATGCAAGGTGGGAATAAGGAAGCAGGCTGACATTTGGACAGGGTTGAAGACAGGTCAGGAAAGGTCTCTGAAGAAAGCTTAAGCTGGGAAGTGGGAGTGGTCACTTTGCCATGTGGAGGTGGGGCGAGGGGAGGGAGGTCACAGAGCCAGGCAATCTAGTCTTCTCCGGGTTGTATGATTAAGTCTCCTGACATGATTCTACCACCAGCTCACCCCCTTGCTCCAATGCCAGCTACAACTCTCTACTGGGCCTGACCTTGACCTAGGTGCCTCCACCACTCCACTCCCTCGCCGGTGACTCCTCCCTAGCCAGGAGACCCTGCTCCAGCTGGAACCAATTCCAACACGGAACTGCTAATCGACATACGCGTCCATGCACCCCTGCAGGGGTCAAACAAATACAAAGTCGACAGTGCTGCTGAAGGCAAGACAAGACAGACGTTCAATTTTAACACCGCTTCTGAAAAAATAATCTAGGCTGGGAGTGAACCCCAGGATCTCACGTGCATACCTTAACCGCAGTGCCTGTCTACTCCTTCTGCCCCATCCCCCAGGCTTCCTGCACCTGGGGGTTCAGCCTGTCCTGGTCACAGGTGGCCCTTCCTGTCTGGCAGGCCTCCCTGCCCTGGCCTCCTTGGCTGGGCCCAGTCCCTCTTCATGTGCCATTTTATTCTCTACACCTAGGTGGTTCCCAGTCATGTCCCTCCTCTCTCTTGCTGGGGCCTCTCTCCCCAGTTAGATCAGCACAGTCCATTTTGCTGTCTGAACAAAGGCCTTCCAGCTGGCCTCCAGCCTCTAGTCTCCCTGCAGTACTGGTTCACGATTCCATCTGGCATTCTAGGAACTCCACGATCTGGTCCTGGCCTACCTTCCTAGGTCTTCCTGGAGTGAGACCTCTACCAAACCTCCACCAAATGACCTCCCTGCCATTCCCTAGACACATCTTATACTTCCCTGTGTCTAGGCCTTTACACCAGGCTCCTTCCCAGAATGCTCTCCTCCTCTTTCTACCTTCCCTAATCCTTCCCATCTTGAAGGCTCAGATACCACCTTCTCAGAGAATCCCTCTTTGATCTCTCCTGTTGAAAACCGAATCTCCCTTTTTTGAACCATCGTAGGAGCAGGGAAGAAAAATAATATCCTATAAACACCTGCCATGTACTACATTTTAAAAGCACAGGCTTTGGAGTCAGACAGCTCTGGTTTGAATCTGGTTAGCTGTATAAACGTGTGTAACAGAATCCTTCATCTCTCTGTCCTTTAGTGCTTTAGCTTGAAAAACATAAAAATACCAACCCCCACCATTCATTCATTTGAACATTTGAATATCTAATATGTGCTAGAATCTATACTCCTGTGGTTATTTTGAGAATTAAATGGAATGATGCATGGAAAATGGCTGGCGCATAGGCGACCCCAATAAATAAAAACCTATTAATACTACCATTATTCAATCTAGTTTCTTAGAAGAACAGTCCTCAGGGTGATTTCTATTGGAAGGGATGTGCCACATAAGTCCGGGAACCAGAGCCAGCCCTGGACCCAGGAAGATTTTAATAACTGCGAGAGCATGTGGCTGATTCCTAGTGCAGAACGTGACTGTCATTTTCTGCATAACTTGTCCATCAGTACCAAGTCAGCACCTTCCGTCTGCCGAGGCTGTCTCAGACACTCAGTAAGGCTCTTTGTGAATAGGAGAAAATGTCTCAGAGCCAGTCTACCCAGTTCTCATGGCCACCTTCAGCCATCTGGAGCAGACCCAGCCATCTCCCTTACCTTCATACTGGACTTCCAAGTGCATCGTGCATAGCACCTTCAACACGCAGTCCACGATGCTGGGGTGTGTGGTCCCGATGATTGACTGGTAAGACAGACAGGGGGACAAGGTAGTTACTCTTTCCATCTAGTCCACCTGGGAGAAGTGAAAAGCTGACTTCCAAACAGCCAGGCAGCCTGGCTTAATGGGGAGTTGGTGGGGGCGGGTGAGCAGCAGTGAGTCACGGGGCCTTGGCCCCCACACTGAAGAGGTTAATTTCTTCTGGAGAGGAGGGTGTAGATGGGCAGCCAGAAATCTCCCGAGAATCTGCCAAGGTTGCCACTGGACCGCCTGGCTCAGGAGGCACGCGGTGGAGGCTAGCTGGCCATTGCTAGAAGTGCAGACACCAGTTGGCTATCTCGGATGGGCACAGGCCCGAGAGAAGGGAACTCATCTAAGATCCTAAGTCTCTTCTTCAGCAAGACCTCACCCAATTAGGCAGCCCCCCGCCCGGTCTGCATCCTCCACCCCTGCCCGTGCATTGGGTTCCTGTCCTTCAGCATTAAACATCCTCACGCTCATCCAGCTTCAATGCAACTGTCCTTCAACTCTGTCTCTTCTCACTACTGCTCGTTCCCTCTTTACACCTAAGCTTCCTAGGGGAAGCTACGTCTCCACCCTCCATGCATCCTTTGACAGGTGGCTATAATTTTTGTTTTCCTGCCATTGGATAGTACCCCAATTTACTGAAACTTTTCCTGCTGGGCCCAGCTTTCTATTGTACCTCCACAATCTCTCTACTGTATTTGAGCCAGCTGATCATGTCCTGCTTCTTGAAACTCCTTTCCACTCATTTTCACAAATCTGTGTTTTTCTGTTCTCCTTTTACGGCTTTTGGTTCTTTTTCAAAGAGGCAGTGTGGTATATGGAGAGAATAAGGTCTTGAGGTAGAGCTGGATTTAATAGTCAGTTAGTAAATACCTTCCGTGTGCAGCCTTGAATAAGTCACTGAACATCCTCCTAAGGCTTGGTTCCATCACCCATCGAGGGGATGATAGTCCTTGCCTCCATCAGTCATTGTGAAGACTGAAAGAGACAGTGTAAGTAAAGGAGGCACTTAAAACACGGGAACTGGAAATAATAATGCTAATCAGATGTTTTACTGGTCTTCTTCCTGAGCTCATCTCTTAAGTGTTGGTGGTGTTCCTTCTCTTCTTACTTGGTACACTCTACCTGGGTGATCTTATTTACTTCTACTCTTTCAAATACCACTTCTCCACTCAGAAACTCCAACAAAAGGCCATCTTCATCTTGGATCTCTCTGGAGCCTCGGACTTTAATTTCCTGCTGTCCTGTGGGCATCTCTACTAGATGTCCCCAGCAGTGATTCCTCAATATAGCTAGGAATCATCATTGGCTGGGGAAACTTAAAGGCCCCCTGAAAGCTGTCAGATTCTCTGGGAGCAGGGCTCAGGGTTTAGTATTGTTTGCACAAGTGACCCCTCTATATCTTTTGCAACCAGCAACCAGTGCCATGTTGCTCGCATGGGCACTTGGGAGCCATTGAGACTCATCAAGTTTATGGAGTCAAAACCTAATTCCTCTGAAATCAAACCCATGTTTCCTGTTCTCTTGGTGGCATACAATTCACCCATAAAGTCCAAAACTGGTGTCTTCTTGACTGTTTTTCTTTTCTTTTCTTTTTTTTTTTTTTTTGATGTGGACCATTTGAGAGCGATAGGTCTTCATGGATGTGGGGCTTTCTTTAGTTGTGGTGAGTTCGGGGCTACTCTTCGTTGCAGTACTTGGGCTTCTCATTACAGTGTCTTGTTGCAGAGCTTGGGCTTTAGGGGGCGCAGGCGTCAGCAGTTGTGGCTCTGGGGCCCTAGAGCACTGACTCAGTAGTTGTAGCGCATGGGCTTACTCACCTCGAGGCATGTGGATACCTCATGGCCGAGGGATTGAACCTGTGGCCCCTGCGTTGGCAGGCGATTCTTAACCACTGAACCACCAGGGAACTCCCTAAATCTTTATGTAATTTGCTACAATATTGTTTCTGTTTTATGTTTTGCTTTTTGGCCATGAGGCATGTGGGATCTTAGCTCACTGACTAGGGGTCAAACCCCTACTCCTTGCATTGGAAAGTGAAGTCCCAACCACTGGACCACCAGAGAAGTTCCCTCTTTGATCTTTTAGTTGTCTTTCTGCCTGCAGCCCCTCCTGAAACTGTACTGAGAGCTTTAGATGGTTCATCTCAAAACCTCTCTTGCAGGCCTGGTGTCCCCGCTTCACTAGGCAGGGTGTCTTCGTGTGGTCATCACCAAACCCTAAAGCTGACTTTTCTGTATGCCAGGGCACCCAGAGGAAGGCAGGAGCCGATGAAAGAAACGGAGCTTTCCCGTGCATTGGGGATCTGGCTCCTCTCTTCACTTACATGCAGCCTACAACGGCACCCTGCTTCTTTCCCTATCAAATTGACTCCTGTAATCTTTTCTACGGTCCTTCCATCATCCTTGTTGCTTGTCTCAACCACTTTTAGTCTGCCAACATCTTTCTGATCCTTAAGTAAACAGGACAAATCAGTCTGCGGGGAGACACGAACTCTCTGCCCTGCTCTGGCCTTCTGGAAGTAACGCTGATTGAACAGCAGATAGGCAGTGGGAGGTCGAGCTCTATTTCTCATGCCTGTGTGGAGCGCAACTGTGGAAGGTAATTGTCAGATTACTGAGTTGGAATCAGAATCACTGGAGCGTGCGGCCTGGGCTTACCTGGGCAGTCCTGAGTGTCTGCAGGGCTAGCTGCTGAGCTTTTGGGGACGCACAGGGCAGCAGAGCTATCAGACCTTTGTACACTTGGTTCTGGTACTTGGGATTACCGTGGATCAAAGAATCCAACAGGACCTGGACTTCTTCCTGAGTCTCTTCTGACTTGGACTTTGCCAAAAATTCTGCTATGGATCGTACACCTGAGCAAAGGAGAAAGGAGATACTAGACGGGAAGGGGTTTATGAAAATTATCCTCACTTGAGGTTATATAATATGAGATAATAGGATTAAGATATATTTAACCAGTCCTGTTCAAAGCAAAATCAAAGCTCTGTTCTCATGTTGCATCACTGTTTTTTTCATCTCATGGTTATGTATCTGGAGGATTTTGTTTCAACCTAGGCATGACAGCTTGTCAAAATCTGTTTTCAAATTTAAAATGGCTCTGCAAAATGCAGAAATAAAACTTGCCTGTTTGATGGTTGCATGATAACTAAAACATAGGTAGCAGTCAGCACTAAATGTTTTTAAAAATACTACTATATTTAGTCCTGGAAACTACACTGAGAGAGAGGTGTTAGTCCCTTGGTGTATTTATTTTATGAATAAATACACCAAGGCTCAGAAAGACATGAGGGAAGGGCAGCAAGGGATGCACTTTAAAGAGCGTGCGTGGAGACAGCCTCTCCTGTGCGTGTCTCAAGCAGAGTGCTTGACGGAACATCCTGAAATGACTGGGTGACTTCCTTTCCTAACTTCACTGGGAGCTCTTTGAGGATAAGGACTTTATTTTATTTAGCTTTGTATTCCCAGCACCTAGTGTATGCATGCATGCTCAGTCACTTCAGTTGTGTCTGACTCTTTGCAACGCTGTAGACTATAGCTCACCAGGCTCCTCTGTCCATGGGATTCTCCAGGCAAGAACAATGAGTGGATTGCCATGCCCTTCTCCAAAGTTTCTTCCCGACCCAGGGATCAAACTCGTGTTTCCTGTCTTGCAGGTGGATTCCTTATCACTAAGCCACCAGGGAAGCCCACCTTAGTGTATACCTAGCACCATATTTAACAATTTTAGTTCAATTTTATTTCTAGAGTTATTCACAAATAACTCAATAGCTCTTTGCTGAATGGATTCATGAAAGAGGATATATTTGAAATGAAGTATTTCCAAAACCACCACGAAAAGATTTGAGCAAATGATGAATCAGGAAAGTCATAAATCTCGGTCTTCTGGTGGTGAATATGGATGGGAGCTAAGTGAGTCCACTCTACCGAATGCTTCCTGTGCAGCCAGGTCCCTGGGTCGTTTTCCTCTAGCAGTTCTGGGGGTCCCCAGGGAGATGGGGGGGAGTGACACCCTCGTCCTACATGATACCCACCGTAGCTTTCACAGATGAGCTCCTTGTACTTCCTGCCAGAATTTGCAATCACCTGAAGTAGCTTGATGGATTCCTTCTTGTCCTCCTCCGTGATCTTATTCAGCGCAAGTATTTCCAAGAGTGTTAGGACCCCTCCAACCTCAAGAAACTCTATGAGGTATCGATTACTGTCCAAAGAAATAGAAAAGTAGAAATAAGACACTTGTCAAGTTCCTTGGCACTAACCTTTCTAAGGTAATGATGCTTTTGAAGTGTGGTGTTAGAGAAGACTCTTGAGAGTCCCTTGGCCTACAAGGAGATCCAACCAGTCCATCCTAAAGGAAATCAGTCCTGAATATTTATTGGAAAGACTGATGCTGAAGCTGAGACTCCAATACTTTGGCCACCTGAATGAGAACTGACTCTTTTGAAAAGACCCTGATGCTGGGAAAGATAGAAAGTAGGAGGAGAAAGGGACAACAGAGGATGAGATGGCTGAATGGCATCACTGACTCGAATGGACATGAGTTTGAGCAAGCTCTGGGATATGGTGATGGAAGGGAAGCCTGGCGTGCTGCAGTCCATAGGGTCGCAAAGAGTTGGACACAACTGAACTGAATTAAACTGAACCTTTCTAAGAGATCTCAGGGACCTTTCTTCATATAGTCCTCCTATCCAGGAAATGTTTGTAGATAAAGTGATACAATAGTTAAGAAATTCTTCCTCCCAGAAGGAAATGTGAAAGTCAAATACAATGGCCATTTCCTATGCTTGACTTTCCAGCATCCGTGTCTCTTCTTGAAAGAACACCTCAACTGTCCCTTGGGGAATCACCCCTTCACCACTCATGAGCCATGTGGTTTTTGGAGGGTGAGCAGATGACAAAGAGTATGTCATCCTCTGACTGTAGTAACTGATTTGGGACCAGGCATATGACCTAAGTTGGTCCAATGAGGCTCAGGATTTTCTAGGGAACCCTTGGGAAATACATGCTCTCTCTTTTTTTCACACACTCACTTAAAAAATTTTTTGGGGGGAGGTTGCACTTCATAGCATGTGGAATCCTAGTTCCCTGACCAGGGATCAAATCTGTGCCCCCTTGCATTGGAAGTATGGAGTCCTAACCACTGGACTGCCAGGGAAGTTCTACATGCTCTATTTTTGATGTGACTGAGCTAGAGACGAGCATCTGAAGACCACAGCACATGGAGGTCTAGGAATATAGAGGAGAAATGAGCTGAGAAATAAGAGAAAGCAGGAGTGACCAACTACTGATATTTTTTGAGCCCTTGGATCTAGTAAACCTGGAAATGTGGATTTCCATTCTCCAGACATTTCAGTTAAGTGGGCTAATAATGTTTACATTTTCCTTGTCCAGTATGAGTTGAAAGTGAAAGCTGCTCAGTTATGTCCAGTTCTTTGTGACCCCATGGACTAGATAGTCCATGGAATTCTCTAGGCCAGAATACTGGTAGCCTTTCCCTCCTCCAGGGGATATTTCCAACCCAGGGATGGAACCCAGGTCTCCCTCATTGCAGGCAGATTCTTTACCATCTGAGCCATCAGGGAAGCCCAGGTCCAGTATGTGTTAGTTTCCTGTAATTCGCAACCAAGAGGATGCTGACTAGCAAGGTATCAATGAAGCACACGAGATGGAGAAGCAACTAGACCAGGACTACAGGTGCCACCACTTCTGGGTTCATTTTGAGGGCTACTAGGTACCCACTGATAAAAGAAAGTCAAGGTCCCATGGGGTGGGAATGCCAAGGACACCGTGAGCCCAGTAGGCAACTGAGACTCCAGAATCTCTCTAGAACAGAACTCACCTGCTTACAGCTGATAAGAAGACGCCAATGGACCTGAGCAGCTTATCTAAAGGCGAACCAGTCATGTAGCTGTATGACAAGTTAAAGAGTGAATTTCAGGGTGGTTTTCCATCCCATGTCTGATCCCTGATACCACCTATGGCCCAGGATGATCAACAGCTGAACTGTGTCCTTTATCTGAGAGGGACTACTAGGTTGAAGTGACAGGTGGGTGAGGGGTACTGCAGGGATGTTCATGGTTCTCCAGGAAGCTCTTCTGGGGCAGTTCAACCACCCTGGCTCTGATGGGCTCTTTAGAGAGTAAAAGGCTCTGATGAATAGAAGGTGCATAAAGAATGCTGCGGGTCAATTTCACAATTCTCCCTATGCCATGACCACTGTACCCTTGGGTCTCAGCACAGTTCATTACTTTGTGCCTCATTCTTGGACTTCTCTAAAAAAATAATCAGCTTCATCATTAATTTTCAATTTTGCCTTGCTCAAAGCTTTATACTGGAGGTCACTATCTTTATGAAGAATTGTGTGTCTTCCTAATAAGAACAATAGGAGATGGTGGAAAAATTAAACTCTGATTTAAAAGAACCTCAGTACTTAATGTTATTTTCTAATGTGAGCTTTTGCAAAAAGCTTCATTGTAATAAAGCACCCAGAGCACGCATCAGCTTGGATGCAAGGTATGAAATCAAGCCACAACAGAAGAGGAACCAGTCAACAATTACTAGGCTCATAACACATCACGGGCTCTTAGAACACTTAAGAAATTAGCTGAAATTATTGCAGCTCATGGAGGATGACTGAGAGCTTCCAAGACTGATAAAGGCTAATGTAATGGGTTGGAGGTAATGGTGCTTTGTTGGGAAGGGAGGGTGCATGAGGCAAATTATCTCTGCTGCACCCTGGTTCCCAGGGTGCCAATAGAAGTAGAGACAGATTGGCTCATTAGGAAAGGCTCTTTACTGCAAAAACAGTGTTTGTTCTGGAGCCAGGCCCCCCTGCCTGTTGCCACTGTAGCTGGGGGGCCAGGCTTCCAGCTCATCGCCCTGCTTCCCTGAAACCCCTGTCCCCATTCCTGCCTCCATGCCTTCTCAGTGCCTCTTCTCTTAGTCACCAGTGAGGCTGACCAACTTTTGACACCTTTTTCCTCTGTCCCAGGCTAGCCTTATTATCATAACCACTCACTATATGTATTTCTGGTCCATTATTTCCAGCAGTTAGTTCCAGAACTTTGCCACTTCTGCCAAGCTAGCAGCAGGAGCTAACAAGTGCCAAGCATTTATTGTGTGCCAGGCACTGTGCTAACGGCTTTGCCCGCCTGGTCTCAGTTAACTGTCACTGCATCCTGCAGTAGATGCTATCAGTATTTCTACTTTCTTCATGAGGACATAACCCCAGACAGATTATAATGACCTGTTCAAGGTCCCCAAGTTCACTGATGGAACTGGCATTTGAACCTAGGCAGCCTAACTCAGAGCCTGAGTTCTTACCGTCAGGCCATCCTGCCCGGATGGTCTCCTTAGATGGCGTTGGAAGTGGGACCGTGGCAGGCAGACCCTGCGGTAGAGCGGATGATGTCTGGATTTGGGGCCAGTGTTCATCTGTGTACCTGTGCTGTGCTGTGCGTAGTCGCTCGACTGTGTCCAAGTCTTTGCAACTCCATGGACTGTAGCCCTCCAGGCTCCTCAGTCTATGGGGATTCTCCAGGCAGGAATCCTGGAATGGGTTGCTATGCCCTCCCCATCTCTGTGCCTAGTAGTAAATTATTCAACCTTTTCAAGGCTCATTTTTCTAATCTCTAAAATGGGACAATACCAATCAACTATTAGGCTTGGTGTGTGGCTCAGATGAGATATTCATATGGTACACAGAGTTCAGTGCTTAGAGCATAAAAAGACTCAATATATGGTAACTAATCATTTTGTCATTATAATATAAACATCCTTAGTTTTACTGATCAGTTCTGGAAGTTCAAGTTTAAAAAAGGGGTTTGAAGCTAATGTGGAATGAGGTGGCAGTCAATTTTATAAAACATGATGATGCTATATTGATTTGTTTTTCTTCAAATCCACCATAACTAGAGGGCTGGAGAGTAGTGGGGGGGGGTCACTGGTTCAAAATACAGCATTTTGAAGAGCTATTAAACATGCTATGTGTCTTCAGCCAGTCTGTTTTCTCTGTTGTATGACAAGGTCACAAAAAGTTAGGAAATTATAAATTTCAGGTGTAGAAACTGAATATACAACTATATATTAAAAGCATGGTTCAGGAATTCCCTGGTTGCCTAGTAGTTAGGACTCCACACTGTCACTGCTGTGGCCTAGGTTCAGTCTCTGGTCGGGAAACGAGATCCCATGAGCTATGCAGTGTGACAAAAAAAAACATGTTGTTCATTCAATAAGCATTGACTGAAACCCACTGAAAAATTAAAAAAAAAAAAGCATTGACTGAGTGTCCACTAAATGTCTGGTGCTCTGATGAATACTTAGGATAAAATGATACAATGCCTCAGTTAACAAGTACAATGACTGAGGAAGAAAAGAAGAGGGCTGAAGAGAGAATTCTTGGAAACACTAACATTTAAGGGGTGGTAGAACTTGCAGATGTTCAAGCTGGATTTAGAAAAGGAAGAGGAACCAGAGATCAAATTGCCAACATCCTCTGGATCATCGAAAAAGTAAGACAGTTCCAGAAAAACATCTACTTCTGCTTTATTGACTATGCCAAAGCCTTTGACTGTGTGGATCATAACAAACTGGAAAATTCTTAAAGAGATGGGAATACCAGACCACCTGACCTGCCTTCTGAGAAATCTGTATGCAGGTCAAGAAGCAATGGTTAGAACTGGACATGGAACAACAGACTGTTTCCAAATTGGGAAAAGAGTACGTCAAGGCTGTATACTGTCACCCTGTTTATTTAACTTATATGCAGAGTATTCATGCAAAATGCCAGGCTGGATGAAACACAAGCTGGAATCAAGATTGCGGGGAGAAATATCAATAACCTCAGATATGCAGATGACCCCACCCTTATGGCAGAAAGCAAAGAGAAACTAAAGAACCTCTTGATGAAAGTGAAAGAGGAGAGTGAAAAAGTTGACTTAAAACTCAACAGTCAATAAACTAAGATCATGGCATCTGGTCCCATCACTTCATGACAAATAGGTGGGGAAACAATGGAAACAGTGACAGACTTTATTTTTTTGGGCTCCTAAACCACTGCAGATGGTGACTGCAGCCTTGAAATTAAAAGACACTTGCTTCTTGGAAGAAAAGCTATGACCTACCTAGACAGCCTATTAAAAAGTGGAGATGTTATTTTGCTGACAAAGATCCATCTAGTCAAAGTTATGGTTTTTCCAGTAGTCATGTATGGATGTGAGAGTTGGACTATAAAGAAAGCTGAGTGCCGAAGAATTGATGCTTTTGAACTGTGGTGTTGGAGAAGACTCTTGAGGGTTCCTTAGCTTCAAGGAGATCAAACCAGTCAATCCTAAAGGAAACTGGTCCTGAATATTCTTTGGAAGGACTGATGCTGAAGCTGAAGCTCCAATACTTTGGCTAGCTGATGCAAAGAACTGACTCATTGGAAAAGACCTTGATGCTGAGAAAGATTGAAGCAGGAGAAGGGGATGACAGAGGATGGTATCACCAACTCCATGGTCATGAGTTTGAGCAAGCTCCAGGAGTTGGTGATAGACAGGGAAGCCTGGGGTGCTGCAGTTCAAGGGGGTTGCAAAGAGTTGGATGTGACTGAGCAACTGAACTGAGGAAAGTTCCTGTGATGGTTCCTGAGAAACAGTGATAGAAGAAGGGACAAGAGAGGAGAGCTTTAGAAGGGGCAGTGGTCAAGCAGGGCCAGGGCTTGGGTGTGAGGTGAGTGGATCACTTTCTTCTCTTAGGATTTTTTTTTTTTTTTGGCCATGCCACGTGGCTTGCAGGATCTTAGTTCCTTGAGCAGGGATTGAACCCACACCTTGGGCAGTGAAAGTGTAGAACCTTAACCTAAGTGCCAGGGAATTTCCTCAAGTATGAAATTTAAGGGGCTATCAAAAGACTCAGTGACTAAATAATATTTCCTGCACTATTAAAAAAAAGAAAAATAATAATACAAATATCCATGATGAATAAAGTATTAAAGTTTTGGGACTTCCCTGGTGGTCAAGTGGTTAAGACTTCACCTTCCAATGCAGGGGATAAGGGTTCAGTTCCCAGTTGGGGAGCTAGGATCCCTCATGCCTTATGGTCAAAAAAAACCAGAACATGGACAACAGAAACAACATTGTAACAAACTCAGTAAAGACTCTAAAGATGGCCCACATCTATCAATCAATCAATATCACAGTTTTAAATAAAGCTACAATCTGAATCAGAACATGTATGACCCTGCCTCACTCGAGTCACCCTTTGGTCGAATGGAAAATGTTGTCAGGTTAGTGACAGCCTTGATGATGTTAGTGTCACGAGTTGAGGGGACAAAGTCAGATGGTAATGCTTGATGTTTTTCAAAACACCACTTGTGGATCACTGGCATCAGAATCACCCAGAGTTTTTTTGACAAAGACTCCAAGGACTCACCCTTAATCTACTAAATCAAAATCTGGGGGTCGAGTTGGGGGGGGCAGGCTAGTTATCTGCATTTTAAACCTCTTTTATGCACATTAATGTCTAAGAACGTTGGGGTTAACCCAAAGATGTATCCCTTTGGACTGTGTCCTAGGCCTGAGTCTGATGAATAATTTTATCAATGATTAATTGTAAAAAAAGAAAGTTGTGGTTACCTAAGCCTTTAGTTTTGATTAGTTGCAGGTTCTCTGGTTCAGTCATTCCCTTGTTCAACAAACATGTGTTAAGCACCCTTTATGTGCCAGGCATGTGCTAGGTGTTAGAAATACAGACATGAGTAGAACAGATGTAATTTCTGCCCTTGTAGAGTTTACAATCCAGTGGGGGAAGAGAGATCAATATCTCAGGTAATAATAAGACGTTAAGCACCGTGAGTATATTTAACAGGGGAACATAAACTAGTCTGGGACTCTGAAAAGGGCTTCCTGAGAAAGTGATGCCTGGATTGAGACCTGAATAATAGAGAGGAACTGGTCAAATAAAGAGGAGGTTTAAGGGAGAGGGTTCAGGCAAAGAGAACAATACATAAGAAAAAGGTCTGAGGACTTCCCTGGTGGTACACTGGATAAGAATCCACCGAGCAAATTAGGGGACATGGGTTCAGTCCCTGACCCGGGAAGATGCGTGCCGCGGAGAGAGTAAGTCCCTGCAGCATAACTACTGAGCTGCGCCCTAGAGCCCGTGAGCCACGACCACTGAGCCCGTGTGCCTCGAGCCTGAGCTCCACAACTAGAGAAGCTATGGCAATGAGAAGCCCGGGCACCGCAACGAAGAGTAGCCCCCGCTCACTGCAGCTAAGGAAAGCCCGTACACGGCAACGAAGGCCCAGCTCAGCCAAAAATACATAAATAATAAATAAGTAAAAGAAAAGGTTTGAGATGAATTCATGGAGTGCTACCACCTACCACCCAAACTATCACCGTGATGGGGACTACATCTGTCTTCGGCCCCCATCTGCTGCTGGGGCTCCTGGGCAGAGGCACCTCAAACACAACATGTACCGACTCAAACGTATCCACTCCAGACTCACTCCTCTCCTTGTATTCTCTTCCCATGTAATGACACCCCATTCACCTAGCTTCCCAAGCCAGAGACGTGAGAGTCCTTCTGTGGGAGACAAGTGGAGGTGGCAGCTGGGTTAAAAGATACGGAACTCAGATTCCAGAGAAATGTGGGCGGGGGACACAACTGAGAGTCCTTAAACTGAAGTGATGGCGACATCCCAACAGTGGTTAGATCACTTAGGGAGAATCTGAGAGTGAGCAGAGAAAATGGCTGTGGCTAGAGTCCCATAGAACACCAGGGATTAAGGGGTGGCTGAAGAGCAGAAGGATGGACAGAAAGAAAGAAGAAAACCAAGAGAATTGGTATCACAGAAACCACAGGAAGAGTGTGTGTGTGTGTGTGTGTGTGTGTGTGTGTGTGAGTGTGTGTGTGTGTGTGTGTGTGTGTGTGTTTAGTGATGTGGTCTACAGGGCTTCTTTTTTTCTTTTTAAAAATTGAGGTACAATTTACATAAATGTTACATTAGCTTTAGGAAACAGTTTTGGGAATGGTTTGTGTGACATATGCCACTGAGAGGTTATGTATAAGGACTGAGGACGTGGTCACTGGGTTTCACAATTAGAAAAGCATTGGTAACCTTGGCAAGACCTGCATCAGTGGAGCGGAGGGGTCAGAAGTCAGACTGCAGTGGTTGGAGGAGAAAGGGAGGTGGGGAAGGTCAACAGCCTTTTCCACAAACTTCAGCACAAAGGGCAGAAGCAAGGTGGAATATGGGTTCCAGCAAGGACTGAATTTCAGTTTTTAAGATAGAAGAGATTTGAGCATCCATAAATGCTGATGAAAAAGCTGGTAAGGAGGAACTTCCCTGGTGGGCCAGTGGCTAAGACTCTCTGTTCCCAGTGCAGGGAGCCTGGGTTCCATCCCTGATCAGGGAACTGGATCCCACATGTCACAACTAAAGATCCCAAATGCTGCAACTAAGATCCAGTACAGCCAAATAAATTTTAAAAATATATATGTGTGTGTGTGTGTGTGTGTGTGTGTGTGTATAACTTGGTAATGGGGCAAAAGTAAAGCCTATAGGAGAGAACGAATAAATCCTTGGGGAAGCTGAAGGGGATTCAAGCATAGTACAGATGGAAGATTGGTCCTAGACAAAGAACACCCACTTCAGCTCTGATGGGAGCAAGAGAGGTTAGCAGAGAGAATGAGGATATATTTACAGGCTGGAAAGACAGGATGCTAAGGGAGTTCTTGACTTTGGGGATGGTATTTTGATCACTATTACGTCCTGTTCTAAAATCTGAGAGACAGTCAGAGGAAGCGCTCCCTCAACAGTCTTCATTCCTTTTCTCTTTTGAAGATCACCTAATTGTCTTCCTGTTCAGCAAAGGATACGTGAGTCTCAGCCAGGTGGTCAGGCGGACGAGGAACAAGCTGGCTCCCTGGGAAAACTCCTGCTCCAGCTCAGGGGCAGTCTTGCCTTGGTTGGCTTCGATGAAATTGTTGAGGATGTTACTCCTGGCGACTTTGCCAGCATTGTCCCAATCCTGTAAAAAACTCAAGAGCCGGCTGATTGCTGCCTGCTCCTTTATAGAAGTCATGATCAGTCAGTCCTGAAGCTGGCTACGGAGAAGGGAAAACAGACAGGATACCAAAGTATTCAGAACCGTGCAAGGCCTGTAGTTATGCTGGAGGTTTTGCTTTCCCAGCAGTCATCTGGAGGCAGGGTGAGCCTGTCATCCATATGGCTGTGGTGATGTTCAAAATACACCTCTAGGCTGGCCACCTGCTGCTCCAACAGGGAGGATCCAGCTGTGTTGTCACCGAGTCAAGAAAATACATTCGCAGCTCTTTGGCTTCTCTGCTGGTGCTGGAGAAAAATCTGGCCTCTCTCAGCCCTCACCTCACACAGCATCAGAGACTGGGCCTTTAGAGACCCAGCCCCCTCTTACGCCAATCAGCCAAGGTAGAACGCTACTCAATCTTATACCTTGGCTTTTAGGCCAACTCTTTTAAAAACAACTTTTTTTTTTTTTTTTTTTTAAAGTTAGTGGGAAGAAAAAGTTCTCATTCCATAGTTGGATTAATGGGCTGTGGTTTGTAGGAGTCTGTGTCCTTGGGAGAGTGTTTTCAGTGGGGGAGGGAAGGTTTAAAATAAACCCGTTTTCCAAAAATA
This sequence comes from Muntiacus reevesi, assembly GCF_963930625.1. Taxonomy (NCBI): domain Eukaryota; kingdom Metazoa; phylum Chordata; class Mammalia; order Artiodactyla; family Cervidae; genus Muntiacus; species Muntiacus reevesi. Next base: position 160,077,166 of record NC_089249.1, read on the forward strand.
GTTGTGATTGAAAGTGTTATTATCCATAACAAATGTTAGTGCTGATGGGAGAGAGGCATGTGTGATTCTTTTGTCTAACAGACAAGTGAAAGTCATATTTCACATTATCATGGGGTTTTCTGTGATTTACAGAATATTTGTGAAACATTACTTGCAGGGCCATGATTGATATGGAGAGAACAGCTTGTGGGTAGGGGAGATGTGTATTTCACGAAGACGGTTCAACATGAAATTTACAGTCCCATAAAGTGCTCCTACATCTTCGCCAGAGATCTAGTTAAAAGGACTTTACAGTCTGAAACATCCTAAAATTGATTCTAAATTAACGTTTCCTCACATGTATTTGAGATATTGATGGGGCCCAGCTATCAGAATTTTATTAGGAAGCAATAATCTGAGGCCTGCTAAGACAGACATACATACACACCAACCTCCACTGCACCCCAGAGGGCACTGGGTATGTTCTCCCAGGAAGGGCGTCCACGTAGTCTGAGGGATGGAGTCAACCAAGATAGCCTGTCAGCATTAACATCCAGGTGAATAACTGTGGATCAACTGAAATACAAAAATGACCAAAACCTCTCATGGGATCAGGCATCCATCACTGTGAATAACATTACAGCCCCAAGTCTGAGAATAACTTACAGAGGCCACGGCCACCTTTAACAGCCAAATTGGCCTTAAGTAAATGGGGGTGCATTGGCTGTACTAGACCCCAGGAGGGAGGGGCTGAAACACCGCCATCGGCAGGAAAACATTTTGTGCCCCTCCCCTGCCGTGGATGGACCCTTTCTAGGATCAAAACTCAGAGTGCTATCAGAGAGGCACCCAGCGATTCTAGAACACTGAGGGTGGGAAACTTTCAGCTGGACGCTTCATAATATCATCCCTCTAGGTTTCCTTGGATCTGTCTTCCTCTATCAGTTTCTTCTTTTTTTGGAAGGGGATATGTATTTATTTTTAATAAAAAAAAGTTTCCCTCAACAATTGAGGGCCATGACTCAGTCCATCAATTCTCACACATGTGCAGCTGTCTGGACCTGGGGAGGAGGACTCACAACCTTCTCAGGACATGTTTCCCGTCCTCCCTCCAGGGGGGACGTCAGCCTCCAAACCAAGGTCAGCCAGAGGTGTTTGTCTTTCTTCCAGCTTCAAGGGCCAAGGCCAGAGAGAGCTCCTCCTTTTAACTAAAGGAGGGCCTTTAAATCCTTGAGAAGGTGTCTAAGTTGCTGCAAGGCCCCCTGGACAGCAGGGGTGGCTGCTGCAGGGTCACCACACCTGGCATGTCTGGATCACCTTCTTTACGGTCTTCACCACCTCTATGTTCTTGTCCTTCATGGCCAGGGTGAGGAGGATGGCTCTGTTTTACAGCTTCTTGAGACACAAATGCCACCAGGTTCTTTGTGAAGACATGGATGAGAGACTCATCCTTCCCGGGGAGGACTTTAGTGGTCAGCACAGCCTTGCCGATGTCACTGGTCACACACTGCTGGGTTCCAGGGAGACCAGCGTGCCCATCTTCCCCAACTGGGTCACCAGTACCAGGATGCGACTGCTGAAGCCTGTGCAAACCACCTGGGTGGGGACTCCACACACCACTGCAGTCTTCTGTTTGGATATCACCAATGGTTTACCTTCCACAGCTAAGTCTGTTTCACGGCCCCCAGCTCACCGTGCTGCGCCCAGTTTCTTCTTTTTTTTTTTTTCTTTTTTTTTTTTTTAAACAGGAAAAGAAACCTGACAAATGGCAGCTTTTTAAATTTTAAAGAAATTTTTTATTGGAGGATAGTTGCTTTACAATGCTAATTTCTGCTGTATAGCACAGTGAATCAATTACATGTAAACATATATACCCTTTTTTAAGATTTCCTTTCCGTTTAGGTCACCAGTGGCTTAAACGGTTATGGTGATACAGTTGTAAGTCACACCCACGTAGTAAAATGCTGTGCAAGGTGCTGAGGGCAGTGAGCAGAGGCATGAGGCACCGCTGTGGCCTGGAGGAGCTCCGAACCTTATAGTAGATGGGAAGAACACCAGGTTTAGAGTTAGACTGGGCTCAAGGCCCGGTTGACCACCTGATATCCAGTAAAAAGTAAAAAGGTAATAACACTTGCCTCCCCTTTTGCCATCCTCCAGTCTCACTCCAGAGGCAACCACTTTCAACTCTTTCAGTTATTTCTTCTGGTGCTACCTCTATACGTCCAAATAATGAGTTTATACTCCTTGCTACAGGCTGAATTCAACAGATTCATATGTTGAAGCCCCAGTTCCCAGTACCTCAGAATGTGACTCTATTTTAGAGACGGGGTATTTCTTTTTATTTATTTACTTATTTCCAAATCAGAGTTGCATTTTTAGTTGTTGCTGTTTGCTTTTTAATTTTTTATTTATTCTTTTTGGTGGCACCATGTGGCATGCGGGATCTTAGTTCCCGGACCAGGGATTGAACCCACGACTCCTGCGTGGAGTCTTAACCATTGGAATTAACCACAGGGAATTCCTTAGAGACAGGGTCTTTAAAGATGTAACTGAGTTAAAATGAAGTCACCGGCGTGGGTTCTGACCCAACATAACTGGTATTCTTATAAATGGGGCTTAGGATACCGACACATGAAGAGAGAAGATCATCTGAAGACGCCTGAAGGTGGCCATCTGCAAGCCAAGGAGAGAGGCCTCAGGAGAAGCCGATTCTGTGACACCTTGATCTTGGACACCTTTATCTGAGGTGCAGAACTGTGAGAATAAATTTCTATTATTTAAGCCACCTCATCTGTGTTACTCTGTAACAGGGCAGCCCTCACAAACTAATAATTACTACCACCTGATTCATCAATTTTAGGCAATATTTATTTCTAATTCTGAGGAATTAGCTCTCTTACACCACTCTAAGCCCTGTTGTCCTCCTCTCATTCTCACAATATAGTTTCCCACAATTTATAGTTAATTTATATTTAGTGTTTACATTATTGATCATGTAAATAAACTCTGTTCACCCAAGCTATTATGTTTTCCTTCTCTTAAAGTTGGTTTTATCTGGAGTTAGTAATTGTTTCTTTTTTCAACTGTTTAATTTTCTAAGTACTAGAACTGTTTTCTTCCAAATATTTCAAACATAGCAACAATCTTCCCAAATGCTCAACCTCTAACCGATCAGTCCCATCTTTTTCCTGAAGACTTCTCTTTCATGAACCTCTTGTCTTTCTGTTCCAGTTTGGACTGACTGTTTGCTAAGCCTGGTACACAAATGTTGTCCTGGGAATTCTTTTTGCTAGTCTTCTCTGTCCATCGCCCTATTTCCTGGGTCCACCTCATGTTCTTTGGTTTACTCTCTCATTTTGTTGAAGCACATTCCCCAGTAGCTTCCTAAGTAAGGAATTTTTTTCTGTGTCCTTGAAAGTCTGAAAGTATTCAGACCTCATGTCAGATTGGTTGGGTGTATGATTCCAGGTTAGCAACAAGCTTCCTTAGACTGAGCCTCCCTAGGTTTGCTGTTGAGAAATCTGACGTCATTCTGATCCCTGTGCCTTTGTCTGGGGCTTGATTTTTCACTCCTGATGCTTTGAAAACCGTTTCTGAAATTGTATGACGATATGCCTTGGTGCAGGTCTTTTTCATTTATTATACTGAGCCTTTGGTGGGCTCTTTTCAATAGGTGTTTCCTTCAGTTTTGAAAAATTCTTCTTCTTTTTGTTTTTTTAGAAAGTTGATTTAAAAAAGTATTTTTTTATTTGACTGCATGGGGTCTTAGTTGTGGTACACAGGATCTTTAAGTGCAGCAGGTGAACTCTTAATTGTGGCATATGGGATCTAGTTCCCTGACCAGGGATCAAATTGGGAGCACAGAGTCCCAGTCACTGGATCACCATGGAAGAACCTCAAAAATTTCTTTATCAGGCAACAACTAGATTTGTCGTTGAGAAACTCTTAAATGTCAGTGGAGGTCTTTCCTTTTTTCCCTATCCCCACCTGAGGTTCTCAGGGCCTCTGGGGAAGACTTCTACCTTCACAGGGAGGATGAGACGATAGGGGTGCTAAGTGCCTGGTGGTTGGCATCCTGGGGGAGGCGTTGGGGAGGGGCTGGGGCTGTCACTATGAAGTAGATGGATCTTCCCCCCACCCCTCAGTTTTCCACCCTGTACCTCTTCCCTGCCCTTCAAACCCTGCTTGAAGTCCCTGAGTATGGAAGCCTCCAGAGTTCCTCCATATGCAGCAAGACAGTTTAGAGAGTTGTTTGGCTTTTTTTGGCTGTGCTGAGTGTTTCTTGCTGCTCTCGTGTTGGGGAGGGGGCGCTACTCCTGTGTTGTGAGGGTTTCTCATTGTGGTTGTTTCTCCTGTTGCAGAGCACAGGCTCTAGGGCCCTCGGGCTTCAGTAGTCGCAGTGCATAGGCTCTAGATCACGGGCTCAATAGTTGCGGAGCATGGGCTTAGTTGCTCTGAGGCACGTGGGATCTTCCCGGGTCAGGGATCGGACCTGAGTCTCCTGCATAGGCAGACGAATTCTTAACCACTGGACCACCAGGAAAGTCCATAGAATTATTTGGCTTTTGAGAGCAGAGCTCTGGGGCTCTGCACACGGACTCCAGCCAAGAGCCTGTGTTTAACCCTGTGCCTCCAAGCTGACCTTCTGGGGTAACTCATGCTTCCCAGGCATTAGACCTCTCTGAGGTTAAACTGGGTGACCTGATTTGCTTCATGTTGGTAATCTCCCCTGGTTGGTACTGAGTCTGTAATTTCTTACAAAGCTTCTATCCAGGTAACGCTTCACCACCTGCCTTCTGCCTTCCAAGTATCTATTGACTTTCGTCTGCTATTGCCTCTTTTACTGAGCTTTTATGTTTCTTTTAATATTTCTTTAGTCTTAAATCGGTGAAGTTTTGAGTGGTAGGGGGAAGTAAAGAGGGGCAATCATGTTCACGTAAGAGACTCCAGCTACTTATTTATTTCTGTCTCAACTTGTCTTCAAAATAAGATTTGATGGGAATTCCTTGATGGTCCAGTGATGAGGACTTGGTGCTTTTACTGCGGGGACCTGGGTTTCAATCCCAAGTCGAGGAACTAAGATCCCGCAAGCCACTCAGGGTAGCCAAAAAAAAAAAAAAAGAGATTTGATGATGATTGAAAAAACCAGTAAGTACAATTTTAAAAAGAATTAAAGAAAATAGTGGGTAAGGGGGAGAAATGTACCAATTTCGAGTTCCTATTACATCTGTAGGTTTTCATTTCAGTTCAGTTCAGTTCAGCTCAGTTGCTGAACTGTGTCCAACTCTTTGTGACCCCATGAATTGCAGCACGCCAGGCCTCCCTGTCCATCACCAACTCCCGGTGTTTACTCAAACTCATGCCCATCGAGTCGGTGATGCCATCCAGCCATCTCATCCTCTGTCATCCCCTTCTCCTCCTGCCCCCAATCACTCCCAGCATCAGGGTCCTTTCCAATGAGTCAACTCTTCGCATGAGGTGGCCAAAGTATTGGAGTTTCCGCTTCAACATCAGTCCTTCCAATGAACACCCAGGGCTGATCTCCTTTAGGATGGACTGTATGTAGGTTTTATGACTCCCAAATCCATCAGTTCAGTCGCTCAGTCATGTCCAACTCTTTGTGACCCCATGGACTGCAGCATGATAGGCCTCCCTGTCCATCACCAATTCCCGGAGTTTACTCAAACTCATGTTCATTGAGTCAGTGATACCATCCAACCATCTCATCCTCTTTCGTCCCCTTCTCCTCCCGTCTTCAATCTTTCCCAGCACCAGGGTCTTTTCCAGTGAGTCAGTTCTTCGCATCAGGTGGCCAAAGTACTGGAGTTTCAGATTCAGCATCAGTCCTTCCAATGAATATTGAGGACTGATTTCCTTTAGGATGGACTGGTTGGATCTCCTTGCAGTCCAAGGGGCTCTCAAGAGTCTTCTCCAATACCACAGTTCAAAAGCATCAATTCTTCAGTGCTCAACTTTCTTTATAGTCCAACTCTCATACATGACTACTGGAAAAACCATAGAACATGACTAAATGACCACCAACATCTTCCTTGGTAGGTTTCATACACCCCTCAAAGAGTCCCATCATCAAGGCCTCCCACCTGTTCCTGTGCCTGTGTTGGTCCTATTTCAGTGTCTGTTATCACTCTCTAGTCACTCAAGAGAAATCTTTGCTGTATTCTTCTCCCTTGCCCTCCTTATCAGAACTGTTGCCAGATTCCTGCCAACTAGACCATCAAATTCTCCCTCAGATTGTCTATCTCCATCTCCACTGCCACTGTTGTAGTTTACCCCCATCCCTCACGGGGATCCCTGCTTCAGCCCCCTAACTGATCTTCAGGTTTACCCCATCCTAATCGCCATAGTGATGTGAAAGTCTTTTTTTTTTTTTTTATCATTACAATAAAATGTGCTTTATTTTTTTATACAGTTTTAAAGGTTACACTCCATTTACAGTTATTACAAAATATTGGCTATATTCTCCGTGTAGTGATGTGAGATTCTTTAAAAAAAAAATGCGAATCGGGCAGATTCGCTTAAAACTCTTCATTTGTTTCCCATTACCCTCAAGATAAAATTTCAAACATCTCAGGCCAAAGAACGTCTTCCATGTACATTTTTCCACAACTGAAATCTGACTCTGTCCCCAGCACCAGTGCATCCCTTACATTAATGCTTCCAGTGGGAATTAAGAGGAGACTGCTAGCTTCCTCCAACTTAACACACTATTCTCTAAGATCCTCAGTCACTTCCTTTCCTCTGAGGTCAGGCCTCCTGTCTTTCTCCCTCTCCCTTGACCCACTGCTGATTCACTGGCCACTCCCTCCTACACTAAGCCCTCTTGTTTGCCCACAAGCTGCCAGGCAATTCCAACATCAACCTGTTCCATGTTCGTGATTTTGGCCAGCATCATCCCTGGCACATTACGATATTCAACAAGTGTTATTTAAATTGACATTCAACACACTGTGTTCATAATGAGCACTTTACTTTCCTAAACTCCACACAGTAATTAATTAAACAGATGTCCTGGGTGCCAGTCCTAGCCAAGCACAAGGACTGGCAGTGGTTAACACAACAAATATATTCTTTGCTCTCAGGGTGCTTGCTGATTGATGAGGCAGAGAGAAAGGCAACCAGGTGATTTTATTGAAAAGTGCAAAGTGCTTTGGTGGGGTTAAACCCATGATATGTTGGGGCTCACAGGAAAGGCACATGATCTGGACTCCAGTGACCTCCATCCAGTTTGGCATTCACACTCACAGTCTACAGTCTAAACTTTGTGAATGGCCTGGGAAATCTACAACTCCGAGGTCCTTACCCTTCCATCTCTTCCCTCTGGTCTCAGGAGATCTACTTGTGGGCTCAACAAAAAGTTATAGGCCATTAGGCAAGAATGTCCTCAGTATCTTCATTCTTCTTGTGTTATGGAATCCATATCCATCCTTCTCTTTTCCTTCTTTACCCCTTTACCAGAGCTCTGCACCTACCAAGCCAGTCTCCTTGGAGCCCTCACTCCATCCTTTACTCCCTATTCCCCTGGGTCCTCAACTGGTCTCTTTAATTAGGCATTTTTCTGTTAACTTACTTCTTACCGATCCGAAAATAAAAATAAGCAAAAAAATAAAGAAAACAAAAATCACTTATCTCTACCCCCTGTCCCCCTCCAGTCACCTTTCTGGTTTTCTCACTTCACAGCAAAGCTTCTTACACACTTTCTGTTCCTCCACAGACCATTTTCTCCTCAACTCACTACAGTTCTGTTTCTCTGCCACCCCTACCCCTCCAACTTGCATTACTTCAGCCATGTCTCTGATAACCTCCTAATTGTGCAGGTCAATGAAGAGGTGCAGGTCAATCTTGGAGAAGTCAATGGCAACCCACTCCAGTACTCTTGCCTGGAAAATCCCATGGACAGAGGAGCCTGGTAGGCTGCAGTCCACGGGGTCGCTAAGAGTCGGACACGACTGAGTGACTTCACTTTCACTGTTTACTTTCATGCATTGGAGAAGGAAATGGCAACCCACTCCAGTGTTCTTGCCTGGAGAATCCCAGGGACGGGGGAGCCTGGTGGGCTGCCGTCTATGGGGTCGCACAGAGTCGGACACGACTGAAGAGACTTAGCAGCAGCAGCAGCAGCAGCAGGTCAATTTTAGTCCTTTGCTCACCTGTTCTGTTGGGGCAACAACTAACATCCCTGGCCACCTCTCCTACTCAAAAGGCTTTGTTCCCTCATGCCTCTCCACCCCGACATCTTCTCTTGGACAGCCCGCATCCCAGGTTGCTGCCTCTCTTTGCCCCGTCTTTCAGTCTCCAGTGCCTGTCACACTGTATGTAAATCCTCAGTGAATTGTCTCAGATGTGACTAGGAATCTTCCTGGTCCACTGCCAACTTCACTATAAGCAACTCCATTCAATGTGAAATTCAACAAATACTGGGAGACAAGTGTGTCCCATCCCACAAGCCCCATCCCTCTAGAGATAACTGAGAAAGACACAGTTCCTGCCCTAAGTGGGTAAGGTTAAGTGTGGCATAGAGCCCTGTAAATAAGCAATTTTAAGACCAATAGTGTAGTAAGCGCTAGAATGGGGCAAGCCAACAGGATACTGCGGGAATGCAAGCAAGGGACACCTAACCCAGCTGTTATGGAAGATTTCCAGAGGAGATGCCAACTAGGCTGAAAGGCATCTGCAGCTGGCCAGGTGAAGTGGTGAGGAAATTGTATTCCAGGCGGAGGGAATAAAACATGTAGAGGTTCAGAGGTGTGCAAGTTTAAGGCATATTTAAAGAAGTGTGGGTGGGAGGCAGTACAGTGTAGTGGCTAGGAATACAGACACAGGAGTTGGATGATCTTCTACCTCCTGCCTGTGTTATCTTATGCAAATTACTTAATTTCTCCAGATTTCACTTCTCTTACCTGAGAAGAGGGGATAATAAGAGTTGACTCTCATAAGGGTCTACAAATTGCCTAACATATAGGAAACCCTTGGGCAACAATCAAGAGCATCCCCATGGAAAAGAAATGCAAAAAGGCAAAATGACTGTCTCAGGAGGCCTTACAAATAGCTGTGAAAAGAAGAGAAGCGAAAAGCAAAGGAGAAAAGGAAAGATATTCCCATTTGAATGCAGAGTTCCAAAGAATAGCAAGGAGAGATAAGAAAGCCTTCTTCAGTGATCAATGCAAAGAAATAGAGGAAAACAACAGAATGGGGAAGACTAGAGATCTCTTCAAGAAAATTAGAGATACCAAGGGAACATTTCATGCAAAGATGGGTTTGATAAAGGACAGAAATAGTATGGACCTAACAGAAGCAGAAGATATTAAGAAGAGGTGGCAAGAATACACAGAAGAACTGTACAAAAAAGATCTTCATGACCCAGATAATCACAATGGTGTGATCACTCACCTAGAGCCAGACATCCTGGAATGTGAAGTCAAGTGGGCCTTAGGAAGCATCACTATGGACAAAGCTAGTGCAGGTGATAGAATTCCAGTTGAGCTATTTCAAATCCTAAAAGATGATGCTGTGAAAGTGCTGCACTCAATATGCCACCAAATTTGGAAAACTCAGCAGTGGCCACAGGACTGGAAAAGGTCAGTTTTCATTCCAATCCCTAAGAAAGGCAATCCCAAATAATGCTCAAACTACTGCACAATTGCACTCATCTCATACGTTAGTAAAGTAATGCTCAAAATTCTCCAAGCCAGGCTTTAGCAATATGTGAACCGTGAACTTCCAGATGTTCAAGCTGGATTTAGAAAAGGCAGAGGAACTAGAGATCAAATTGCCAATATCCGCTGGATCATCGAAAAAGCAAGAGAGTTCCATAAAAACATCTATTTCTGCTTTATTGAGTATGCCAAAGCCTTTGACTGTGTGGATCACAATAAACTGTGGAAAATTCTTCAAGAGATGGGAATACCAGACCACCTGACCTGCCTCTTGAGAAACCCGTATGCAGGTCAGGAAGCAACAGTTGGAACTGGACATGGAACAACAGACTGGTTCCAAATAGGAAAAGGAGTACGTCAAGGCTGTATATTGTCACTCTGCTTATTTAACTTATATGCAGAGTACATCATGAGAAACGCTGGGGTGGAAGAAGCACAAGCTGGAATCAAGATTGCCGGGAGAAATATCAATAACCTCAGATATGCAGATGACACCACCCTTATGGCAGAAAGTGAAGAAGAACTAAAAAGCCTCTTGATGAAAGTGAAAGAGGAGAGTGAAAAAGTTGGCTTAAAGCTTAACATTCAGAAAACTACAATCACGGCATCTGGTCCCATCACCTCATGGGAAATAGATGGGGAGACACTGGAAACTGTCAGACTTTATTTTTTTGGGCTCTAAAATCACTGCAGATGGTGACTGCAGCCATGAAAATAAAAGACACTTACTCCTTGGGAGGAAAGTTATGACCAACCTAGACAGCATATTAAAAAGCAGAGACATTACTTTGCCAACAAAGGTCCATCTGGTCAAGGCTATGGTTTTTCCAGTGGTCATGTATGGATGTGAGAGTTGGACTGTGAAGAAAGCTGAGCGCCGAACAATTGATACTTTTGAAGTGTGGTGTTGGAGAAGACTCTTGAGAGTCCCTTGGACTACAAGGAGAGCCAACCAGTCCATCCTAAAGGAGATCAGTCCTAGGTGTTCATTGGAAGGACTGATGTTGAATCTGAAACTCCAGTCCTTTGGCCACCTCATGCGAAGAGTTGACTCAATGGAAAAAACCCTGATGCTGGGAGTGATTGGGGGCAGGAGGAGAAGGGGATGACAGAGGATGAGATGGCTGAATGGCATCATCGACTTGATGGGCATGAGTCTGAGTGAACTCCAAGAGTTGGTGATGGACAGAGAGGCCTGGCATGCTGCGATTCATGGGGCTGCAAAGAGTCGGACATGACTGAGCGACTGAACTGATTGAAGTCCAGAGTGGTGGGCTTCCCTGATGGCTCAGCAGTAAAGAATCTGCCTGCCAATTCAGGATACATGGGTTCAATCCCTAGGTTGGGAAGATCCCCTGGAGGAGGGTATGGCAACCCACTCAAGTATTGTTGCCTGGGAAATTCTATGGACAGAGGAGCCAGGTGGGCTACAGTCCAAGGGGTTTCAAAAGAGTCGGACATGATGTAGCAACTAAACAACAACAACAAGAAGTCAAGAGTGACAAGAAATGACTTTGTCCTAGAAATATCATTTTGACTGCAGTGCAGAAAGGTGATCAGGAGGGGGCAAGACTAAAGGTGGGGCAGCAGTTAGGAAGCTGTTCCCCTAATCTTGGCAAAAGATGCTGATGACACTGGGGCTGGAGAGAAGTAGAAATGTCACATAGGCTGGAGCAGCAGGACCTGGTGACTGGAGAATGGAAGCTGGAGGGGTCAGGAAAGATGCCCTGATAACCTTGCTTCCTGCTTCACAGAGAAAACAGCCCATCAGTAGCAACTGCCTTCTCTCCTTCCATTTTTTTTTTTCTTTCTGGCTGTGCCGCACGGCCTGTGGGATCTCAGTTCCTGGAGCAGGTACTGAACCCAGGCCATGGCAGTGAAAGCCAAGAATCCTAACCACTAGGCCACCAGGGAACTTCCTCTCCCTCTACACTTAACCTCATCGCACGGGCACCCAGCTTCACTGTGTGTGCTAGATTCTGCTCCTCCATCTTCAGTCTCTCCACCTCCTCTCATTTCTCTTATACTTATTCCAATCTTTGCCAACCCCAACATAAAACAGAAACAAAGACTTTCCTTCAAGCTTCTACACTTCCTCCCTTCTTTATCTCCAGATTTCCCCCTCTGGCCTACAGGATAAAGTTTACACTCAATGTGGCATAAAATGTCCTTCAAAACTTGACCCCAGCCTAGCCTCACAATGAACAGTCACTTCCACATTGCAACCGGCACCGACTTCTCAACTCCCCAGGACCTTCCAGGGTCCTCTCGTATCTCAAGCCTGCTCTGCCATCAGGGAATAGCCAGGCTCCTTTCTGCCCTGACACAATTCCCCCAGACAGCTAGGGGTTTCCAGGTGTGTGGTTCTACATCTGCCACTCTTCTCCTGCTATGCTGTAAAACTTCACCATCGCTCCCACTAGAGTGTGAGTTCCTCAAGGGCAGGATTGGTCCTCCCTGTCGCTGTGTCCCCAGGGCCTGGCCTGGCACAAAGAAGATGTTTAATAAATGCTCGCTGGATGAATGAGTGAAGAAATCAGTCAGCTCCCGTTTAGATGGTTATGTCTGAACGTTCATGATATGTAGGTCCATAAAACCACCAACTTCCCAAAGCTGCCATGTGCAGAGTGGCAGATTCCCATCCAAGAAGGCCGGTGCAAAGTCTATGATGCATTTTACAGCTACGACAGGAAATAGCAATGTCAGCAGCGGTGTCATCTTTGGACACTAAGGAGAGGGATTCAGTGCCATGAACGGTCAGTTAAATTGTAATTGGAGTGAACTGTTCCTCTGCAAACCATAATGTTCTTTAGCTACAGCCAAATGGCATTCAAGAAGAGGAGAAAATTTTTTGAAATGTCAAAGAAATCATTTCCAATTTGGTGCTCACAACCAGAGACTCTAATGATCAGTGGAAATGAGAAGCAAACAAATTAGCACTAATGGAAAATGGCTTTTGGAGAAGAGGATTTAATTTATAGTCAACTGATCATGGCATGCAGAATGCAGTAAAAGTCAGTTTCACCAGCTTGATCATAAGAACCAGAGAATACCCGGAATGCCAGAGAAAAATATACGTGTGCCATCAGGCTTATTGGAATCTCTCTGTAAGTGGCAGCCAATTAAAATGGTCATTATTTTACCTTGGAGAGAAAATGGTCTGAAAAAATCAAAGCACATGAAATTAAAATCTGGATTAGGAGCCCCTGTCCAAATTGGTTTGTCTGTGGCCTTCTAACCTTGGCAAGGTCTTCTGCAAGGACGACAAACCTACTTTGTCTTCAGCCTAGAGTGGTCTCTTTGTTTTTAATTTCCTCTCCATCTTCAGAGGTGATTAATAAATCTAGACTCATCCATAAATCATTTCTATAGCAGCCAAATGGTTCTTCTTCATGCCGGGAAACGAAAATCATAGAAACCTCAAAACCCCCAGCTCTTGTACTAAGCCAAAGGTCCTTAACAACAAGAGAGAAGAGGTATTAAAAATCAGAAGGTCACTAGGTCTTGTTTCTAAATAAAATTTCTCAGAGGGCTTTTTTTGTCCTCCTAAATCAAAAGACATATTTCAAAAAGCAAGAGGCCTCCAGGACATGGGCTGCCAGCCTGGTTCCCTGTCCTCACATGGCCTTGGAGACAAGGCAGCTGCTCTCTCCTGTTCCTGCTGGTTCCACCTGCAGAATGGACAGAGGCCTCTCCCAGTCCTACTCCTCACTCTCAGCTCCTCACTCAGAGAGAGAGAGGGAGAGATGGAGGGAGAGAGAGAGACATTCTTCTTCCAAACTTCATGCCCAGGACCTTCACCTCCCTCTTAGGGCCAAATGCACTACAATGTCACTTTTTCCTCATAGATGTTCTTCCTTCTGCTCCCTACTCATACCCTCTTCACACACCCCTTCTGCTACCCACCAGCTCCCCACAGACTCCATATGCCCCCATCTCTTCCCCACAGTCAGCTGCCATTCTCTCCATCCTCTCTCCACAGACCATTTTCCCTATCACTTTCCTGCAAAACCCTCTGCCTTCACCAGTTGCCCAGACTTACCCTCTTTCTCTACCCACAGACCCCCTTTTCCTCGTCCCAGACTCAGTTCTGCCTCTGGCTCCACTCTGCAGGCCTGCCCTCATGCTCTCCCCCCAAGATGTAAATTATTTAGGTCAACCAGAGTCTCCTATGTTCTGCTCTATGCTTCATCCTCCTGGACCTGATTTCTTGCCTTTCCTTCCCTTCCAAACTTCTTACTCTGCCCTCAAATCTTTTGTTCCTGATCAGCAAAGTCTCCCCCACCCTTAGCTCCTTAGCGGCTCCACACTTGCTCTGCTCAGCTCCAGCTTACCCCGAATGCTGGGTCTTCCTCGGGGCACCATTTCTGCATAGCTAACCTTGGAGAAGGCCGCTTACACTTTTACACCCCAGGGATCTCAGGGCTGGGAGAGGGGCTAGGGTCTCCCTACCAAAGCCCACCTCAGTTGCTACTCTACCTGTTCTTTGTGAAAACACTTGCTACTTTAGCGTCATGCCATTCAGCTGTATTGACCTTTGCCCCTCCTCCTGCTGTCATCTACAGACTACAGAACAACCTGCTATATTCATCAAGGACTTTGGTACTTGGCTCATAAGCATCCTCCTGCCTTTCCCCGCTTCGAGTTCTGCCATCACCTGGCGGCGGGGTGGGTGGGGGTGGTGGTGGCGGATTTCAAAGGCCATATCAACATCCTGGCTGTCTTCTGTACTCCATTTTGGCACCCTACTACCGTGGCCACACCCTGGACCTTGTCATCACCTGAAACTACTCAAACTTCATTACTCCACTTTGTGAACATAATTCTCTCATTCAACTGTTTCCAAGATCTGGGTTCTCTGATTTCACTGGGACCTCCAGCCCGTAACACTTTTACACTCTCCTGTGCAGTTTAGGGTCTATGATTCACCATCTCAATCACTATTTCGCCAGGATCCTCAACTTCCTTGTCCTTTGTCCTTCCATTTCATCCACCTGATAAAATTCAAACTTAGATCAACTCAATTCACCTTTCTGCATCCACCAGTAGATGGTCGAATATTGTTGGGGGAAAAATACATAGCACACAACCATGCAGACTGCTGCTACAATAAATTAATGGTCTCCAACCTCAAGAGAAGGACTGATGCTGAAGCTGAAACTCTAATACTTTGGCTACCTGATTCGAAGAACTGACTCATTTGAAAAGACCCTGATGCTGGGAAAGACTGAAGGCAGGAGGAGGAGACAACAGAGGATGAGATGGTTGGATGGCATCACTGACTTGGACATGAATTTGAGTAAACTCCGGGAGTTGGCGATGGACAGGGAGGCCTGTCGTGCTGCATCCATGGGGTTGCAAACAGTTGGACACGACTGCGCGACTGAACTGAACTGAACCTCAACAGGGCTCATAACTTCCCAGAAATCTATAGGCTAGCCCAGTCAACCTGCTTCCATTCTCCAAGGCAGCTATTTCAATCCTCCTCTGCTCATCTCAAATCTTGCACTCCATCTCCAATCTCTCTCTCCCTGGCTAATACCATGGTCCTACTACACAGAAAAAATAGAATCCACCAAACATGAATTTTCTCAACTTCCTGCTACCAAATCTACTAATGTACTAGTCTTACATGCTTCCTTTCTGTCACAAGGCAGACATCTCTGGAGTGAATTCTGCCATCAGTGCTTTGGATCCCCAACTTTATTCTTTACCTGGGGGCACCACTCTGTTATTTCCTCTTCCCTATAATCTTCTTCCTCTTTGCTGGATCCATACCGACAGCATTTCTCCCATATGAATAAAAACCTGTCTCTCCTTCCAGCTATCACCTCTCTCTTCTCCTAAAGAGCCAAACTTCTTGAAAGTATAGTCTTCACTTCCTCACCTTCCCACTTACTTTTCAGCTCAATGTAATTTGACCTCTGCTCCTGCAGTTCCACTGAAACTGCCTTTACAACCACTTCCTTGTTTCTAAATTCAGTGAATCTTTTTAGATTTTATTTGTCTTGATTAGTAACCAGCCTTTAACACTTTTCTCCTTGGTTACTGGAAAAGCACGTTCTACTACTGATTAATGAACAACTGTGGATGAGATGGCTGGATGGCATCACCAACTCGATGGACATGAGTTTGAGTAAACTCCGGGAGTTGGTGATGGACAGGGAAGCCTGGCGTGCTGCAATTCATGGGGTCGCAAAGAGTCGGACATGACTGAGCGACTGAACTGAACTGTAGATACTTCACCTCAGTTACCTTTGCAGATTCATTCTCCTTCGCCAGAACCTCAAACACAGGTGCTTCTCAGGGTTCTGTCCTAGGCTCTCTCCTCTTCTTTTAAAAATGTTTATTTCTTTGGCTGCCCGAAAAAATAAACTCCTGCATGCTCAGTTGTGGCATGCGGGATCTTTAGTTGCAGCATGAGAACTCTTTATTGGGGCATGTGGAATCTAATTCTGTGACCAGGGATCAAACTCAGGTCCCCTGCACTGGGAGCATGGAGTTTTAGCCACTGGACCATCTCTTCTTTCTCTACACAGACTCTCCGGGCAAGCCAAACAAATCAGTCCAGTGTGTGGCTGCCATCTTTAAGACACTACAGACTAAATATTTTAATTTCCAGTTTAGACGTATCTTGCAAACTCCAGTCAGGCATACTCAGCTGCCTCCTGGACACTTCCACTTGGATATTCCACTGGCATCTCAAACTCACCATGCCCAGAACTAATTCTTTCCTAACAACTCTCCTTTCTGTTTGCCCAAGGCAGGAATTTAGACATTCTTCACTTTTCCTACTTACCCCACATCCAACCAGTCACCAAGTCCAGTTCTTTTAAATTCATAAGTGTCTAAGAAATTCATCCTTCTTTTCAATCCTGTTACTTCTCCACGCTTCAGGCCACCATAATCCTTTCATATGACTGAAACAATGTCCTAAACTGGTCTCCCTCCTTCTCCCAGTCTCCAATCCATTCTTTTCATTGATCTTTCTAAAACATTAATCTGATTGTTACTCTTTTGTTTAAACCTCTGCAGCTTCCCCATTGTCCTTAGGATAAAGTCTAAGCTCTGGTGCTCGGTGGCATAAAATGCATTGGAAATATTTTTCCATCAGTAAGATCTACCCATAAATTCAGGGTTGAGTGTGGCATCAAAGACCCTCCAGAATCTGGGCCTACCTATTCTTCCAAAGTTGCTCTCCCATTAGTGTCTCCTCTGGCCAGAAGATGCTCAGAGTTCCTGGCACCAACCCCTTACTTTCCTCTTTGAGCCATGCAAGGACTCATGTCTCCACATGTCTTTCAAAGCCCAGCTCAAGAGCCATCTGCACTGCCATAAATTCCCCTTCTAAATCTGAGCTCCTAAAATCCTTAGGGCCTACTCTTCTTGTAGTATTTATCCCTCGCATAGTATTAGAGCTGGTTCATGCATGGTCTCTCTCCCTCTCCTTTTAAGAATTACGGAAGTGAAGCGAAGTGAAAGTTGCTCAGTCGTGTCCGACTCTTTGCGACCCCGTGGACTGTACAGGGAATACTCTAGGCCAGAATATTGGAGTGGGTAGCCTTTCCCTTCTCCAAGAGACTTGTGGAAGTCAGGGTCAAAAGCAATCCTAACTAGAGTCCGCTTATGTAACAGATGGTAAGTAAATATCTTTTAAGTGCGTGGATAAATTTAAGAAAACTTTACTCCCTAACCCCTTATGTCGCGCACGAACAGGGCACTCTCTAAAGTCTTCTCCAGAAGATAGCGCCTCCTTTGCATTCTACCCATCCCACCACTCAAAATAAGCCTCGACCAACTGGGTGGAGGGGCTGGCACGCACCACTGTGGCCGTTTTGTATGGTTTTTCTACCTCCAGTCCTCGGAGCTGCGGTTGGTAGAGGTCGGTGGAAGAAGCTAGACGATGCAAGTCAAAGGGCACTGTTGTCCGTTCGGTAGGATAAGACTCGGTTAAGAAGGGAAACCCTCCTGATCCCTAGAAAACGCAACTCTCCCACAGACCCCCTTACCTACACGGGAGGGTGGGGACTCTTCCTGACTGGCGTCTTAGCTGGCCAATACCTAATCCAGACAAAGCGAGTTAGCCAATGGCCGGGGCCAGAGATAGAGCAGGGCGGGGCATGGTTGCTAGGGCCTAGCAAGCGGGGTGAGGCGAGAGGCTCCGAGAGACACTCGGTGGTTACTAGGGGTAGAGGTCACAGAGCGCGGCTTGGGGATTGGGTAGCGTCGAGGGAGGTGGGTGGTGCTTGGGCGGTGCCCAGGAGTCGCTTGGGTGAGGTGCAGGCGCGCGAGCGGGAGTTCCTGCCGGAGGCCCAAGCTGAGGGCCGGCTCCTTCACCATGGCTTCAGCCCAGCTGGACTACACCATCGAGATCCCGGATCAGCCCTGCCGGAGTCAGGGTATGGAACGAGGGTTGGGTCCAGTCGTGGGTAGGTGACCTAAGGAGTCCGTGGGTTGCAAGCGCAGCTGTGGCCCCGCCCCTCCTGCAGCCCCGCCCTCTCGCGGCCCACCTCCTCATAGGGTCCGGCAGGTCCTTAGACTTGGTCGGGCCCAGAGAGCCCCGCCCCTTAGTAAGCCCCGCCCCCAGGGCGCTTTCCCTGTCCGAGCCCCGCCCCTCCCCGGTGTCCACACGCCCCGCCCCGCCCCCAACCAGGTTGGGGCTTTTTTCCCCTGTCTCTTTAGTTCTCAGGTCCAAGCTTTCGCTTCTCTCCCAGTAACTGAAGGCTGCCGAGAACAGGGGACATCCTGATTCCTTTGTTTGGAGTCGGGTTTCCTACTGCTATTCTTTCTTAGCGGTTGTGCTTAGGGGCTTCCACTCGTTATATTACATCCACTATTTTCCCCAGGGTCCATGGAGAAGCCCAGGACATAGAACCTTCACCCTTTCCTCCTCTGCACTCTCCTAGGCAGTATAGTTAGCAGAGCCGTCTCTGCTGTGAGTTAGAAGTCGGCTCAAATCCCGACTCCTCCCTTCAGTAGCTGCGTGACCGTTGGTAGGTTTCCAGCTCTTAACTTCGGTTTCCTCATCTGCCCAGTTGGGGTACCAACAGTAATCTCCCTCCGACGGTGGCTGGTTGCACAGCTGAGATTGTTTGTGTAAAGGACCCAGCATAATGCTTGGCACTGAGTGAGTTTAGTGATTAGCTTTATTTTCCTCCCTACAGTCATATTAGAGAAAGGAGTGTAGCAGGGCCACAGAATTAGTAGCCTGTAGAGCAGGTCTGGATCCCTGGCAGTGTGAGTTGGATTGGGATTCCAGAGAATAGAATTTTGGCCCGGATTGGGAGTGAATTATGGTAGAGGAGCCTTGTCATACAGCCCAGCCCAAGCTGCAGGTCTTGCTTGTCTTACTCCACATCACCTTCACACCTCCAGTCTCACCACCAGCCGCCCCTCACCTCTTCTCCTGCCACCCCAGCCATCTTCCCAATGCAAAGCTTTGATCTTACCACTATTCTAGCTAGTAACTAGTAACTAGCCTACAGTAACTCTTCTTTTTTGCCCTCAGGATAAATCAAGTCCTGATTCCTTAGCATGGCATTCAAAGTCCTTCATCATTTAGCAGCCCCTGCTTACCTCTTTGTTCACTATGTCCTTTCACTGTTCACTTTGAGTTTAGTGTTTCAGCCTCCCTAAGCTGCTTGTGATTCTCCACACCCTTCCTGCTTCTCTCTGCTCCTGCTGTTTCTTCTGTCTGGAATGCCTTTTCCTCTCTCCTGCCGGACTCTGCCCGCTCCCATGTCTGGTTCATCGTTTTAACACTTCTCTCAGATATTACCTCCTTCAAAAGAGCCTTCCCAGACCCCTTGCATAGCAGCTTGTGTTCTTTGGATCGGGTCTAAGAGGGGAGTGCAACCCCTAGGCTCTTGACAGAGCAGGTAGCCCCAGACCAGTTGTGTTTCACTGAGCCGGACCTTTTAGCCAAGGGCTCTTGGGCTTATAGATGTAAAAATGCTTTTGAAAAGTCTAAGCATCAGTGGGAGATGAAGTCAATTAATATTTTTACCCTTGGGGACTTCCCTGGTGGTCCAGTGGCTAAGACTGCAGGCTCCCAATGCAGGGGGCAGGGTTCGATCCCTGCTCAGGGAACTAGATCCCGAATGCCACATCTAAAGACCTGGCACATGCTGCAACTAAGACCTGGCACAGCCAAATAAATAAAATATTAAAAAAAACTATTTAAAATAATTTTTAAAAAGATTATTGCCCTTGGAGCACCTTTAGTTGCAAAGGCCTAGAACTGCCTTCTGCGTGGCCAGGAGGGCAGAAGTTTGTTCCTCAGCCGCAGTGGGCAGCCTTTGTGTTTCAGTTCTAGCTCCTGCTCTTCTTTGGTTTTGGCAAGTTATTGAACTTCTCTGAGCCTCAGATTCCCCAACAGTAAAGTGAAAGTGATAAGAGTGCCTACCCCACGGCATTGTGAGGGTTAATGAAGTAGTGACTGACATGGAGCAGGTGTGTGTGCTCCTGTGTGTGCTGCCTGACGTGTGCTCTGTCAGTATTATTTCTTCCCCTTGTGGCTCCCCCACTGCTTCAAGGGGCTGGGTCCTAGAACTGGAAGAAGTCTCAGGGGGCCATTTTGTCCTGCATCCTTCTCCTGTCAGGAGAGCTTGCTGTTAGCACCAGACCCTTCCCTGACAGGATGTGTGTTGTGTCACTGTGTTAGTCGCTCAGTCGTGTCCGACTCTTTGCGTCCCCATGGACTGTAGCCCGCCGGGCTCCTCTGTCCATGGGATTGTCCAGGAGTGGGTTGCCATTTCCTTCTCCAGGGGATCTTCCCAACCCAGGAATTGAACCCAGGTCTCTTGCATTGCAGGCAGATTCTTTACTCTCTGAGCCTCTGGGGAAGCCCTTCCTCCCAAATATCCTGGCCTGTTGGAGGCAACTGGATTGTTAGAAAGCTTCCCTTTCTGGAGCCACAATAGGCCTTCCTGTCACTTCTGCTTTCAGGTCAGCATTAGCTGTGTCCTGTCCGTGGGCTAGTTGCTGGTCACCTCAGAAGTGACTCACACACAGACTCCCTGCAAGGAGCTGTGGTTCAGGGAGGACTGAGGATTTAGAAGCAGGTGGTTTCACAGTGATGTGGTAACTGCAGGGCTAGGAGGTCGTGGTGGGTATAACACAGAGCAAGTAGTCTCTCTTCCTCTCTTTTCAAGATGACAGCTTCATCTCTTTTCTCCAAGAGAAATACCCCCAGGGCCTTCAGCTGTTCTTCCTCTGGTGTGGTTCTAATAACCCTCCCCTCATGATTGCCCTTCTGCACTGGCTTTGGTTCCTCATGCCTTTCCCTCTCCAAGTGCGTACCCCAGAGCCAAACTCGAGCCTGTAGGACCCCTCAGAAGGAAGTGACAGCAGTGCAACCCCCCCCACCTCTTTGCTTCCTCTGTGTAGAAAGCTCCCCTCCAGGCTGATGTGGCTTCACAGAGTGACAGTCTTTGGGGGTCGGGAGATTGTCTCTCTTTTGCACTTACTGTTTAAAGGTGGAGAAATGTGGAAGACGGTCATATTTGGTTTCTGGAATTGCGTTTCCCCCATACCTGAGCTTTAGAGCTACAGAGCCTGGCACTGCTGTGAGCTGATAGAGAGGCGAGCAGCTGCTGCTGGCACACAAGTAGTGGGAAGGCAGCTACAGATCTGGGGCCCTTCATCGCTCAAGGTCCTTCTGCTGGAATTCCCACCAGGCAGTTATTTGTGGCTGACTGGGCCTAACAAGGATCGTCTGCCTGGTCCTTTGCCAAAGCTGATCCCTTGACCTGGCATTCCTCCCTCCCCACCCACTCTTCTTTGACCGGTGGTCCCCTCACCCTCCTAATGAGAGTTGGGTATTCTCCTCTCATTTCCTTGGGGAGGGTTCTGTCCTCAGGGCCCCCAGTGTAGGGATCCCTGTCGTGTTGTTTGGAGGGTTTTGCTCACTGTTGCCAGAGTCTGGCAAGGAAGATGTGCCCGATGAGCTGAAGGGAGACATTTGGCAGCACTCCGGCCCCGCCTGAGGTGCTCTGCCATCCAGGCCAGGGTGGCACTGCCCCTCCTCTGAGCCAGAGACTGGTCAGCCAAGTCCTGCCCCAGGGCCCCTCTGCGGCTTGCGCAGGCACTTCTTAAAGGCATCCTGTTGCTCTCATGTTCCGTAAACATTTTTACAAATAATTGATTTGCAAAATTAGTGGGGCTGGGACAAGGGGCTCACTCTTAGCCTTCCGGGGAGTCACAGAGAAGGCAAGCGATAGGTTTGCTGAGAGCCCAGGCTTCATTGTCAGTCTATCCTTGGGTTGAGCACTGGCTGGGGTCGAAGAAATGAAGACCTTGTCTTGACCTCCAGGAAGTTTCTCCCAGCGCCAGGGAAACAGTATGGGGTGGACCATAGTTTGGACCACCATGGTGGGCTGCAGGGGTCACCTGGCTTCCTGGAGAAGAGTGACCCAAGCTGTAGATAGGGAGCAGCAGAAAGTGCAGAGCTGGGGCACTGGGGGACTGGGAGGGGCCCAGAGGAGTGGGGCCTTGGCAGGAGGCCGAGATGTGCTCTCAGGAGCAGGGGTGAGAGAAAACCTCAAGGGCTGTCACACCAAAGAGGCCTCACAGGCCCGGGTGCCGAGTTGAACTAGACTCTCTTCTTGTCTGTGTGAACCCCAGGGGTGCTTTTTTATTTTTCTAAACAGAGGAGTTTTGTTAATTTTTTGAATCATGACCTCTCCTTTCATTCATTAATAGAAACCCTTCTTAATTTGTCTGCTTTGTGCCAAACGTCATGCTAGGCCCTGGATCTGAGCTCCAGACCTGAAGGACCCTTTGCCTGAGGTCTCTGTGGCTTCTGTTGGGCTTACACTGTTGACCATGCCGTGCTCACACGCCAGGTTCACCAAGAACCCCTCATATGATTTTATTACTCTTTCGACCTCCTTGTGAAGTCTGGAGTACTCTTATCCCGTCTTACAGATGAGGGACAGGAGGTCAGGGGAGGTGAAGTGTCTTGCACCAAGTCATCCCAGGTTCCAACCCAGGAGCCTCACTCCAAGGCCTGTGTATGCATATTTCAGTTGCCATCAGGAAGTGCTGCCTGAATACAGTTCCATTTCTCAGAAACCGTTAAGGACATGCATGAAGAAAGAGATGTCCATTAAAGTACTTTTATAACAGCAAAAGATTAGAAACAACATCGTGTCCAAAAATGGGAGCTTGGTCACCATAAATTACAAAATACTATAGCTGCTCTGCAGCCACTAAAAAGAATGGTGTAGAAATATATAAACCGACAGGGAGAGATGTTCACAATATATTGCTAAATGGAAGAAAGCAGATTACAAAGCAGTATGATTCCAATTGTATAAGATATTCATTTTCTACTTTTTCTACAGTGAGCATGCATTTATCATGAAGTAATAACTTCAATTCACTGAACTCTTTCTTTGTGCTAGGGTAACTTGCTAAGCCCTCAGTAGTCATTTTCTTGTTTAGTCTTATGTACTGTTATCCTCATTTCTCAGTTAAGAAAAAATTAAAGCTTAGAGAACTAGCTCAAGGTCTGTTTCATGGTTATTAGTGGCAGAGACAGATTTGAACCCAGATAGGGTTTTATATGGTAGGTTCTCCTAGATACCATACTACTCTTCAGTACTATTATTCCAAAAGGTTAAAAAAAGTAAATTTAAAATGAAGTAATTTGGTTTAAATATAGGAACTCTAAGACTCTAGAAAGTATTTCTTGGGAGTAAAGGAAATTGAGGATCCTTTGATTCTTTTGCATTTTAAGAAGAAAACATAGTTCTTTGTATTCTGAGTCCCGCTTGCTGATGAAAAGCACATATTGTTCCACAAATCCTTTCTCTTTGTCAGCCTTTTCCTTTGTCTTCCCCACATGCCCCTGGGATATACACAATCTAATTTATGCTCTAGTTTTATGACTTGAACTGTTGTACAATATAGTATGTATCTGTAATTCTTGTATTATCAGTGTCAGTGTCATTTGTTGAGAAAAGTCCAGAGGACAGAGAGCCCCTGAGATTAAATTGTTTTGTGGGATACTTAAGAAGTGTCAGGCTTGAGAAGCCTTGCCAAGGGACTTCTGGGCATCCATGATCTCTTTGACTTCTCAACCACTATTGACTCTGCTGACTCTGCTGACCCTCAACCTTTTTTTTTAAAAAAAAGAATTTTTAACTCTCATTGCAAAAGTGATACTTAGGGATTTTTAGACTGTGAATTTAAAAAATCATAAAAAAGAAATTGCCTCTAATCCCAGGAATGATTGCTATCAATATCTGATGCTTTTTTTTCTATGCATAATATGTGTAGGTGTGCATGTATGCATGTACATAGGATTCTGTTGTACATATTCTTTTGCAACTTGCTCTTTTGCTTAATGTGTTATTATTAATTTTAAAAATAATAACAGTATTGAGATATAATTCACATTCCATAAAATTCACCTTTTTAAAATGTGTGATTCATTGGGTTTTAGTATGTTCACAGGATTGTACACCCAGCAGTACTGTTTAATTTCAGAATATTTTCATCATCTCCAAAAGAAACCCTGAACCATTAGCAGTCTCTCCCCATTTCCCGCTGCCTCCAGCTCCTGGCAGCCACTCATCTGCTTTCTGCCTATGGATCTGCCTATTCAGGACATTTCGTATAAATCATATAAATGGAATCATATAACGTGGTCTCTGTGTCTGGCTTCTTTCATTTAACATATGTTTTCAAAGTTCACCCATGTTGTAGCAGTGCTTCATTCCTTTTTATCACCAAGTACTAGTCCATTGAATGGATATACCACATTTTATTCATCCTTTTACAGGTGATAGGTATGTGGATTATATCTACTTTTTGTCTGTCATGAATATTGCTGCAGTGAACATTCATGTACAGGTTTTTGTATGGACATATGCTTTCGGTTCTCTTGGGTCTTATACCTAGGAGTGGAAGTGCTAGTTCATACGGAAACTCCATGTCTAATGTTTTTGAGGAACTGCCAAACTGCTTTCTAAAGTGAATGTACCTCTTTGCATGCTCACCAGCAGTATATGAGGGTTCTGAATTCTCTTCATCCTCAACACTTGGTGTTATCTGACTTTTTGATTATGGCCATCCTAGTATATCTAATATAGTGTCTCATTGTGGTTTTAATTTTCATTTCCCCGATGACTGTGATGTTGGACATCTTTTCATGTTCTTATTGGCCATTTGTACATCTTCTTTGGAGAAATGTTTCTTCACATCTTTTGTCTATTTTAAAGTTGAGTTATTTGTCTTTTCATTGTTGAATTGTGAGTGTTCTTATGTATCCTGGATACAAACCCTTATCAGATACATGATTTGCAAAAATTTTCTCCCATTCTGTCAGTTTCCTCAACTTTTTGATGGTATCCTTTGATGTACAAAAGTTTTTAATTCTGGTGAAGTCCTGGTTTATCTGTTTTTTTCTTTTATTCCTTTTACTTTTAGTTATGTCTAAGAAACCATTCCCTAATCCAAGGTCACAAAGATTTACATTTTCTGCTAAGAGTCTTATAGTTTTAGCTCTTACATTTATGGCTATGATCTGCTTAAAATATTCCTGAATATTTCTGTCGTAGATTAAGCATTTTTCTTTCCTAGAAGTGGAATCACTAAGTCAAAGATTGCATGTTTTTCAGGCTTTTGCTACACGTACCAGAATTGTTGTGATTCTTTTCTTCCTATCGTTTCCCTCCCCCTTCCTCCTTGTCTCCCACTGCCCGGTTCAGGCCTTTACTATCTCTTGCTTTGCATGTTACAGTCATCTCTGACTTATTCCTAATGGGGCCTTTCAGCGCAGTGGATAAGCACAGTGGCATAGTGGTGATGGTGCTGTGATGCTATAGATGAGGGGCATCTAGCCCTGTCTAGTGATTTAGGGGAGTGATGAGAAGGGGCTGGAGAGGGCATCAAGGGGAACTTCTTGGATGTCAGCAGTGAGCTGACTCAGCAAGGGGCATGGGCATTAGCAAAGCATAAACATGGATTATCAGCATCTGGGCTGGGGAGTGAGGAGCGTGTGTGCGGTCCTGGAGGCAGGGGGCAATGTGGTGTGGTGGTTCAGAGGTGCATGCTGGCTCTGCCACTTCCTGGCTCTATGTTTTTGGGGAAAGAGACTTCTCCTCTCTGTGTTTTAGTTTTCTCATCTGTAAAATGGGGATAGCAATAATAGTTAACTCCTTGAATGGTGGAGGGACCAAATGAGGCAGCATGTGTTGAGATTCTGACTTTGGTGGCCAGTCCGTGAGGAGGAGCAGGTGGAAGAGGTCAGTGCTGGATCTGTTGACGTACAGGTTTGGAGCTAAGTGGAAAGATATTTGGTTAAGACTAGGGGCTTTGTTTTTTTTTTTTTTTTTCCCCACCCAGGGCCTAGCCAGCGTAACGGTGTTGAACTGGTCTCTAAGCATCACCACCTGGGTTTGGAATCTAGCCTCACTGCTTGTTAGTTGTGTAACCTTGACCAATTATTTATTATCTCTGTGGCTTAGTTTTTTATCAGTAAAATGAGAATAATAACAATACCTTGTTCATAGGATTGTTGTGAAGATGAAATGAGTTGATATATAAAGTGCTTAGGGACTTCCCTGGTGGTCCAGTGGTTAAGACTCTGTGCTCCCAATGCAGAGGGCCAGGGTTTGATCCCTGGTCAGGGAACTAGATCCCACATGCTGCAACTAAGACTCAGTACAGCCAAATAAATATATTTTTTAAAAAGTGCTTAGAATAGTGTCTGACACAATTCTCTTTTTGCTGTTATTGTTTTTCTTGGTGATGGGAAAGAGGGGAAGATAGGGGCAGAAGGGGATGCGAAATTCAGAGAGGTTTGTGATGGTTTAGGACTGAGGTGGTTTTGATTGCCTGTGCAGGGCCGTGTCAGTCCTGGTGTAGAAATGGGAGACGGGGCCAGTGCCTAAGTCTCCAGTGCCTGAGGGGCAGTGGTCAGAGGCTGGGAGATGTCAGCAGCGGGAAGGGGAGAGGGTGGTGACCAGTGGGAGGAACATAAAAGGAGCAGGGGCTTTTGCAGAGGGTGGAGGAATCACACGATCTGGATGTGGCAATAAATAACAACAGCCATAGCAATTACTTTTATTACTCTGGAAAGGGCAATGGGTAACAAGAGGAATGCCAGCTCTTTCTCCTTGGATCCATCCTTCACTTTGCAGGCACGTGTTCATTCATTCAGCATGTTTCTGCTGAGTGCCTGGACGGGCCAGCTACAGTCCTGGGCACCAGGAATGTGGCACTCAGTGTGACAAACCCGGTTCCTGCCTTCAGGGACCCCGCTGACTGAGGGGTGACAGATGTTATTCAAATAATTGTGCAAGTCATTAATCAGTATAGATTGGATCCTGCCACTCCCCCAGTTCCAGAATCTATTCGCTCTCCACTGCTCGGGATAAAATCCTGACTCGTAAGCATGGCTTGGGGGCCTTGCAGGATCAGGCCCCCCAGTCCCACACTTAGCAGCTCTCTTGCCCACTGTTGCTCCCTCATCCAAGCTTCTAGCCTCCCAGGACTGCTTGCTATGCTCCAGAGTGACTTTAACATCTCCATCACCTCCTGCCCCTGCTCCTGCCCTCTTTCCACCTGGCATGCTCCTATAGTCCTTCAAGACCAGCATAGCAAGCATGTCACCGTCACTCTCTCAGCCATGGTCCCAGAGCATCTTGGACTTTTCTGGATGATAGCACTTCATGTCTAGAATTGGAATGGGCAGCGTGGCTCCAGTGGGAGGAGGTCGTGACAAAGCTCCAAGTTAAGAAGGGCATGGAGAAAGGGGTCCTGGGAGGAGACTGTGTTGGGGGAACAGGAGATGCCCGTGGGTAGGAGGGGCATCTTATGGTTCAGGAGGGGCGGCCTTGAGTGCCTGGCTGGAGATGGGGCACCAATTCCCTCCTTTTAGGAACCTTACGAAAAGCTTGGGCTCTGGGAAGAGGCAGCGTGTCCAGGGTGTCCATATTCTGAGTTTCTTCATGAGAGGCATGTCTGGTGAAGTCATTCCTACCTGAGTTGGTGAATCCAAGGGTGCCAGGAAAATCTGATGTGGAACAAAGTGGAGTTGTAGAGCCCAGCCGTGGTGGGACGGCAGGTCAGAGAGCCAGCGGAAGTGTCTGAACCTTCCCTGTCTGGGAATGCGCCACGACTGCTGGTCGGGGCAGTCACCAGGGGATGTGACCTCCCTCAGCCTCCTTTTCTCTATTTGAGATGAACCCCCTAACCCTTTGCTGATGTTTTGCTGGTGGTACCTGGAGGGGGGTGCCATATGGAGGTGCTAGGGGAGGGGAGACCATACTCAGACAGTTGCACTGAAGTTAGGGATCCTCCCTGGGGCAGGTCTCAGAAATCCAGTGGCTGGACCTCAGATGGTCAAAGGTGGATCCAAATGGTAGCTGTCGATCACCACCCGTGAGGTGGCTGCAGCCCGAGCCTTATGGGTATAGCCATCACCAGCAGGGTTGGGCCTCTCCACCAGAAAGGCCAGTGCAGGCGAACCACTGCCCTGGCCAAGGACCAGGCCAAGAAAGTTGGTGACAGTATTTCGAGTGGCCTGACTTAGAGCTGTGGAACCATCCCTCTTACTGGAGGCTGAGGTCACTGTCAGGGGAGCCTGGGAGGGCTGGCAGGGGTCAGCCTGGGACTGAGGCGTTGGCAGCTCCTGCTCCAGGCTGAATTGTAGCCCAGCCTGGGATCCCCATGGGCTCAGGCAGTTAATCTCCAAAGGCCAGAGTCGCCACTGCCAGAGAGCAGAAACGCTGAACTTTTCAATCACATTAATTTCCACAGGAAATTGTTGTCTTCCTTTTGTCCAAAGGTTAGTGATTTATATTTACCAGCCTCTTAACTAGCCTTGAAATTTACTGTTGCCAGGTCACCACCAACGTCCATAAATCTCCGGGTGGCAGCTGAGCATAGCCAAGTGGCTTGATCCTTGGAAGAGTAAACCCTGGCCCTTTCAGGAGGGCAGATAACTGGCAACAGACAGTCCCTGCACAGAAGTCACCCCAAGGGGTGTGAGTACTTTCTTGGTGGGGAAAATGAGAGGAGGCCTGACTGACAAGGTTGCGGGGAGGCCTCCAGAAGCAGCCGTGGAGGAGGCAGCTGGCTTGTGCCTCGGCACATCAGGGAAGGAGATGTACTTCTCGTGGTGAACGGGGCTGGCAGCCCAGAACACCTCAAGTGGGTTAGTTAGGATGGGGAGTAGGGACCGGGTTCCCAGCTCTACACTTCCTGTGTGACCTTAGGCAAGTAACTTAACCACTCTGTGCCTCAGTTTCCTCATCTGTAATAATATTCCCTGTAGTGTGCTGTGAGGATTAAATCTCAGTAAATACTGACTGTCATTCTGCTCTGTCAGGACAGGGTTTGGGTTGGTAGGGGGCCCCCAGAGTCGGTCTGCCTCACTTCCCCACCCACACTACCCTATCAGTTTCTCTTTAAAACCCTGTTCTTCCATCTGTCCATGGAATTAGAACAGGGGCTGGCCAACTTTTTTCTGTAAAGGGCTGTACCTTAGACCTTAGACTTTGTGAACTGTGTGGTCTCTGTTGCAGCTACTCAAAGCTGCTGTTTTAGCTTGAAAGCAGCCATCAGTTCAGTTCAGTCACTCAGTCGTGTCCGACTCTTTGCGACCCCATGAACCGCAGCACGCCAGGCCTCCCTGTCCATAACCGACTCCCAGAGTCCATCCAAACCCATGTCCATCGAGTCGGTGATGCCATCCAACCATCTCATCCTCTGTCGTCCCCTTCTCCTCCTGCCCTCAAAGCAGCCATAGACATTATGTAAATGAGTGAGCTGGGCTGTGTTCCAATAAAACTTTATTTGTGGACATTTATGTTTCATGATTTTCACATCACAAAATCTTCTTTTGATTTTTTTCTGAAACTATTTTAGAATGTTAAAAGCACTTTTATTTTTAGCTCAAAGGTCATTTGAAAACAGATCATGGGTTGAATTCAGCCCATGGCTTGTATTAATATCTGTGGTTTGCTGATCCCAGGATTAGAAAGTGAAATTGCATGGAGGAAGTTTTTTTTTTTTTTAATTTTTCTCACCTGGGCTGTGTCTCTGAGCGAAAAGAAAAGGGCCCTCAGGTGGCTTTTTCCAGTTTTACCTTGCAGTGCCACCTGAGAAGCCTAAAGGCCAGTTGAAGTGAAGGACAGAGGAAGGAGCCTCCCGGGCACCTGAGGCACAGGGGCTGAAAGAATGCATAGGCCTGGCCCCTGGCGCTTCCCTGCCAGCAGCTCTGGATGGGCCAGTCACCCCATCCCACACCCTAACTGCAGGGCTGACAGTCCCGCCCTGCTTGTGTTTCAGAGAACAGCCCCGACCAAGATGGGAAGGAGGCTGGGACTCGACTCCCTTTGGTGATTCTCTTGGGCTGGGGAGGCTGCGCCGACAAGAACCTGGCCAAGTACAGCGCCATCTATCACAAAAGGGTGAGTACTGCAGGCGTGTGGACTCCCAGTGCGCTGGGGCCCCTCTGCGGGGGGCTCTCTCCGCCTTGGCTGCCCTCATCTCCAGGCTGCCGTGGAGGCTGACCACCAGTCAGGGGCCAGGCAGGTCTGGGAATGGCATCAGGACTGGCCTGTGAGGAAGATGCTGGGCCCATGGGGACTTGGGCAGGATTATCAGCCTTTGCAGCCAACTCTGTGGCCTGGTCTGTCCCCTCCAGCCCCCTGACCTGCTCACTCTTCCTTCCTCCCCAAACCCCACGGTGGCAGACCATCCCCACTGTGCTCCCGGCTGAGGTGTCAGCCCAGACCTCAAGTCCCTCTGGGCTGGGGCTGCCTTTCTGGGCAACAGGAGCCCGGGCCGGGTGTGCTGGGCATAGCGTGGACTCCTGGGGCTTCCTCCTTGTATCACTAGGAGAGTTTCTGTCCTAGGGTTGACCATGGCACCTTCATGTTTCCAGGGTAGAAGGGTCTTCTGGAGAAGAATTCAGGCCTGAGGTTTCCTTGCTTCATCTCAGGCCTCACGAGAGTTGGATATAGAGGCTGTGGTGGTTGGAGCGAGCCTTGGGAGGGACTCTTATACCTGAGTACCCCTTTCACAGCTTTGGCCACTGGCCTGGCCTCCTCACCCAGGCCTCCCAAGGGAGGGGGGCAGTACAGACCACTCCCCCGCTCCCCAGCTGGAAGCACTGAGGGGGAGTGGCAATCACCTGGGAGAAGGACCGGCTAGGGCCCCTCCCCTCACCTCCCGCCACTGACCCAGGTCTGCGCTGTGCCCGGGTGTGGGGTGGCCCTGCAATAGGAGGGGCGTCGGAGGCCTCCCCTCAGCCAGCAAGCCTGGTGCCCTGGCGTCGCCTTACTCCTTAAGTAGTTTCAGCTGCTTCTGAATTCCACTCCCCGGGCAAGGCTACTTTGTCCGGCTTCTCCATTAGACCAAGATCCTTGAAGGCAGGAGGAGGCCAAGCAATAGGTGAGTATGGCCAGAATGGAGGACAAAAGGAAGGGCAAGTGTGAAGAGATGAGGCTGGGAGGGTCCTCAGGGGATTTAGGCTGGGGTGTGATGTTAGACTTGTGCTTCGCAGAGTCCTTCCCTGCCAAGTGGAAAAAGGATCGGGGAAGCCAGGTCCGGAGGCCACGAAGTGAGATTGTTGCGGTGGCCGGAACCTTGAGGCTGGTGGTGCCGGTGGAGGGAAGTTGATGGATCAAGGGGCTTGTTAGGAGGCAGAGTGATTGGTAGATGAGACGGTGTGGGCATGGGCATAGGTGGGGGTACAGGGTAATGCCAGGTTTCCGGCTGCAGCAGATCCCTGGTAGAGGTAGGTGTGTCCTTTGAAACAGGGAGCACTAGGAGAGACACCATAGACCCTGGGCTGGATGAGATTCCCCCAGGGAGTGTGTAGAGAGCAAGGAGAAGAGGCTCAGATCAGAACACAAGCTCTGAGGAGCAGGAGATAAAGAGGATCCACCATGGGAAGGAGGAGAGGCCACATGAAGAGAAGTAAACTCAGGGGGTCGTGATTGAATCCAGAGGAAGAGTCTTAGGGAAATGGGCCAGTGACAGGGAGAGAGGAAGGACATTCTTGGGGTGGAAGGCACGGGGAGAAAGTGACAGAGTGGAGAGAGAAAATGATCCCAGGGAAGGCAGAGGTGTTGAGGGGGCAGGGCTGCTTGTGAGGGGTCACCTGGGAAAGGAAGGAGTGCTTTTACCTTCGGGTCAGGAGGATGAGGTGGGGGTAGAGAAGAAATTTTTCCAACCCCAAACTCCTAATACTTCATTATTTAAAAGAAAATAAAAGCATTATATTCTACCCCTCAGAGATGACCTCTATTTAGCATCAGTATGTGTCCTTTCAGCTTTTTTCTGTGTGTAGCTTTTCTTTACCTAAATAAGATTTCTTGAATACTCTATTTTTGTATCCTGCTTTTTTTTTGGACTGTGATTTCCACTGTCCCGTGTTAATTTATTTTAATCTCATCAAGTTTCCAGTCCACAGTCAAATTCTCCGATAGTTGCCAAAGTGTCCTTTACCGCTGATTTTCCTAAACCACCAGCCTCCAATCCAGGATCACCCATTGCATCTTGTTACTTTGTTCCTTAAGCCTCTTTTGTCTAGAACAGTCCATTTTTTTCCCCCTGATATTGTTATTGAAGAGCCAGAGAGGTTTTTTTTTTTGCTCACACCACGTGGCATGCGGGATCTTAGTTCCTTGATCAGAGATCCACCCAAGACTCCTGTGGAGTGTGGAGTCTTAACTACGGGACCACCAGGGAAGTCCCAGAGAGTTTTTCTAAGAGCTTGTGATACCAAATGCTGCTGGAAGGAAAGTACGACGGGGACTGAAAGGTGTCATGGATGGAGCCCTTCGGGAGGATGTGGGCGACCTTGGTAAGAGCAGTGCAGCTGTCAGAGTGGAGTCCATGGGAGGGCACCAAGGAGAGAGCATGACTGTCAAGGTTTGTCTAGGAAGGTGAAGAGAGGGTGGGACAGACTTCGTGGGGAACATGGTGTAAAGGCAGAGGCTTTAGGTTTTTTTTAATGAGATCGGTTTGTGCAGGAATCTGGAGCGAGGAAGAGACTGAGAGTACGGGAGGTGAGGACGGATGGAGCAGGCTGGGACTGAGCGAGTGCACAGATGGAGATGGATGGCTTCCAGGGAGAGACAGGAGACTGGGATCTGACCGGCGCAGGGGCTGCTGGGAGCATTTGACTAGAAACAGCAGAGGTGGAGGCCTCAAAGTGAGGCCCAGGGAGGCTCCGTGTGCACACTGCACAGGAGCGCTGGGCGTGCGTAAGGCCCGCTGTGCGTGCGCTCCCACCGGCGACCTGGAGGTAGAGAGCACACACGCCCTCAGAGATGGCAGGTTCACAGGCACGGCTGAGTTCATGCCTACACCAAGAGGTAGTTCTGCGTGGGAGTGCTTCTGGGGAGGAGTGTGTGTGTGCATGCGTGTGCCCATGCATGTGTGTGCATTCCTGAAGGTGGTGTGTGTGCTTGTGGGTGTGCTTTGGCAGTTGTGTGCACTTCACAGGTGGAGCAGTGGGTACTAGTGTGTACTGGGAGTCATGGGCACCTGCATCTAAGGGGTGTGAGGTAGAGAGGCTGTGTTTTTGTTGTTGTTGTTGATTTTTTTTCTTTTTTTATTAGTTTTTATTAGTTGGAGGCTAATTACTTTACAATATTGCAGTGGTTTTTGCCATACATTGACATGAATCAGCCATGGATTTACAAGTATTCCCCATCCCGATCCCCCCTCCCCCCTCCCTCCCCATCCCATCCCTCTGGGTCTTCCCAGTGCACCAGCCCCGAGCACTTGTCTCATGCATCCAACCTGGACTGGCGATCTGTTCAAACTTGATAATATACATGTTTCAATGCTGTTCTCTCAGATCATCCCACCGAGAGGCTGTGTTTAGTCCCAGGAGTCGTGTGTGTGTGGTGGTGGTGGTCGTGTGGAGTGTGTTTGTATTCATTGGCAGTGTGTGTGTAGGTTGGAGGTGGGTGGAAAGACATTTCATAGCACCCTGGGGAGTTGGAGCAGAGCGCTTTGTGAAGTTTTCCAGAGCTGTGGGGCCAGATGGCACCAATGACCCCTTGCTGCAGTCTTGGGAAGGGTGCTCAGGTCCTCTAGGGCCTTGGCAACAGCAGAGGTGGGAGGAACTGGGGCTCATGTGTTTGCAGTCAGCCAGAGGGGAGAAGGTCAGGGGGCTGTGGCAGGGTAACCTCAGCTGACTGTCTCTTTCTGGCTCTGGGTCATTCAGGTACTGCACCCATATAATTTTCTCCTTGTTATTATTCCTGCCACCACTAATGACTGCTCTTCTTAGCTGGAACTCTGTGCCAAGTGCTGTTTGGGGGCACTGGAGATACTTTTTTTTTTTTTTTAATTTAATTATACTGTAATCCCATGAGATGGATGTTGTCCCAGCTTACAGAAGGGAACACAGATTCAGAAAGATGAGTTAAATTCATCTATACTGTTTATAGATGCTGGTCCCAGGAACTGAGTCCAGAACTGTCTGACCCCAGAGCCTGTGTAACTCAGAGTCCCCTGACAAAGAGCCCTGTGTCTCTGGCACGCGTTAATGGCAGAGGGTTAGAACTCAGGGTGGCTTTGGTCACCTTCTCTAATTGGCCTAGAAGGGCATCTGTGTGAGGACCTTGAGGTGTACTCTGACCCAGGCATTGAGGGATACAGAGGCCTAGAGATCTTTTAGCTATTTTAGAATTTGAGGAATAATGCATTTACTGTACTTGGAATTTCAGGGAGAGCGAGGAGTGATCCCAGGCTTCAGAACCAGACAGGACCCTGCGAGGAAGGTGGCAGTGGCCAGAGACTGCGGCCCTGTGGGCTTGGCTCACAAGTGGCCTCTAGTGGTCAAGGCTGGGCCTGCAGGCTGTGTCTTGGATGCTGGGTCTCCTGGGGGTACCTGCTTGTCCCTGGGAGGCAGGCACCGTGCAGAGCAGAGTGGCTGCAGCAGAGTGTCGCCAGGCAGTGAGGCCTTAAGTGTGCCAGAGTTGATGAGATGAGGGTACAAGGTCATGGGTGGGAGGGAGACAGCAGACCAGAGTGAGAAGGCTTCCTTCTGGTCAGCCCAGAGGCCTCCAAAGCGAGCTCTGGGCTCTAGGCCTCAAGGGCTTGGCCAGCATGAAGCAATTATTCCACAAATGGGCCTGGAGTGGACCTTCCTCTCTGTTAGGCACCGGTGTCTAGGAGAGGTGAGCATGCACCTAGGCTGCAGCAGGGCCTGGAGGACTTCCAGCTTATGGGCCTGTGGAAGTGAGAGCTGCTGGATCCCTCTGACCTTAGCTGGTCCCCGCCTCTCTGCCCTACCCCATCCCCGAGGACCAACCGGGCCTCTCTCCTCTCCCCAGGGCTGCATCGTGATCCGATACACAGCCCCCTGGCACATGGTCTTCTTCTCCGAGACCCTGGGCATCCCTTCACTTCGTGTCTTGGCCCAGAAGCTGCTTGAGCTGCTCTTTGATTACGAGGTTGAGAAGGAGCCCCTGCTCTTCCACGTCTTCAGCAACGCTGGCGTCATGCTGTACCGATACGTGCTGGAGCTCCTGCAGACCCACCGGCGCTTCTGCCACCTGCGTGTGGTGGGCACCATCTTTGACAGCGGTCCCGGTGACAGCAACCTGCTGGGGGCTCTGCGGGCACTGGCGGTCGTCCTGGAGCACCGGCCTGCCGCACTGCGCCTGCTGCTGCTGGTGGCCTTCGCCCTGGTGGCCTTCCTATTCCACATCCTGCTCGCGCCGCTCACCGCCCTCTTCCACACCCACTTCTATGACAGGCTGCTCGACGCAGCCTCTCGCTGGCCCGAGCTCTACCTCTACTCCAGGGCCGACGAGGTGGTCCTGGCCCGGGACGTGGAGCGCATGGTGAAGGCGCGCCTGGCGCACCGGGTCCTGGTACGCTCTGTGGACTTCGTGTCGTCCGCACACGTCAGCCACCTCCGCGACTACCCTACTTACTACACTACCCTCTGCATCAACTTCATGCACAGCTGTGTCCACTGCCCTCCCCACCTCACCTCTGCCCCAGAAATAAACGCCTGACTCTTCCTCACAACCTACATCCATGGGTGGGGTCCTCTACTGGTACAGCTCCCTGCAGCTCTCGGGGTCTTTGCGGTCCTCCCGGTAGAGAATTCCCGTGGGCCTCTGCCCTGGGGGACCATGTCGGTCTGTTTACCCCAGGATCCTGGGGGTAGAAGTCCCTGTGCAGGTCTCTGCAGGAGCCTTGCAGCGCTTGCGTTTGCTAAGTGCAGCAGTCAGGCTGCTGATGCCTGTGGCATTTAGGCTGTGGAGGGTTAATAAAGCTGGGGGTAGGGTGAGGCTGAGCCCCAACATTGATCTTTGATTGCTTGAATGGAAGATGAGCTTTGCAAGGAGGTGTTGGATGGTAGGGGAAGGCTGGGGCAGGGGCTGTGATCTGTGTTCCCAGGACCTGGAAGGGCAGGCTTTGCCCCCAAGCCTGGAGCCACATCCCCTAGGGAGTCTGAGGTGGAAGCCATATGGGGAGCTGACAGGTGGGGGGCTGGTCTGTACAGGATCTACTACACTTTGCCAGGAAGCCACTGGACCCAGGGAAGTTGCAAGATGTGCGTGAAGTGGGCAGATGGTGTGGGGAGCAGGAAGACAGCAGCACCAGATGGGAGCTGGGTCAAGCTGAGTCAGGAGTCCTAAAGACCAGAACCATTGGCCTTCATCTCCTTGAGGGAGACCCACTTGGATCCTCTGTAGACAGGAGCAGTGGCTTCAGCCTTAGAATTCTGTATCATCTATCATCCTACAAGTCACTGCTGCACAATACTGGCACATAGTAGGCATTCAATAAATATTTGTTGATTGATTGAGCTTACTGTGGTGATCCCTTCCCAGGTGGCGCTGGTAGTAAAGAACCCGCCTGCCAAAGCAGGAGACATGAGACGCAGGTTTGATCCCTGGGTTGGGAAGATCCCCTAGAGGAGGACATGGCAACCCACTTTAGTATTCTTGCCTGGAGAATCCCATGGACAGAGGAGCCTGGCAGGCTACAGTCCATAGGGTCACCAAGAGTCAGACACGACTGAAGTGACTTAGCACACTGTGGTGATCAAGGGACTTGGGGGGCAGGGATGGTCTTTGAAAGTTTGACAGTCAGTGAAGGAGATGGCTGGAAGAGCTCTGGGTGGGAGCTGACCCCTGATAGTCTCAGAGCTGATACACCTGTATCCAGAGCTCAGTTCTCCCTGCATGGCCTCAGCCCTCTGGGATGGCCCCTCAACTGCTGCAGCCCGTTCCTACTCTGTGTGGCTGCATTCCTAGCCATGGCCAACAGGTGGCAGTGCTGCCTGTGCCATGAGATGGAACTCAAGGATCCCACAGCAGGGCAGGTTTCATGCCCTCACTCTGGGTTAATGTCTTCTATTAGAGAGCATTTGGCCCCAGGGGGTGAAAGTAACCAGCCATCAAGGACCTACTGAGTCCAAGGCAGGGAGACGGGAGAGGAGAAATCTGATAAGGAGCCAACTTGATGGGAACTGGGCATTGTCCTCTTCTCTTCTAAACCGTCAACCATCACTGGAGTCGCTCTGCTCAGGCCACATATATTTTCCAAGTCTTGGGCCCCAGGATCCTTGCTTTCAGAATATTTGGTGCCATCAAGCTGGGCCTGGGGCTGTGAAGGGCCTTCACTGGACTCCAACCAGGGTGATTTGTCATCTGGGTGCAGAGGTGGACAGAACTGGCAACTGGAACTGATTTCTATAGTATTCACTGCGCATCCCAGAGGAGATGGGTGTGTCTTAAGAGTTGGGAGGCAGGGTCTCGTGTGTGTGAGAACATGTGAAGGAAAGGAGTCTGGAGTCATGAAGATACTCTGGGGTCTTGAATTTTAGCAATATCTTCTGTCAAAACAAGCTTTCTGTGGTGGGCAAGACCTCCTCTGCAGCTCTGAGCACCTGCCCAAGCACCCAGACAGTTGCTCACCCCCTGGTACTGGTCAGCCAGGAGGATCACCACTTGACCAAGCTGCATCTCAAGTGGTGCCTGCCCAGCCTGTTCCCTGACTTGAGGGTCCACCTTGGATAAAGGGGGTCCTTATTGTTCGTTTGATCTGGGCAGTAGCTATAGCAGGCAGTGGTCACTAGGATGGTAAGCAGACACCGCCACAGGGGACTAAGTTGGTGACTTTGGTCCCTGGATCACTTCAAGGACTAGAGAGGGACAGAGGTTTGGGGATTATGTTTTCACTTGAGCTTACAGACTGTTCCAGCCCTAGACCGGGGGATAGAGCTTGCATCCCCTCCGTACCCCCAAGCTCTGACCTCTCCTGTGATTAATGAGCTGACGATTCTGCATCGATAAGGAATTAACCTGGAGCCCCTACCCATCAATAGTCAGGAGTCCAGGTCCTGGCCCCACCCCCCACCCGACAGAGCTCCAGGGCCCCTGAGCAGACTAACCCCACACTGCTTTACAAAGCTGTAGCCAAGTCCTTTCCCCCACATGGCTGCCAGGAATTAACCCCTTAACTGCCTCTGTTCCTACCACCCCATCATCTTCCCCTCCCTGTACACATACACAGAGACAGCAGATGTTTATACTGGTTTAATCCATGTCAAATGTAGTTTACAAAGGGAAAGGACAAGTACCTTTGTATAGAATATACAGACACAGCATCACACCATGGGGCCCACAGAAGGGCAGGGGAGACCACACTTTTCCCAGGAAGAGCAGCTCTAATCCCAGGAAAGGTTCTCTGCGGAAGGCTGGGGAGCCAGAAGCACCCTTGACCAGCCCAGTCTCAGCCCCTGCTTCAGCTCGGTTCCCACGTCTGTGCCTCCCCCCTCCCCCAACTCCTTACCAAGAGCCCCAGGAGCTAAGACTAAGGAGAGGATCATGTCCCTTGGGGCACGTGCCCCACGTCTGGGAGAAGAAATATACACCACTGAACACCGAGCACATGGGAGAGGGAAGGGACACCAGGGAGAAGGGGGGTGAGGCAGGCACCCCAAGAGGTGGATGGGCCGAGCCCCCAGCCAGCCCTGAAGGAGGCACTGCCTCCAGGCATTCTTAACAAAAGAAGAAAATCATACAACCAAAGGAAAGGGGAAGGGGTAGAGGGCAGGGAGTTGTCCCATTTATACACAACATTGTAAACATACACGGTCTATATTACATGTGCTTCAGTCTGGTGTTTGCATGTCTGTCCGTCTGGGGGCTGGATCTCAGGAGCCTTGCTTGACAATACTCCCCCCACCCCCACCTCCCTGCCCCACCCTGGGAACAGAACCCAGAACAGGTATGGTCCCCAATCTTGGTGGGAGCCAGCAGGCAGGGCCTGGGCCTCAGCCTCCACTCTGGCTCCAGAGTCCTGTGTGTGTGCGTGTTCATGTGTGTGCATGTATGTACATGGGGAACCTGTGTGCAAGTATGTACAAGGGGGCATCTCGTCACAGGCGGGGCAGGTAGGGCGCTTGAGGCAAGGCCTGCTTGGGGTGGCCAGCTCACAAGTAGATCCTCCGCAGGTCTCCGGGCGCTGTGATGGTGTTGCACTGAGGGCAGAGCTTCTTGGCACCCTGCGGGGAGAATGGGGGCGGGGGAGGGGCCCTCCGGTTAAACCCTGGGCCACACATTTGATCGTGTGAGCCGGGGCCTGCAGCCTTGTCTCCCTGCACTGGTTGTGTGCCAGGACCTCGTGGGCCTGTCTGCAAGGGCTGGGGAGGCCTGGGCAGCCTCTGTGAGCAGGCAGGCACGCTCCTGTGTTGGGGGGACGCCAGGATCAAACCGCCTGGCTAGGCCCGCAGCGGGAGCCCCGGTAATGAGAACAAGGCTGGGTCCAGCTGTGGCTGCCGCGGCCCTAACGAGATTACACGCGGCCTTTGATCAGGACACAGAGCCCACGTCCGGGCCTTTTATTGCTGTCTCCGGGCGACATTTTAATGGCTGCTCCTGAGTGAAGAACAGGGGCAGGAGCAGAAGGAGCTTAGTAATGGGAGGGGGAGGGGCTGAGGCCCTGGTCCTGCTTACCCACACCCAGCCTCCTCCTGACTGGGGATCGCACTGCTATATGTAACACGCGGGTCTTCCAGGGTGGGGGCTGGGTGAAGGGAGCAGACAGAGACCCCATGAATGGGGAGACCTGGATAAGCCTGGCGTGGGGGAGGGGAGAGGCTCATGAGCTTGGGGATGAATATCCTGGGTTCAGGCTGTGGTCTGTGCTTCTGCTCCACCTACTCCTTGCTCGTTCTCCCCCCAGGCAGGCTCAAGCATAAGCATGGACATCTGGGCAGTAACCCAAAAGGCTACCCGCTCCCAACCCCCAGACCACTTCACCAGGGTCCGCAGCCAGCACTCCTCACAGTGCACATGCCAACACTGGATGGACGTCAGGGGCATCGAGTATGAGTCCTAGGGAGAAGATGGGCAGAGAAGGAAGGGGTCACTCTGAGGCATCCCACCCTCTAAAGGGCCCTGCTTGCCGGGCAGAGACCCTCTCCAACCCCCAGGGAGCACTGAGGCCCAAGCAGGGACATGTGAGTCTCCCTTCCTCTCACCATGCAGATGAGGCATTTGTAACGGTCCCCACGGGATAGCTGCCGTTCAAGTTCCCTGACCCGAGCCTTCAGGGCCTCAAACGTGGTCACAGCTGAATCTTCGGTGATTCTGTAAGGAGGATGGCACAGTTGCGCAGGCAGCAGGCTGGCATCTCTAATTTGAACCTCCAGCCCACAGCTTCCTTGGACTCCAGAACCACATGTACCCATGTCTCTTAGACCTCCCTGCTCCCCCATCCCACTCACATCCTAGATCCACAAACTCCACATTCCAGACCCGCGCCCCTCACCTGCCTTGCTCCTCCACCTCCATCCTGGTGAATTTCTAAACCAGACACCTGGGAACCATTCTCGACATTACTCCTTCCCAGTCACCCCTGACATCCAGCTCCTCACATCTGTGGCATCTCCACTCCTTTCCACGCTACCACCCCTAGTTCAGGTGCTCATGACTGTGCATTACACCAACCTGAATGGCCCCTCTGCCTCTAGTCCCCATTCTCCTGGCACCTACAATTCTGCAAACCTGACCACTTCTACTG
This sequence comes from Muntiacus reevesi, assembly GCF_963930625.1. NCBI lineage: Eukaryota > Metazoa > Chordata > Mammalia > Artiodactyla > Cervidae > Muntiacus > Muntiacus reevesi. Next base: position 160,117,851 of record NC_089249.1, read on the forward strand.
ACACTTCCAACATTTCAGTGTCTACCTCAGAGTAAAGCTCTAGCAAACTCCTACAAGCTTACAGAGCCTCCTTGGCCTGCCCCCACCAGCCATGTGCCTCAGCACCCTGCCACGTGCCTTATGTTTCATCCATGTCAAATGCGAGTTCTTCCACATGCCCCACCATTTTTCACTCCATTGGCCTCTCAAGTACTTCCTGCTTCTTCTGGATCACCCCACCCCCTAACTCTCTAGTTCTATCTCATTATTTAGGCCTAGTTCCCACCTCCGCCCAGAAACCTTTCCAAGCCTCGGGCCAGTACCCCACTGGTGGGGCTGCCCCTTTCGTGCTCTTGCACTGTGCTGGACTTCACTACCGCAGTACAACTGCAAATGCCTGTCTCCTCTGCCAGACTCGCTTCCCTGAGGGCAAGATGACCACTCCACCAAAACTGACTCTGGACATCAGCCCCACTCCAGGCATGGGAGTATGAGTAAACACCTGCTGAAGAAATAGCTGGTCTAACCCCCAGGGAGAGTGAGAGATGGGGATCTGAGGAGGCCCACATAATCTAGGTCCCTGGGCTGGAGGCCTAGCCTACATTAACGGCTCCTAGCTGTTTTTTCCTAGGCATGTCAGATGTCCTAGTGGTCCTCACCTGTTGTCCAATCCCTGCAACTTCCCGAACTCTGAGCTGCAATACTGAAAAGGGAACAGCTTGGACAATTCTAAGGAGTGATCTTTCCCACCACTCCTAAAACAAGTCAACAGAACCCAGAGGAACTCAGAGGGGGAGGAATGTTTCCTGGAGGAGTAGAAAAGATGGTACTGGAGATGAGCTTCAGGGAATAATGATATAATACAAATCAAAGAGCTAAATTTTATTAAACACTTACTAAATGCCAGGAATTTTACCGAGGGATTAAAAATTATTATCTTATTTACACCTCACAAAAACCCCATGGGGAGATCCTAACGCTCCCGTTTTATATATGAAGGAACACTGGAAAAGACCCTGATGCTGGGAAAGACTAAAGCAAAAGGAGAAGGGGGAGGCAGAGACTGTTAGATAGCGTCACTGACTCAATGGACATGGCCTGGGAGACAGTGCAGGACAGAGGAGTCTGGCATGCTATAGTCCACGGGGTGCAGAGATGGACACAACTCCACAAAAACAACAAAAGCACAGACACATAAGTAGACTACCCGAGGTTCACGCACAGTGGGGGAGATGGGATTTAAACCCCGGGAGACTGATTCTGGAATCAACCAGTAACTGTGTGAATAACCATTACTCTACACTGGCTACAACCAGGAGGAGATAGGCCTCCAGGCTGGGAGAACAGTGGCAACCAAGGCCAAGGGCCCCTGGCCCCCATCTGGCTGGAAGGCTCACTTGTGGATAAGCAGAAGGTTGCTACACTGGGAACCCAGTGTCCAAGACCTCAGATGCCACAATCAGAAAGGGAAGTTTATCTTACACTCAATTTACAGGAAGTTGTTGAGGATACTGGAGGAGGGCTGTAAAGGATAACAGCTGAGGTTTAGAAGGTGTATTCAGTCAACTGAAGTAGACTCACAAGGGCGGTGTGTGGGCTAGGACCATCTCCTAGGAGGTGGTCTATCTTGCCAGCCTGGGGGGGGGCAGTGGGCCCAGAAAGCCTGAAAGCTTCCAGGCAGTCTATCCCTGCTGGGCATAGATACAACAGGGGACATGTGGAGGATGGTGGGAAACACTTAAAGGGCAGCGGCAAACTCTGATCTCTGACTGTTCTCTCTTAAAGGGGCACCAGCAGTGACACAGAATGCGTCTCCCTGATGCTGTGTCCCTGTATCAGAGATGCCCCAGATCCAGCACTTCAGCAGTCCATGGTTCTTTCTGCCTTGCCTCTCTCCAAGCAACCTGAGAAAGGCTCTGACCACAACTCCTTCTGGAACTGGTGGGTTACCATACTCTCCTTCCTCACACTTGCATAGTTGAGTCTTCCCCCTGGCATTTTGCCCAATGCTGTATGTGCCACCCCCATCTGGATTGCTGGTATGTTCCTGGCAAGGAGATAAGGATGGGTAGCTGTGCTTCCTTCCTCTCCAAGGACCAGGCTGATCCGGTGTGGTTACTTCAATGATTGGGAAACCAAGGCCTGGAACTGGGGGCAGCCTACTCCAGAGTAGAAAACTAACTCGAAAACCCTAAACCAGAGAATGAGCTAGAGCTGGGAAGGAAAAAACCATGAGTCCAGAAGAGCCATTTCCCACTCCCATCTCCAAGGCCACTCCATCCCCATGGTGGATCTGCTCAGCACGTAACTGGCCTCTACTCTTTGCTCTAGTGAAATACCGAGTCCTCCAGACCCCTGATCCAGGGAGGCTGTGAGCTATTCTGGAGCCCCTTGAAGGCATGGGGTGGAGAATTTCTTGGAAGAAGCAATGTCATCCTGTGTTTCTCCTTCCCCTGGATGTGAAAAAGATCCAAGATGGGAACCCATAACATGTCTGGGAAAGAGAGACATCATGGGGACTGAAGAGCCAGACCCATCGGAGATCTCTACACATGACTGAGCTGGTCCCCAACTCATCCCTGAGGGCCCCACCCACTGGTGCCTCTGCTCACACAGGTGGGACAGAAAGCCCAGCTCCCCCAGCCCTCAGTGGGGTAGGACCTTCATGGATGGCCACTGGCTCTGGCCCCCACCTCCCCCTCCGGCGCCATCCCTGATTAATGATCTTGTCTTTCTGATTTATGAGCAGCCCCTCCAGATGAGGGTGGGCGCCCCTTACAGCCCCGCCCGCCCCGCTCAGCTGGAGTAGGAGAGAATTATTAAATAAACATCCATACGTCATTCCTCTCCCCCCAAGCTGGTTGCACCGAACCCGTGCGGCCCGCTCCGGCGCTGACACGGAGCAGCTGCGGTGATTCATGGGCAGCCGGGCCCTGCGCCGCGGCCCATACATCATGCCAGCAGCACTCGCGGCCCTGGCCGAGATAAACTGATCAACCACAACGGGCTGGAATGAATTTATGACAACACAAAATGGAGGGAAACAAATGGGAGGTGACCCTGGGCCACCGACCCGGCCCTGCACTGGCCTGCAATCCACTCTCCTGGCAGGAAGCAAGATGGAACACTGGCCCTGGAATGAAGAGGCTGCCTTTTAACCCCAGGCAACCTAGACTTCAGAGGAGGGAGGGGCAGGTGTGAGGAGTTAGGCAATAGCCAACAGTGGCAGCAGCTCCAGGCAGCCAGAACCGAACAATGCCACTTCCTGGGGCCAGAACTGGCCTGGCTGGGCTTCTGGAAAGGCAGTAGTAAGGTGTGCTGCTGCTTTTGAATCCTGGTGGCTCCTGGGGATCCAGGCCAGGGGTGGCCCAACCCTAGGGGAAGTGCTAATGGATCCCCTTTTCCCCTGCCAGAGAATGCAGGCCAAAAACTCCTACCAGAAGTGATGAGACCCAATACTCCTGCCTAAAACCCAAACTGCAAGCGCCACCCAGGACAAGAAAAATGAAACCAATTTAGCTCCCGATTAAGAAACAGAAACTGGAGATGAATCAAGTGTGCCGGCTGGGCTGGGCGGCCATACATCACATTCCCCGGGCGGAGGCCCCTGCAGCAGGCAGTCGGGCAGGCCGCCTGCTCCTCCCTCCACCAAGGCTCCCGGGGCCGTGGCCCAGTGATCGATTCAGAGAGTCACGCTCAGCACCAGCTGGGCCCCACTGCCGGCTGTGTGCCAGGGCAGCAGGCCTTCCTGTTGGTGAAGGGCCCCGTCCCTCCCACTGAGCTGTGGTCCCTGGGGTTGGTCTCCCTCCTGGCCACTCACTTCTCAATGTCACTGTTCTTGCAGGTCTTCTGCATGGCCTCCTGCTTGCTGCTCTCACCGTTGCTCGTAGATGGCATCTCTGCTGGGACAGAGCGGGAACTCACACTCTGGCAGACTGGGCAGCACAGGTGAGCGGTTGGGCTTCAATCAGTTACCCTCCTCTGCCCCCGCTCACCTGGGTCAGGACTTACCATCACTGGCCCATTTAGAGAACTCAGGTGTGATGCGTGTGCTAGGAGGGCCACCGCTAGAGGAAAGGCAAGAGGAAGAACAAAGTGAGCCCCAAAGGCAGGCAGGACGGCCCTGAGCGCGGGCGCTGGGTTCACCCTGCCGCGGGGCCTCCCTTCCCTTTCTCCCAACCGTCCACGCCTGTGCCCACACTTGCTTTAGGACTGCGCCCCGCAGTGCCTCTCTCTCCTTGGCTTCGCCAGGCTCCTCGCCTGTGCAGGGGATGACGTCAGCCTCCGTGTATCTGGCAAGGTGGTCAAGGACAATGGATCCTAGTTTGTGGTGGGCCATGAGGGTTGAACCCCCAGGAGGGCTGCCCCTGGCCCACGCTGAGACACTGACCCTGGGGGTTTTTGTGTGGGTGAGTGACTGGAGGTGCTTGTGGCTTTCCTCACCCCCTCTGGCCTGTCCCACCAGTCCCGCCTTGTCCCGCAGCGCCCCAAGGATACTGTGGCTTCCCGTACTCCAGAGTGTCATCCCCGTCCACATCCAGGTCAGCGTCACTGTCCGGATTCTCTTTGCCACTGCACATGACGAAGCCAGAGCCTGTGGGAGGCAGAGTGTGAGGAGGGTCAGGGGTCAGCAAGACGAGGCCAAGGATCCCCCTTCTGTTTCCTAAGGCAGGGGTCAGGTTTGGGGCTAGGTAAGGTCCGACAGAAACTTGGGCTTGGGGAATAGAAAGCACTTCGGTGCTCTCAATCCTGACATTACAGTTCTTTTCACTCTGCACACCTCAGCCTTCTCTGCACTGCCTGCTGCTCCAAGTGGTCTCTGCTCATAAACCAGCCCATTCATACATTATGTCAAGTCCTCAGGAGACACCCAGTCTAGGCCTGCTGTCCACCTGTCTTCCACATCTAAGAGCAGGAAGAGGACAGACAGGTCTACAAGGCCACCCCAACCCAGGACCTGGGCATCCCGTGCCCCATGGTCCAGCTGGGCAAGTCTACCAGAGGGGAGAGTAGGCTGGCAAAGGCCTGTCAGAGCCATACAGTGGAACCCTCAGCCAATGTCCTGATTTTGGCCGGCAGGTCCTTGCCAGCAAAAACACCAGGCAGCTGTTCAAATATTTGGTGTCTGAAGCGCCTGACATTAATTATTCATCCCCACCTCACTCAGCCCAGATTCCTGGACAAGTGCAGTTATAAAGGGATTAAGAAGGGACAGCCGAGGGAGGACGGGCATGCACACCTGCTTCTCAAAGCAGTCCCTGGAGGCAACCTGGCTGGGCAGAGGCAGGGCCAAGGGCTGGGCAGGCAGCTGACCCCACCAAGGTGTATCTGGCACAGCAACAGGCAGACTCTCGGCCAGCGGTGGGAGGGGTGGTGGTGATGCAAGGGGCTGAGTTGCTGAAGCTGCCCCAGGCCCACTCACCTGCCTTGTGTTCTGACTCCCAGAACCACCCTTCGTGATAGCCCAGGGCCAGGGACCACAAAGCTGCTTCTCCCTGCCCCTGCCTTCTCTCAGTGGTTCTGGTCTCGGACCACATCACATGAGCCAGTGGAGTGGACAAAAAGGACTGAAAGCGATGGGATCTGGGGTGAGTGGAATCGATGCAAAGCAGCTCAGAGTTCTGCCCAATGATCTCAGAAATCTTTTGTCCATTCTTCCCACTTTCAGGGCCTTACACATTCATGAAGAAAACAGGCTTGTAGTGTGTTGTCAAGCCTCTCATCTATTGCTTCGTCCTGTTGCCACAGAGTCCTGACCCTTCTCTTCCCTGCTCCAACACTGCTTGCGGCTCCTCACTGTGCCTGAGACCAATTCCTACTCTTAAGCCAGACTTGCTACGCTCTGGATGCCCTCACTTCTTCACCTTCTCTCATTTTGCTCCCTAAGTCCCACATACACAGACAGACGACTTACTCCACCCTCCAGTGTCACCCTGTCTGTCTGGCTTGTGCTCTCTCTCCATCTGGAATGTTCTCCATCTTTCAAGCCCATTTCAAAAGCACTTTCTTCCTGATCCTTCTCTACCCTACACCTCCGGTTTCTGGTCTCACAAAGGGCCCACCCATCCCAGAGGTAAGCAGCACCCGAGAAACCGCTAACAGGTACTGCCCAGCTCCACCCCTGCCCGTCTGTCCTCATCTACCCTCCACACTGAGGCACAAACAAACTCAAGGCAGCAGGCGGGTCAGCAGCAGGGCCATTAAGCTGAGAAAACACCAAGTTACAGCTCTGTCTCCTATTCACAGCCAAGTGTCCTGACAAGCAATTCCCACCTTGTGGGTGAGTGGCACCTCTATAAACCCTCTGACAGTTTGGGAGACAAACTCTGCCATCAATCAGAATGTAGCCATCAGGTTCACTTAGAGCCTGCGCCCCTTGAGCCCTGCCAACCCCCCTCCCCCAAGTGCAGGCAGCTCAGCAGTCAGCCTCACATCTTCGGCTTGGCCAGACCCTGCCCAGCCCTGCCTTGTGGGTGCTTGAGAAGCAAAGCCAAGAATCCTGGCACCACTCCTCAGCCCAGTATAGCTCCCATGGCAAACCTGAGAAAATGGGGGCACTCCCAAATTGCCAGGAAAAGTCCAGGCTTCTCAACACATAAAGCAGCCCAGTGGCTGGAAGTCTTTATCTCTGCAGTCTCATTGCCTGCCAGGCCTGGACCAGGTCTCTGTAGTCTGGTGGAACATAGCTATTTTGGTTCCCAGGGCCAGTGTTTTATCATGCCCCTAGAACTTTATACTTCTTGTTATCTCTGCCTAGAAGTGTCTCCCTCTTGGTCTATAGAACACATTCCTGCTCATTCTGCAAGTCTGACTCTTCTCAGTCATGCCTTCTATTCATGGTGCCTATACATAGTAGTTGCTCTACAAATACTTCCTGAATGAACTTGCTTCAACATTCTCTCAAACTTTATTGAACTCATCCTCTGCCTGGCTTGACACTGAGGACGTTGTTTCCTGATCTGATTCCTACGCTAAGGTGTTGAGTACAGATGAAACTTCCCTAGATATTTCTACAGAGGGGCCTCTTCTGTGGTGTCCACCCAGACTCCTGTACAACTCCAAATTCACATGTGTTACCAAGTATTGTCACTGTCGTTCACTAGATTGAAAGCCCAAGTCCATGATCTAAGCATTACCTAGCACAGAGCTGGCCAGGCCCACCACAGGTGCCACATAACACCCCCGAGCAGTGACGGCTAAATGCCGACGGTGCTGTTCTGTTAGATGCTGGGAGCCCTGTGACAGAGGCAGGCTCAGGCCCGATCAGCCGGTGGTCTGTAAAAACCTCTCTGGCCACAACTTCACCTCACAGACCTCATCTCTCAGGTAGGCAACAATCTCCTTCTTCTCCGACCACCCTGACAGGATGGAGGGCACGACACATCTTGTTTGCCAAGGAAAAGGCCTGCCTTTGGTTGGAGCAGCTGAGTCTGACCCTGACCCCCCTCCTCCAGCAGACAGATGTTGGGAGCCTCTCCCTACCCCTCAGGTGTTCAGAACAGGCTGCCACTGCCAATTTCACTCCTGTGCTGCCCCAGCCAACTCCAACCTCCTTCCCAGCACATTAAACTTTATTTTCTTAATGAAATGTCACTTGCTGACTTCTGGCAGAATCATAATAAAAAGAAACAGCCATAAAGCCATTTTATGCAGACAGGGCCCCCGCCAGCGTACCCCCCCCCCCCCACACACATACTTTGAGAAGGCGGCTCCACAGTCATTTTATGTTCTCAGCTGCTGGAATATCCCAAGCCAGTACTCAGAAGCAAGATGGCACAGAAATTGCTTTTTCCAAGCCTCTGGCTCCTGCTCTGTGAAGCTCCAGGGTAACAGGCAAGCTGCCACTCCTGCTGCTACTAGCCAAGGCAGGGATTCTGCCTTCAGACCCTGCAAGATGACCCAGAGCACTCTAAAGTCACTGGGGAGTCCCCGTGCTATGGCTCAGGCCCATGAAGGGCTGGGAGCTGTCCACAGGCAGACTAACCCTGATGATCAGTGATGCTCAGCAGTGGGCGCCTGGTCCAGGGAGGGCGGGCAGTGCAGAAAAACCTCTTCCCTCCAAGTGGGTACTTAGCAATAGAGAGGGAGAGGATTAAGTGCATAAATGATAAGCAAAGCCTAAATTTTATAAAAATGACCCATCTCTCATAAACTCATTTCTTCTTGGGTCATCGCAAAGAGAGAAGGAAAAAAAAAATCAGCGTTAATTTGATCAATTGATCAGATGATCGATTGTGAAATTGGAGATGACCACTGACTAGGGGCAGTAACGTCCTGGAACTTGAAACCACAAAAAAGGAGTCATCGATTTCCTCACCTGCTGCTCCCAACAAAACCAAAGCCCAGGGAGAAAGGCGTCCTGGGGCCTCCAGAGGCCCGAGCTCTCCAAAGGAGGGAAGAAGGGGGGCAGTGCGCAGCAGCAGCTTCCGGAGAGTTTTACACTGGAATTAGTTACAGATGCAGTTACGGTGTCTTGTGTAAACGCCATCGATTGGGGAGCTGACAGTCTGGGGAGCTGCGATGCGGGACAATCAATCGGCCTGCAGTGTCACCTGCCACCTCGCTGAACAGTTGACAATGCAATTATCCAGTGTGGAGGCAGGGAGTTGGCGTGTGTCAAACGCACTTAGCCACTTTCCGGGCCTCCTCGATAACGCGTTTCACTGCCTCACGTCAGGAGAGGCGCAGAGAGACAGACGCCGTTTAAAACCATTGATACTTGTTCCTTCTGCCTGTACTCCCTCTGTCCCGGCTTAACAATTGTGTTTCCAAAAGGCGATTAAATCCTCGTCAGTTGCCACAGGGGACAGAAGGTGCCCTGCTCCTTGCCACCCCTCCTTGCTCCTCCCACCAAACAAGATCTAACTCAGGGTGGTAAGGAGGTAGAAAGCAGCAGCCTGGACACACTCCATTCCAAGACTGCCTCCGGCAGTTGGCTATTCCAGCACCTGTCACTGACTGTACCAGGCAGCAGGGCTGCCCTGGGGGACATTTTGAGAATCTGGGGCTCCCATCTTTTGGAAATCAAATGCCGAAGGAGGCAGCAGCTAAGGCCAGGCCAATTTCTCCAGGCCCTGGACTCACAACACCTCTCAACCCCTTGACCCACATTCTGGCACTGAAGTTTTACCAAGCAATAGCCAGTTAACAGATCTGCGCCACAGCTGCCCCACCTTTCCTCTCCATGGTGTCTCATCCCAGGCCACATGGAGCCAGTCTAAATCCAAGGCAAGAACTCAAGTAAGATGCAGTCCCTAGGCGAGGATCGGGGCAGGGCAGAGGCCTGGACAGCGGGTTCTCTTAGTAGCATCCCTGTCTCCACCCATCCACTTGTTTGATTCAAAGGGGCTCAAAGCTGGATTCCAGGGACGCATTTCCTTCCAGGGCTCAAAGCTTGAGCTGCAGCACCTTCCACTTCCTGCTGCCTCCTGGGAAATCCCTCCACCTTGTCACCTGAATGCCCACTGCACCACTATCAGGTCATCTGAAGCCAACCGTTCCATGTCCTCTCTCCAGCCTGTCCATCCCAGAGATAATGAGCTCCAGGCTCCCCTAATCCAGCTAAGTGAACATTCACTGGCGAACAAGACAGGGAAAGGATCAAGGCTCCCACCACAAGTCTCTTGTCCAGGACCAGGAGCTGGATACAGGCAGGCATGGGTTTGTCCCCAGGGGCTGTATAACTGGTTCCCACTGTGGCCCAACTTAGAAGCCCCTTGCTCTGCCCAGGGCTGGCATGGGGTGCCTGAAGAGGGTCTTTTTTTCCCCTAATGCTGAACTCTTTTAGGAAAATGTTGGTGAAGCACTACAGTCTGTGCGCCGCCCTTTATGCAATTATAACTGAGTGGGAAAAAACAGCACTAGCAGGCTAGCAAACCCAAGGTTCAGAGAGGACAATCCACAGCTCACGCACACAGCCCAGGGTGTCCCCTAGAACTGAGAAGGCCACTGTGTTTCCTAAACAAACGTTTCTTTCAAACTACTCTCTTGAAACTTTTCAGTATCTCTTCTTTTAGGCTCTTGAAGATCCACATATACCTGGACCTATCCCAGTCCTTACCTGTTCTGTCTGATCCTTAATTCGGTCCTACAATACCAATTTCAAGGCCTCCTAGGCCTGAGCTCTCTGTGTCTCAGTAATCACAGGTCCCATCTTTAAGGCCCATTCTCCTCAGTCAAGTGTCCCACCAATAATTCCTGCTTGTTCATTGGCTCCGCAGCACATTACATTCAAAGGAACTCATCTGCTCCACCAGACCAGCCCCCATTGGGCCTGGTGGGAAGCCATGCTGAGGATGACGAAGGGACCCTGGTCTGGGAGGAGGGATAGGCGATGATCAGATACAGGAACTTATATGCAATTCTTCAATTCTTTCATATCTAACAAGGACAGCAATCTCTGTTCTGTCAGCATGCACAGTGCGGCTTAAATGGGCCTCGCTCGCCTGCTCATCTTGCCTCTGCTCCCTCTCTCTGAAGTCGGCCGGGCAGCTTCTTCAACCGGCGTTATCACTCCCTCTAACCGGTCTTGGCAGGCAATCTAATTCCTCCTGAAAAGGTCACCGCCATTTTAACTGCCTTTCAATCACATTAAGCACGCGCTGCCCGGCTTGCGGCCCAGCCCGCCCGGCGGGCGATCAATGCGCTGCACTGACACCAGCCCGCCTGGCGGGGCCACACCCAACCCCCCAAGAGTTGGGGCCTCTCGGTCCTGGCCAAGGAGGGTAGACTGACAGATGGCCAGCTTCTGCAGACAAGGTTTCGGGGGCAGAGGCGGTCAGGATCAGCCAGGGCCTCCTTTGATAGCACCCCCCTACCGAGGAGCCTCAGCCTCCTCCGCTCCACTGCGCCCTGCTCTCTGCCTCGTGGCCCCTGCTGATCTCGCTGTAAAACAGCCTTTCAAGTCTGTCTGTCTTTTGACTGCACTAAGCTGTTTAAGAGGCGGCAGCAGCTTCTATCAGGAAAGCCAGAGCAATTCTCTGCAGATAAAGGCACCTCCAGCCCCTGTTCCCTCTTCAAGTCTCACTCTCATTCTCGCTCTCCAAATCGCTCAAAGAAAAACCCCCTTTGAACTCCTCTCAGGAATTCTTGAAAGGAACAACCTCACCATGTAAACACTCAGGGAAAACTGACACCCGCCCAGGGCTGAAGAGCCCCTCACACCCGCTCTGCAAGTGGGCCCCAGTGCCTGGGAAATACATGGTCGTATGGGCAGGCCCCATGCGGCTTCATGTTCCTAAGCCTTGTCTGGAGCCCAGACACCATCAGGTCCAGTTCTGGGCCAAGTAGCCTGACCAAGAAGTTGCCACAGCAATGGAAGACATAAAAATCTGCAGCCACCAACAAAGCGAGCCCAGAGAGGCATCCTGGAACTGGCTGGGGACACCTGTGAGTACAAGTCACAGGATCCCTGGCTTCGGGGCTCTCTGGGCCTCAGAAACTCTAGGACAGGACCAGAGAGAAATGGCAAATGGACATTCTCTAGCTCAGTCCTCAGTTTGGTCTGATTAACCTTTCTCATTTACATTTTGCCAATGTGAGAGAAGCCCCGAGGCATAACGCCACACCTGGGCTTGTGGCCTCTTCATGTAGCCAGTTTGCTCTGGACGGCACTGTAGGGACCACTTCTCATCACCAGCCCTAGAAGCATAGCCCCAGTGAGGCAGAGACCCTCCTCTCAGCTGCCGCGGTATTCCCAAGGGACCAGACACAGCACTCCTCCCAAGGGTGCTGCCCAGGGAACTGGAGGCAGATGGGAAGCAGATTGGCTCACTTAATGACCACAAGCTGCAGTGCCAGCTGTGCCTGTGCACAGCGAGAGCGCTGAGCTGGAGGCTGGGTGGCAAGACAGCTCCCCCTTCGCCCTGCCCACGGCAGGGAACAGCAACAAGAGGACACAGGTCTGGGTGCCTACCAGTCTGCTATTTAACCTGGTGGGGGTGGGGGACTTCCACTGGGCCAAGCCAAGTCTCTCCAAGGATCCAGGTGGGCGGTGGAGCTGGGGAGGTCCCGGCAGGGCCCTCTACAGCGAGTCCAAGGGAAGCAGGAGCAGCTGGGCACAGGCCCCGCTTGCTTCAGGGCAGAGGGCGCCCAGGGAGAAGGGATGGGATCACAGCTAAAATTAGATTCACCAATGAAGCTCATGGGAGGTCAAATTTTGCCATAACTCACTCTCTCCTCTGTAACTGATTTCCCTGACGTGGGACTGAGGAGGAGGAGGAGGAAAATCCAATGTGTTTGCCTGGAAGCCCTCGGGGCCCCCAGTGCTGGAGGTGTACAGCAGGTTGCTGGATTCTCATTTATCAGCCTTAAGAGGGATGGAGTGATAAATGCATAACCGTCCCTTTAATATTTTATGCAGGTGCTAACGCGGCTTGGCTGTCACCTTCAATGCATCACCCGAGGCGGAGAGCCCCCCTCGTCACTCCTAGCTTGCAGCCTCACAATTCCATTTCCCCACCCAAATACATCCATTTTAATATGCACATCACAGGCAGGCAGCACGGTCACAAAGAAGCCCTGCCAGCAGCAGTTCCCACATGGCCAAATGGATGACCAGCCACCAGCCCTGGCCTCTTGGCTCCCACAGATGGCTACCCAGCAGAGGCCTGGCCACCACAGTGCCACTGCCTAGGTGTCGGCTGCTTGTACCTCGGAAACCACCTTCCAGGAGAGTGGTGGCCCGTATCCGCTTCTGCCCGCACCACTCATACTCCTCAAAGCGGTTGCTGTTCTCATGCTCGATGTCCGCGGCATCGTCCTCAGCCATGCAGGAGCCTTCCCTCTGTGAAGAGCAGAGCAGGATCATGCGGGTCCCAGGCCATCCCGACCTGCTCCCCAGGGCCTGCGAGGAAGGCACAGCCCAGGCCCCCCGCTGCAGTGTGCCCCACAGGCCCCCAGCTCTAGGGCTCCTTGGAAGTAAACCAATTGCGAGGTCAAAGACCTGGGCTTTTCCCCAATAATTTTCCACTGGAGCCCCAGGGGAGGAGTGGGAGAGTGAAAGCAAAGGAAGAGGGCAAAGAACAGAGAAGAAGCAGCTGCTGAGACCGCGTGGAGACCCCAACAGCCCAGAGATTGGAGGCAGTCAGCGGCTAGTGTCAGGGGAAGGGGACGGGGTAGGTGGTGATGGCCCCTCTACCTTAGAAAGGCAATGCTCCACATGCCTACTCATCTCCTGCTCCGATCCTGCCAGGGGGCGGCTGCACAGGGGACATACCTGCCCTTCATCTTGCTTCCTCCGTTTCATTTTCCCAATCCGAGCTGCATGGAGAAACCGAAAACAAAGCACACAACAGGCAGATGTCACTGGAGCTCCCAAGTCTCAGTGGGACTGACGTATCCTGACCTCCTGCCAGCCACTAGCCCTCTGGCTCATGCCCAATCTCACCCTCGTTATGTGGCACCTTCAGCTCCTTTGGGGTCTGGGCCTTGCCACGAGCACCTGGGGAGAAGACTGGTGCTAGGCCAGCCGAGTGTCCACTCTTTGGCCACAGCTGGCTCAAGCTCAACCCACAGCTGCCTACCTGTGGTGCTCAATGAGTCCAGTAAGCAAAGATGCTCCCCTTGGCACTTACTAGGTATCTCCCCAGAAGGCCAAGATCACAGGCTCTTTTAGAGTCAAGACACACAACTTTAGAGATCACCTCTTGGCTAGAATCCAAAGTCTCTCCAGGGGCCTGATTTGGCCAGCTGTTCACTTATCAGTTAAAACCGCTTTATTCCTGGGCCAGTAGGCCCAAGGTACAGCCCTCAGTGTCCTATATAGAATCATCCCAGGGAGGATTTCTCTCAGGTCCACTGGTCCCATTTTACAGAAGAGGAGATTGAGGCCCAGTCATAAAGGTACAGAGTCAGAGAGGTACAGGATATCCTGAGAGGGTAGCCCTTACTGTGCCTATCCAAACCTGTTCCATCATTTATAATCAGTGAAGAGGGGCTGGCAGGCCCCCGAGGCAGAGGGCTACCTGCCATGCTGTCCCACAGGGGGCTCAATTCCAAAGTGCACACTGCAAGCCCACAGCACTACTAATTAATGCTGAGAGATGCAATCATTTCTAATTAGCTCACTAATCCCTCTCTGCAGCCCTCCTGTCACTGAAGCAGGAAGGGGTCAAAACAAGGGACTCTGTTCCCTCTATCCCCTCCCTTGATGCAGAGCTAGCCACTTGGGAGACCAGACTGATTAGGGTGGGGGCGGAGTCAGCCAAGGAAGGAAGGGTTCCCCACTGCAAGGCCAGAAAGAACCTTCTTGTGGATACTGACCCTAGTGGAAGGCTCATCAATGCAGGCTAGGGAGTGAGACACTGGTGAATGGTGATGCATGTGACAGCTAGTAAGTTACAATTTAGAGCTTCAACTGTGTAAGATTTAGCTACCTTACTCAAGGAAGCTCATTTTATTCTATATCTGGAAACCAGGTTGCATTAAGCATTTTGCCAAATAAAGGTACTTAAAGTTCAATCATGCAGTTGCCCAGGTAGCTGCTGCTCCTGCTAAATCGCTTCAGTCGTGTCCAACTCTGTGCGACCCCATAGACGGCACCCCACCAGGCTCCCCTGTCCCTGGGATTCTGCAGGCAAGAACACTGGAGTGGGTTGCCATTTCCTTCTCCAATCCATGAAAGTGAAAAGTGAAAGTGAAGTCACTCAATCGTGTCTGACTCTTAGCGACCCCACGGACTGCAGCCTACCAGGCTCCTCCGTCCATGGGATTTTCCAGGCAAGAGTACTGGAGTGGGGTGCCATTGCCTTCTCCGGCCCAGGTAGCTAAAAGTGGCAAAGGCAGGATAGGAAACCATGCCTTACTCCATAGCTTTGAAAGCTCTCTTGTCCCAAGAGTGCCCCAACTGATCAGTATCAACAAAGATGGATCCTGTGAGTGTGCTAGGGCAGCACTTGGAACCCCAGCTCCTGCCTGTTGAGGGTCTGAAGCAGGGAGCTACTCCAGAACAGGGTAGCCCTAGAAAGACCCAAATCAACAGGAAAGCCACCATCCCACCAGGACTAAGCATGGAGTTTGAGAAACCTTGGCCTGCAGCCTGGCCCATCTCCTCAGTTTCCAGTGCTCTCACTATAGAAGATGTGACCATGTTCTGGTGTCCACTTGATTTTGTAGACAAAGATCTAGACTCTTTCACCTTGACTGCCCTAATCCTTGGAATCTCAGACTCAGGCCACCTTGACACTCTAGAGCCAGGGCTGGGGTGGAGAAGGGATGCTAGATACCAGAAAAGCATTGAGCAAGTGACCCTGAGAGTTTAAGAAGGCTGTATGGAGCCGTGCGCCAGTACAAAGGTGCCTCCCCTAACTAGCCTAGAGCCGGAGGGAATGCCTCTTTGGTAAGAAGGAGACTATGAGAGACACTGATAATTGAATAAACAGGTGAATCTCACAGGACTGCCAAGTAAGGTAGGACACTGGTTGCTCTCCTTGCCCAAGCCACCCATGCCGGAAAACTCCTTGTGGTCCCAGGAAAGCACTCTGATGGACTGGGCATCACGTGGAAATTCTCAGATAAGCAAGGTAGGTTTGGTTATTTTCTTGTCATCCATCTTCTAAGTCCTGAACTAAGCTTAGTAAAGCATGATAGGGAAAAGTGTGCTCCCTACCTGGAAGCTTCCACTAATAGGAAAAGTCAAAGTATTGCCAAGGAGGTAGCATGGCATGGTCCAAGAAGCACAGGCTTTGGAGGTAGGTGTGTGTTTACACTCAGTAGTGTCCAACTCTTTGCAACCAAGTTCCTCTGTCCATAGAATTCTCCAGGAAAGAATACTGGAGTGGGTTAACCGGTTCAAACCATGGCTTGGCTATACCCCAGCTGTGTGGTTTTCAACAAATCGCTTCACCTGTCCCAGCCTCAGTTTTCTCATCTACAAAACGAGTGTTATCACTCCCTCTCAGTTATGATAAAGATGGTGCCGGCCCATGATAAATGCTCTCCTTTTCTCAATCTGGGGCCCAGCATGGCAGCAGAAACCAAGTGGCAGGAACTGGGGATCCTGAACATCGATGCCCTTACCAGCTGGTCCAGAGACCCCCAAGCCCCTTACATCCAACTCCCAGATATACCACACCCTAGTTAGCACAAAAAACTAGATCATCCAGTTTGTTCAGCAAACAGGAATGCTCCAGAGGTTTGAATCCAAAAGGTGGGGGGTGGGGGGGGCGGCTGCCAGGTAGTGCATACACAGCGTGCTTTCAGACAAGGCCTCTAAGAGCTGTTGAGCCCACGCTGATCACCTTTGTGAAATGTGGGCTGACTGATAACTCAAAGAGCCCTGGGATGAGTTAGTTCCTGTTGCCGTGGGAACTCCAGATCTCACTGCATTGTCAAGTCTCAGCAGAGAGGCTGTATTCACACGACTGGGCACTGATTAAAAACTGGAAGAAAAACATTCTCAGCGCCCTGCCGGCTTGTACAGTGAGGTCCCAGCAGTTTGCAAATTCAAAGCGGAGCTCCCAAGTGGAATTGTGTGGCTTGTTCCTCATTCTCCGCCACTTATTGTCCCCCAGGGTCCTTCAAGGCCTAGAGAGGCTCACGCAAGAGCTGGCAACCGTCATCTCCATTAAACAGATGGGGAAACTGAGGGCGGCAGCCTCAGCAGGCACACACTGAGGCGCTGTGATTGCGAGGAAACCAACGGGCCCTAACGTTGAAGAGACCCAGGCAAGCCAGGAGCTGCAGGCAGTGAGGGAGGGAGGAGGCCGGGGGTGGGGCGAAGGGAGGGGCTGCGCAAGACTCACCATTCAGTCGGGTCTGCCGGTTGGCTCGCACTCGCAAGAAGGTCTGGGAGAAAATCCCGGGCAGATGCAAAAAAGAGAAGACAGCGTCAGCGCGGTCGGGAATCCCAGCCCCCGCCCCAGCCCCGGACCCCGGTCCAGGCGTGCCCCGCCCCAAACAGCCCGTAAACAAACCTACTTCCTCCCTCCCGCCGGCCCCCCTGCTCCGCCGGCCGCTCCGGGCCCTCGGCATAGCCGCCGGGGGCTGCTCTAGCGGGCCCCGGAGGCCGCCGCGCGGTGCCGCCCCAGCCCCGGCCTCCGGCGCTCCGGGCCCCGCGGCCGCCCGGCCGGCGAGGGCGGCGATGCGGGCGGATTCCCCCCGGCTGCCCGGCGGCGGCGGCACCTCAGCTCCCAGCGGCGGCGGCGGCCATGTTGGCCTTGATCACGTGACCCGCCGCCGTCGCGCGCCGGGGGTGAAAGTTCAAGAAGTGGGGGCCGGAGGGGTGGGTCTGCCGGACCAGGACCAGGAAACAGCTGCTCGCACTTGGGCAGCAACAGGCTGAGGCCGCCCAGGGGTTCCTCCCACCGCCCGCAAAAACCAACCCGCCCCGGTTTTAGCGGCTGCGAGGTCCTCCCACCCAATTCCACGCCCCTTCCTAGCGCGGGGCTTCTTCCGTCCCGGAGCCCCGCCCGGCTCCCGCCTCCCGCGCCGCTATCCCTTTCCTGGGGAGGTGGCGTAGGACTTCCTGATCGCCGCGGGCCATGCCACCGCAAGTCCCAATAGTGCAGCTCCCAGTCCCTAGCATTTCAGCAATCTGGACACTAGAGGATTCCAAACATTTCAACTGTTTTTTGGACAACCCCTGGAGCTGCTACTGGTAACGCACACCCACGAGCTGGAACCCAGCATCCCTCAAAGTGCTTTCCTCCAGGACTCTCAGTTCCTAACGGGATACCACCATCCACTCTGGTGTGCCCACACCAGAAACTTAAAAGTGAGTCGTCCTTGATCCCACCTCCTTCAGTTTCTCGCGCTCAATTCTTCTCTCATCTCAGAGTCTACCTTTCAAGGTCTTTTAAACCTTCTCATCTCCACCTCTGTGTATCTCCTACTTATCCTTCTAGATCTGTTTGAAAAATATAATTTCCTCTCTACTTCAGTCTCAACCCTCAGTATGGCTTGTACAGATTTTTATCAGACCACTCCAGGGACAGGACCTTGTGTGAGTCATGAGTGAACCCAGAGCTCTGGCACAGCGCTTGGCATAGGCAAGACCTCCCTGTGTGTTTCTTCAGTCGCTATACCTATCTTGGATTTAGTGCTGTAGTTCATAATCTTACTGAGCTCTCTAAATTTGCAGCTGTCTCCCATCTGGCCTTCTGATCTCCAGCTTTTTTCTCTGTACCCCATCTTTCACACTACATGCAGTGTGATCTTCCTATCGTGCAAAATTGACCCTCTTTCCTTCTTCCCCTTTAAATCTTTCAGTGGTTCTCCACTGAGATGATCTGCATACAGGTCATCTCTGATCTGCTCTGCCTGCTTCTCCAGACTCCTCTTCTACCATTCCTGCTCTCTTCTTTTGCCTTCCTGACACTCAGCTTTGCAGAGCTACCTGTAGCTCTTTGAGCACTCCATATTCTACATTCTGGGCTAGATTATTCTCCATGCACCTTCATTCCCTGCCTGGTTAACTACTGTTCATCTTACAGGACTCTGGGTGGGAAGACTTCACATTTCCCCCAATGCTGGGTTAGTTGCTTCCTCTTTAGTTTTCACAGTCCCTTGGCTTCACTTTGAATTTGGATATTTTGATTATTTGGACCTGTCCTTTCTCCCTGGGAGCTCATTTCCATGCAGTCACACAGCACAGGGTCTGGCATGCAGAAGAAATCCGTGGGAAGGAGAGGAGGATGTTTATGAGGGAAGTTCTGAGCCCACCTGGAGGGCTGGGAAGCAATCTAGGATTCAGGGCCAGACAGACTCAACCTGACTTGGTTCTTCACATATATGTGTGCTTAGAAAAGTCACTTCTCTCTAGGCCCGTTTCCTTAGCAATAAATTGGGGCAACGAATCCTAGTTTGCACAGTTGCTATGAGGGTAAAGTGAGGTAATGGTTAAAGGGTTAGGTAACCCAGCAGGGGCTAAGTAAATGGGAATCCAAAACAGAAACCAGTACCCTCCGATTTCAAAGCCAAGTTTGATGATTTTTTTAAACAACATAATTGAGCAACTACTACATGCCAGGCATTGTGTATAGATCAGGGAATTCGAGCTTCACCTTCTACCAGTTCCCCTTGTGTTTTACATTCTAACAAAATGTAGCTGCTGGTGGGTCCCCAGATACATCATTCTGTGTTACACCTCTGTGTTGCCTTGGTCGGGAATATCCTTTCTTCCTCGTTCACCAAAGTAAACTACTGCTCTGTTCAGTCATTACCTCCTCTGTGAATCTTATTCTGATTTTTCTTTTTCCACTGTGCTGTCCTAGAAACTTATTTACACTCTCATCATAACATTTAAAGCACTTAGAAATTATCTATCTGCAACCCCTTGAAGGCAAGGACACTGGGCTGAGCATGAGTACTAGATAAATGGTTGAGTAAAGTCAGGGAGTAAAGAACGATAAGATGTTTTTGCCTTAGAGAGCCCCCTCCCCCAATCTAATGAAAGAGTGAGTCTCATCATGATAGATAAAGTATGTTCACAATTCTTCACAGTTCCTCCCATCATGAGCTGCATTTCCTCATCCCTTGATTATGTATTATCCCTGTGACTTGCTCTGCCAAGTGATGGGTGAGTTCCAGAGTCTAGGCCTCAAGAGGCCTTGCAGCTTTGGCCTTCGCCCTCTTGGCATGACACTGCCCTGAGACTGCCAAGTAAGGCAGTCAGTCTAACCTACTGGAGGATGACAGACCACATTAAAGAAAATCAAGATCTCTGATCTCCCAGACATGTGGTGAGGCCATTTTGGACTTTCCAGCCCAGCTAGTCCTCCAGCTGAATGAGCTTCATGAATGAGGAAAGGTTAGTCAACCGACAGAATCATAAGAAATCAAAGTTGTCTTAAGCCACTAAGTTTGGGGGTGGCTTGTTATATAATTGTGGATAAAGGAAACATTAAATGGGTGATCACAGTATAGGATGATCAGAGCAATGACAGGGACATGCAGGGGTCACGAGAAGAGAATGCTAACCCAGAAAGGCTTCCTAGAGCAGAGGAGATTGGGGCAGTTGAAGAATAAATACAAATTTGTTGAGTTCGGGTAAAATAATCCCATTAAAAACAGCATGTGTAAAAACACAGAGGCAAGAAAGGAATGGCACAGCCAAGGAGTGGTTAGCATTAATCTGGCGAGCATAGACCACAGGATTCACAGAAGGCAGTATTAGGAATGGAAGCTGGAAATACAAGTTGAATCTAAATTACGGAGGCCTTGGTGCCATTCCTTAGCACACCTAGCCTGTGCCTAGCATGCCATGTCTGTGCCTGATGGTTACTCTCCCTGGCTCAGCAAATACTGGGGCTGATGCTGTGACTGAAGTAGAGAGAAGAGCCTCCAGAGGCAGGACTCTCTTTCCCTTGGGAGTAGAATTCTCTGGGATGGAGCCTTATCTCCCTATCCCAGAATTCCTTCAAGTTGGGTCATTGCTCCATCTCGAAGCAGGATTGTCTAGGTGAGGATTGACTGCCTTTCTCAAACTAGGGCTCAAAAGGGTAGGAATCCCTCCCCAGAGCTGAAACACTGGGCTGTGTACTTTGAGTAGCATACAGAAGCATTGAGCAGAGGAGGTGCCAGAGGAAGCTGGTGTACAGTCTGCACGGGGTATTTCACTCGTCAAGCTCTGCACCCTGATGCCAGGCTGTGTCAGTGGGGAGGAAGAGGCACCCAGAGAGAAGACCTCAAATGCCAGGAAAGGCTTCCTGAGTGCCAGCAGTGACCCTGGTTCCCTGCCCCAGATGACAGGTCCCTGCCGCCTTGTCAGTCTGCATTAGTCAGGGCTGCGTTTCCCTTTTCACATCACGGCTCCCTGAGAAGCCCCACTGCCATTTAGGCACATGTTCCTTGGAGCAGGCCCTGTGTTACACCCTCTGACTGGGGCTCCTGCAGGTGGGGCTCTGTCTCTTCTCAGACACAAGCTTCTCGGGAAGCCCTTTCTCCTTTCCTCCACAAAGAAGGTCTGGATAAGCTGGGATGTTCCCCTTAAGTCCCCTCCTGCTTTGCTGCTTGAGGATTGTATGGTTATTCCTATCCTGTTTGCCCAAGGCACTCACAGGCAGTGTTCCACCCCTGCTATGGTCTGGCAGAATTGATGGCTCTTTGCTCAGGGGATTCTGGTTTTGAAGTGTGAAGTCTTTAGGTGATGCTGGGCCACATCCCTGGGTCCTTGATGACACTGAACCCTAGAGGGAAGATGGCTGGGATGCTTCAGAAGAGCCCACCCAGGCCCAGATGACCTTGGCATCTCTCCCTAAAGTCCGTCTATGTAAGGCACGTTCCGTGTGCCTTCTGATTCACTTAGGGTCACTAGACACAGGGGAAGCCACAGTTCAGTCCTTCACACCCCCCCCCCCACCCGTCTTCCAGGGAGAGGAGAAGTTAACTTTGAGTTAACTCCGAAGGACTCATCCAAGTGCCCAGCCCGCCCCTGCTCACCTGGTATCTGTCTGAGTGGTGCAGGTCATCGGTGGCTGATGAGTGTGGTGATGCCGTCGGAGACTCTCCTTCCCTCTTGATGGAAGCAGACAGCAAGAGGGACTGAAAGAAGAAAAAGGACACATGGCCTCAGGCTGAGTGAGACCTACAGTCCATCCCCTAGGGTGTCCGGTCCTATGGAGCTTTTAGGAGAGAGGCAGAGAAAAGGAGGGCAGAGGGGTGGAGGCTACACTTGAGATTCTAAAGGAGTCTGGTTGTGGAAGAGGATGGACTGATCCCTGGGATGGGTGGAGGCCCCTGGAGAGGGTCCAGTAGCTCCACCCCAACTAATCTCTGTCCTCGTGGGGCAGGCCTCCCAGGAGGCTGAGGCTGTATAGGCTTTGTTCTCCCGTAGGGAGCAGAGACTCTGGGACCCTGAAGGGTTGGGGTCTAGCCGCATCCCTGCCACTCTGCTTGCCCCTAATACAGGCTGGTGGCAGCCCCGCTGTGGAGACAGTAAATTAAATAGCATGTATGAGTCTCCTCTGTGCAGCTAGGGATGTGCGCCAGCTCTACTTCTCCCTGCGCTGTGGCGGCGACCCCAGCAAAAACCGCAGCAAAACTAATCCCCCCTGTGTCAATCCCGCACGGCCTTTTCTACATATGCCCGGAGTTTAGATTAATAAACTGTCTGCTTTAAACTGTGCGCAAGGTCCACAATTCTAAATACCACATGGCACGTTCAGCCTGCTCTTGCTGGCTCATGCCAAGGCCTGTTCAGCTGCAAACTGGGGGCCTGGAGGCCTGAAAGCAATCCATACTTCCCGCACCGCCCCCCCCCCCCCCGCAACCCCCCACCTTCTCCAGCCTGCACAGCCCTGAGCCGGAAGCATACAATTCCCTCAGAGGCCTCCCCAGCCTAGAAAACCATGCCAAATCGCCAGTGACAGCGCAGAGAAAGCAATCTGGGAAAGATGGAGCAGCCATTTATCCTTCATCTCCGACTGAGCCTTAGGATGTGACCCGCATGCGGTGGCCACGCTGCACATCCTTATGCCTGAGGGCCCTGGGAGGGGAGGGGGCAGCTGCTGGTCTGGCAGGGCTCCCTGACTCGGCCTCAGCCCAGGAGTTGGATCAGGGAGGAGGCCGGGCAGGCTCTGGGGTGGGATTCCCTGCAATTCGGAGCCCCTTCCTCACCCACCCCGGCCCAGTGGGAGGCCTAGTGGGTGCCTCAGCCCCCAGCTAAGAGAAGAGGTGGGTTTTCAGGCAATGTCCTCCTCCTCCTCCTCCGGTCCCAAGGAGGATGCTGAGGAGGGACGACATCGTGGGGCCCCTGCCCCTCCATCAGGAGAAAGCTTGAGCTCGTTTGCTTGCGCACTCTCTCTCGCTCATTCTCTCTAGGTTAGAAGCCCTGAGAGGCCTCAGAATTACACCTGGGGCAAGCGGAATAAAAAAAGGTCACTGGCGCTTTTTAAACATGGACCAAAAAGCAGTAAAATGTGTTTTGAAAAAAAAAATCCCGGCATTAAATCATGACTTTTTGCCTGGCTCTTCGCCTCATTAAAAGTGGCCTTTTGGAAGGTAAAATTATCATTGTAAGCGATAAGATCTTTAAGAAAATAATTCACGGCTTCTTCACCCTTTAATATGATAGCCGCCACCGGCTAATTTTTTTCTTAATGGCAACGAGGCCATCAATCTTGTCTGAGGCCCCCTCGCCCTCTCCTCCTCCTCCCTCCCTCCTTCTCCCTGTCCTCTCAATCTCTTGCTTGAACCTTATACCTCATGCCTTTTCCACCCATGACCTGCTTCCCTAAAGCCCGGGTCAAGGCAGAAGACAGACCCTGAAACCCTCAACTCTGGGGGCGTGAGCCTATATCTAGAAGTGAGTAAGTGATGGCCACTGCCTCCGAATCTGATTATCAATAATCCAGACGTCGGTGGTTGCAGGAATCCGCACATGTTTAAGATTTCCTGTTTAAGTATTCTGATGGGCTGGGGGTAGGTGAGTGGGTGTGCATCTGTGTATGTGGGGAGCCAAGTATGGATGTGGTCTGTGTCTGTGTTTGTGCTTTGAACACAGGCCTCACTGGGGTCAAGTCCCCAGCCCTGCCAGCTGCGCTTAGGTGTCAGGTCAGTGGTTGTGCTTGACCTGGTGACCTGTCTCCCTTAACCACAGCCATTGAAGACTGCAGACTGGGCCAGGCTTAGCCAGTGTGACTTCTCCCCCCCACCCCCGCATCTTTTCCCTTTAGGGCTGGGAGGGCTTTGCTTCCTTGGCCAGGGCCTGCATCTGTCCAGGGCTGGGCTAGGTCCCTGCCCCTCCTCTGTCCACCTTGCTGTGTTGAGTGCATGAAGGTGCAGAGTCCACTCCTTTAGACAGGCCTGCAGGGGAGATGGGCCAACCCCCTGGAAATAGTATTGTCACTCTGGCTCCTTTTCCCAAAACTGCCCTCTCAGAGGTCACCTGTGCCTCTAAGACATCTAAACACGACAGCCTCCTTCTCCAGCCCTCCTGTTTGACATCTGACTACCCCAGATAATTTGAAATTGTTTTCCCTTAGGACCCCAGGACACCATGCTCTCCTGTGCCCCTCCTCACTCATCACTGTCCCTCTTCTGCTCCTTCCCTGGCTCTGGGGCCTTCTCTTGACCCTGCCCACATAGGAGTTCCAGACTCTCTTCTTGGCTTCTGCTTTAATCTCTCCACACACACTCACTGACTGATTTCATCCATTCTGAGGAATTCCCTGGTGGACCAGTGGTTTGGACTCTGCGCTTTCACTGCCAAGAGTGCAGGTTCAGCCCCTGGTTGGGGAACTGAGATCCTACAAGCCCTGTGGCATAGCTGGAAAGTAAGTTTCATCCATTCAGCACTCATTCCTCACTCCCTATAGAAAGGGCTGTGGATTCCTGCCTTTACAAGTCATTGTGAGAATTTGTTAAGACAGGATGCCACCTTACTGAGGGGTCGGGGAAAGAGGACACTCAGTGAATAAGGGTTTAGTCTTCCTCCCCAGGTCCCCACTCCTTCAAAACGTCATCCCCCTTGGGGACGCAGTACCGTCTACCTCTGTGGCCACCTATGAGAGTTCTCGGTTCGAGTCATGCCATCCTGCTGAGGCCTCTGGCCCCTCTTTTGAGCCACTGTCCTTCACTCTTCCTTTCTCCATCTGATGCTTTCAAGCTTCCCTTTCATAGTGTCTGTTCAGAGAGTCAGATGGTCTCAAATGAGCCCCACATCCTCTCTGGCTCCCTGCTGCCCTCAGGACAAAGCACATGCACTCATCCCATGGTCTGGCTTTCTAAGGCCCCGCACCAGCTGTCTTGACCTGCATGTCTATATTTTTCTTTACCTGCTGCAGCCCACCTTCCTCCTTTTGAGTCTCTCCAGACTTACAGTGTCTGGGTCCCCCACTCTCCTGGTTCATTCTTGGCTTTGACCCCATCCTGACTGGAAGAGGAGGGAGTCAAATGAGCATACTCCAGCTCCCACTCAGACTGCACGCATGTGCTTGAGTGCACAGGGCAGCCTGAGACCCCAGGCTGACGATCAAACCCTGAAGACAGCTGGGGATCCAAGAAGAGCTTTTTCTCAGGAACCAGTTCTAGGTGGGCCTACGTTAGGATGGGTAGGAAAAAACACAATTGTCCACCTACCTTGGGGGTGCCTGGAGCCATGGCATCCTTCAGAAGGGAATTCTTGCTGCCAAGAAAGAAGAGAACAGGGTGACCATTCCACTTGCTGCCCAGGGCATGCAAGAGAACAGCAGGAAGACCTCAGGGGGAGAAGACAGCCAGTGTTGCCCGGCTTAGCTCAGCCAAGCCCCACCCAGCCAGCTCAGCCTCCACTGGGGGCCAGGGGCCAGAGTTGGCTCCTGGGCGGGGGTACAGACACGAGGCATGGCAGGCTCTCTTGTGGATCTGAGGGAAGGGGCTTCACCTGCCCCATCCTATCAGCCCTGAGGATTCCGCCTCTCCTACCCCCTCCCCTCCATCCCCTGTCCCCAGCCTGCACTTAGCTCCTGTGGGAGTGGGGTGATGGAACTGACATGGCTCTTGTCACTTCTCCCTCCAACATGCTGCAAACTGCGTTAGGCCAGGAATGATCTCCTCCTGATTCAATTTGTCAGCCCCAGGCCCTCCGGCATCGGGCGCGGCAGGCGGGCGGGAGCTGGGCCCTGAAATATGGTGGGTGGCTCAGAGCAGGCGGGGGCTGGGGTGGGGGAGGTGATGGATGGGCTGTGGGGGAGGCGAGGACTGTGTTTAATAACAAAATTGGTATGCAAGGCCACATCCCAGCGCTAAGCATGAGTGATCCAGAGCCACAAAGTATTACAAATCCCCGCTAAACAGATGCTGACAATGGAACAAGACGTATCAAATCAGATCCACTTCAGAAACATTAATATCCCTGTTCCTGTCCCTCCCGCCCTACTGCCCCCGCTCTGTGCTCACCACATCTGTGCTCACACATTCATGCACGTGCTATCACATGCACACAAACACACACACACACAGGCGCCGGCTGAAACACAGGAGGAGGCAGAAACAGCCCCTTCCCATAGGATTCCCACGCACATACAAGCAGTATAGGTAGAGCACACCCAAGAGATCCATACAGCACAAGACACACACCCAGGGCAGGTACCCAGGGCACACGCAGGCTGTGTGTACACAGGGAACACCCACAGGGAAAGGCATAAACACACCTAATACGTGAGCATAGGCATAGGCAGATCTGGATAAAGTAGAAGTTCTCCATCCAGGGCCATTTTGCCCCCCCAGAGGACAGCTGGCAACATTTGGAGACATTTTTGATTGTCACAACTGGGATCGGGTAGTTTTCTACTGGTATGTAGTGGGTGTAGGGGATTAACCACCCTAGAGGGTACTGGATAGCCCCTCACAACAAGAAACTACCCAGCCCAAATGTTAATAGTGCTGAGGCTGAGAAACCCTAGTGTAAAGGTGGATACGCACAGATCCATTGTCTCTATAATTCTGTCAATGTGTGGTCACACCGAGGTTCAGACATGCGCTCAGAGGCGCAGGCAGAGTCGTGTTCCTAGGGCTGTGTCCTTAAAGACATTCACAACTGTCACCCAGGCCCGGATGAAGAGCTGCTCACGGGCCCACCTTCACACAAGCATGCACAGGTACAGACACCCACGTGTGCCTACACACGCCCAACACTCAGGCACCCACAAATGCAGCCATACATGGACACACCCACAGAAGCAGACATGTATATCATAGTGAAGGGGCCAGTAGCCTTGGCAGCAGGCTGAGACTAAGATCTGAGTGTAAAAACAGCTCGGGGTGGGGTGGGGTGGTGTGGGTTTGATTTCTGGTCAGGGAACTAAGATCCTGCATGGCACATTATGTGGCCAAAATATTAAAAACAACAACAAAACAACAACAGCTGTCTCCCTGTCTGATCACACAGTGGGGGCATCACAGGAAAGGCCCACCAGACTGGGTTCCATTCAGTGGCATTTTGTTCATAAATGGTCCCCATGTTCCTGCTCCTGTTCAGGGCACAAGGGATAGATACAGAGAGGAAAAAGAGCTGCCGTTAAGGAACAACTAGATGTGAGTCTGTTACTTTTATCTTTCCTTCACTCTGTCAACAAGTGCTGTTGTTGCCCTGTTACTGGCCCCATTCCTGGACCTACAGGTAGAGAAATGAGGCATCTATCATATGACACTGTTCCCACCAGACCTGGACTGAGGTCTGAGTGTTTTCTGAGCAGAGTCAGGGTGAAATGGAAGAGTAAAGACCGAACAATTATTGTGTACCCACCACACGTGACAGGCATGGGCTAGGAACTTCAGGGGTGTCATCTCTTTGATCTTCACAAAACCTTTACAGAGTCGACTGGCGGGCTGGGTGACACCTCACTGCTCACACAGTCCAGGCAAGGTTTGGGATTTGCGTTCCTATCTAACGAGGTCCAGAGTGCTGCTTTTCAGTTGGCCCCACTGCCTCGTAAAGACACTCAGGATGGAGGGCTGAGGTCTGAGTTCTTTTACTTTCTCCACTTTGGGGAGGGCCCTGCTGACTCTGAGCTTTCATTTACTCTGCTGGTGAACAGAAATGAAGACATTCAGGGCCAGGATGTCCAGCCTCTCTCCCTTGGCCAGTCCTCTGGATCTTTTCCTGCAGTCCTCTTCACCTTCCCTCCAGTTGGACTGGTCAGACTCCTTCCCTCTCCCTGAGCAAGCACCACCACCCTCCCCTCGCCCCCCGCCCGCCCTACCTTTCCTCCAACAACCTGATCACCTCCAAGTGTGCTTGCTTTCCCCAGAGAGAGGAGTCTGGCGAGGGGCCCACCTTGGAGAAGAGAGCTCTGAGCCCCGAGCCGCTGGCAGCCAGGCTCCCGCCCAGCCCATCCACTCGGCTCTGCCTTCGTCCCTCCCAGTTTCCACAGCCCGCCCCCAACGATTTCCTCCCTTCTCAGTCACTCGCTGCCTAGTGATCCATGGGTTTTAAATTATAACTGGGACCCAGGAAACGCGTTCCTAAGTACAATATTCATGGGCTGGGCTGACACTTTTAATTAAGGTGATTTACACTGAATTATCCTTGGAAATAAAGAAATGGTGTGCTGCCCGGGAATAAACCATCATCACCAGCCGCCTTTGTAAGTTACACTTCGTTTTAATCTATTTGGGGAATTGTTTATCTAGTTCATTACCCAACCAAACACCGAGGCCAGCCTTAAATAAGGCTTAAGTGGGGGTGGGGGCAACTGCCATCTCCACACCCCGCCTCTCCTCTAGAGTCACCCAGCCTCCCTCTGGCTCCTTCCAGCCCCTTTAAAACACTGACTAGACCAGATCTCAGAGTGGCTGAGGAAGCCTCCAGAAAAAGGTCTCTGAGCTCAGGGCCCTCCAAGCCAAGCCTGTTTCAGCTCTGTGTGATCTCTGAAAGAGTCCCAGGTTCTTTCCTATTTCTGGGTAGAAACTCCTGTCTGAGGGCCACAGAGAAGTTTGGGGACCACTGTCCAACCTGCCCGTCAGCCTCCAGCTTCCATCTATGTTCCTGCCCGTCTGTCTGTCCACTTCCACTCCCCACACTGTCACCATCCCAGAGAAAGCTCAGGGCACCCAGAACTCTGTCTGCAGTCTCCTCCTTCCCTCAGATACCTGCTTCTCTACCATCGATACCATTCCTGTGAGTCGAGTCAGAAAGCCAAGTCAGTAAGTGCCGCACAAGTAATCAGCTAACTTCTCTTGCTTTGTCCCCCACCCATCTCTCACCATTCTCTTTCTTCTCTGTTCCCACTGCCACTGCCATTGTCCTAGGTGAGCCTCATCATCTGGCCCCTGGCCCCTGCCTAACTTCCTCACTTACTCCCTTGCTTCTACCCCCAAATTCTGCTCCATGCCACCTCCAGAGCGATTCTCCTACAGCTCAGCTCTCTGACTGAGCTTCTCCAACTCACAGATGTTCTAATTCCCCTACGCTAAGGTGACCCTCCGGCATTGAAGGCTCTCCACTATCTGTCCCCAGTCTAACTTTGCTCTTCTTGGTCCAGCTAGCTGAGTCCTGGGGTCAACTGGAATGCCTGTGCAGGACTGAGGGGGTAAAGAGAGAGGATGAGGTGAGGGAGTGTGTGGGGGCACGGCCTCTGATTTCGAATGTAAAAGTGTTTTGAGAAGTGTGAGTTCTTTGCCAGCAGAAGTTCTGACTCTTCTTCCTGGGTCTGTCTGCCTGTGTACCTGTGGGGATGAGCATCTGTGGGAAGTGGTTCTTTGAGGGGGTAGGAGTGAGCACATGTATATATGTTGGAATGGGGTGGGCGGTTGTGCCTGTATGCTGTCTACATACATTTGTTTTGGTGTCTGTGAAAACCAGCCAGCGCTAGTTTGGGACACTTAGTCGTGTCCGACTGTTTGTGACCCCCATGGACTATACAGTCCATGGAATTCTCCAGGCCAGGATACTGGAGTGGGTAGCCGTTACCTTCTCCAGGGGATCTTCCCAACCCAGGGATCGAACCCAGGTCTCCAGCATTGCAGGCGGATTCTCTACCAGCTGAGCCACCAGGGAAGCCCAACCAGTGTGAGCCCTTTTGTGCCTAAAACAGCGGCATGCTCTGTGGGGGGCATGCTCTGTGCTGTTGGGCAGAAGGGGGCAGAGAGCGCAAACCAGGCCCACCCATGGGACCTCTGGGACCGACCCTGTGGGAGGGAAGGGCACCCTGGCAGCAGCATCCACAGACTCAGGAGCTGGCCAGGCTGAGGGAAGGGGGTGGGGGCTGGGGGCAAAGGAGGCAAAGGGAGGGTGAGGGGGGAGGGGAAAGAAAGGACAGGAGCCCAGAATGGGACAGAGGGGAGGACTGGACAGCTGGGGAGGCCACAGTGGCTGGGGACGCCCTCACCTGGCTTCTGCCCAGAACACTCAGCGATGCGCACACAGGCTCTGCCCTCCTGCAGGACTCGGTTTCCCCGTCTGTGAAATAACCTGGTCAAAGGCCCCTCTCAGGTCGGAACCGAGGTGGGGAAGAGGAGAGAGGGGCTCTCTGAGCCCTCCCGACCTCCTCTCCTCCCCTCCGGCCTCCGGGAGAGCGGGCAGGGGCGGGGCAAGGGCAGCCAAGGCTGGGGGCCCTCCCCGCCCACCCGGGCGCCACGGCCCTCAGCCCGGAGGGAGCTGACACGCTCCTTGGGAATTTATCACGCACCCAATTACAATGTTAATTGGCAAGTTCCTGAAATCAATTAATTCGCAAATTTTTTCCAATTAAAAATCCAGATAAATCACGAGGGCGGCGGCGGGGAGGTCCAGCCTGCAGTCCGGTGGGCAAAGCGGCCGCAGGGAGGGGGGCGCGAATAGGAGAGGGGAGGGGGCGGCGGGCGCGGCTGCCCTTGAACGCCTTTGCCGGCCGGTCGGACTGTCAGCGCGCCGGGCGCGGCGGGGCCGAGACAGATAAAACCATCGACCCGTCGCCGCCAGCGCTTCGGCTTTATCGATCCGACGGGAATTTCACTTGCTGTGCAGATCCCGCTGTCCGGCTGTCAGACACCGGGCTGAGGAGGGGGGAGACGTACCAGGGGTTGGGGGGTGCTGGGCTGGGCCTGGACGCGAGGGGCGCAGACGGGGGGGACGCGTGACCTAACGGCGAGGGGTGGGGCTCCCGTGAGGCTGGGGGCGGGGAGCGGAGAAACGGCCCGGGGCCAAAAGGTGTGAACGTAGGGGACCCTCCGAGAGGCTGTGGGCAGGAGGGATTGCCGGAGGGTCACGGCTGGGGGTGAAACACAGGTGGGCAGAAGCGGATGTCCTGAGCAGTGCGTGGATGGGGCCTCAGGGGCTAGGCTGTGGTGTGGCCCCCAGTGAGGAGGCAGAAAGAGAGCTTGGGCCCCCACTCTCCAGGCCTTGCGGGGGCCGGCGGGGGTGGGGTCCCTCCATCTCTGCCTCTGGCCTCAGTTTCTGTTGAGAAGTCCTCCACCCAGAAGCACTCCTGCACAGCCAAGGTATGGAACTCAGCTGCAGAAGGATGTTGCTTCCCCTCCCTGTTCTAGGCTAGTCCTGGGTGTGTGTTGCTGAGGGGAGGGGGAGTGGTTAAAAGTATGGGCTCTCGAGTCAGATTGCTTGGTTTTGACCCTTATCTTTACCACTTTACAGGCTGTGCAACCTTAGAGAAGTCACTTAACCTCTCTGTATCTCAGTTTCCTTGTCTGTAAAGTGGAGTTAATAACTATTACCTACCCCAGTGGTAGCCCTTCCTAGGTGGTACAGTAAAGAATCTGCCTGCCAATGCAGGAGACGCAAGAGATGCAGGTTTGATCCCTGGGTCCAGAAGATCCCTTGGAGTAGGAAATGGCAATCTGCTCCAGTATTTCTGCCTGGGAAAATTCCATGGACAGAGAGGAGCCTGGTGGACTACAGTCCATGGGGTCACAAAAAGTGGGACAGGACTGAAGCAACTTAGCGCGCGCGCACACACACACACACACACACACACACACACACACGTGGTTGTTGTGAAGATTGAATAAATTAGTATAAAGTTCTTGGCACACAGCATTCAACAAGGCTATTATTATCATCATTAGTGCAGTCTCCTGTGGTAGTTTTCAATATGCCCACAAATTCTTTGGTACTCTTCCCTTCAAAGCTTCCCTAGTGGCTCAACTGGTAAAAATCTGCTAGCAACAAAGGAGACCTGGGTTCGATCCCTGGGTTGGGAAGATCCCCTGGAGAAGGGAATGCTACCCACTCCAGTATTGTGGCCTGGAGAATCCCGTGGACTGTATAGTCTGTGGGGTCTCAAAGAGTCAGACATGACTGAGAACTTTCACTTTACTTCCCTTCAAGAGGTAGAGCTTATAGTGTTTAATTCTCCTCTGTGGAGTGTGGACTGTACTTGCTGACCTGCTTCTAGTGAGTAGAATAAAATATATTAGAAGCCATAGTGTATGACTTCCCAGACTAGATCGTAAAAGGCACTGTGGCTTCCTCTCTAGCCTTTCTCTTGTATCACTTCCTCTATGGGAAGTCAACTGCCATGTCTTAGGGAAACTCTAGTAACCCTATAGAGAGACCTGCATGTTGAGGAACTGAGGCCTCCTGCCAACAGCTTGCGAGTGAACCATCCTGGGAAGGGGTCCTGCAGCCCCAGTTGAACCTTCAGACATCCTGGCTCCAGAAACTGTGAAATACTAAGTGTTTGCTGTTTTTAAGCCATGATGTTTGGGGAGAATTTGTAACACAGCAATAGATAAGTAGTGTTTTGGCCTTCAAAATTCAGCCCAGGCCTCACCTCCCTCAGGAGGCCTTCTCTGCTCTGTGCTGGGTTCAGTACCTTCTTGTTTCTCCCACAGCTCCTGTTCATCCCATAGAGCAGTCTCTGTCCCTCAAGGTTGCTAATGCCTGGCTCTCCTTACTCCTACTATGAGCTCCTGAGGGTGGGACCATTTCTTTCTTTTTTTTAATTGAAGTATAGTTGATTTGCAATGTTGTGCCAATACACACTGGAGAAGGAAATGGCAACCCACACCAGTGTTCTTGCCTGGAGAATCCCAGGGACGGGGGAGCCTGGTGGGCCGCCGTCTGGGGTCGCATAGAGTCGGACATGACTGAAGTGACTTAGCAGCAGCAGCCAATACACATTGTATACAATATAGTCTACTGTACAGCACAGTGACTCAGTTATATATGTATATATATACTTTTTTAAAGTTTTCTTTTCCATTCTGATTTACCCCAGGAGATTGAATATAGTTCCCTGTGCGATACAGTAGGACCTTGTTGTTTATCCATTCTAAATGTAAGAAATAGTTTGCATCTACCAACCCCAAATCCCTAGTCCATCCCTTTCCCTCCCTCCTCCTTGGCAACCACAAGTCTGTTCTCTATGTCTGTGAGTCTGTTTCTGTTTTGTGGATAAGTTCATTTGTTCCATATTGTAGATTCCACATATAGGGGACATCATATGGTATTTATCTTTCTCTTTCTAACTTACTTCACTTAGTAGGATAATCTCTGGTTGCCTCTATATTGCTGCAAATGGCATTATTTTGTTCCTTTTTATGACTCAGTAGCATTCCATTGTGTATATGTACCACCTCTTCTTTATTCATCTGTCGATGGACGTGTAGGTTGTTTCCATGGTTTGCCTGTTGTGAATAGTGATGCTATGAACATAGGGGTGCATGTATCTTTTTGAATTATAGTTTTGCTGGGTATATGCCCAAGAGTGGCATTGCTGGATCATATGGTAATCCTATATTTAGTTTTCTGAGGAATTTCCATACTGCTCTCCAAAGTGGCTACACCAACTTACATGGGACGATTTCTGGTTCATCTTTGGGCCCCTCCACCCTACATGGGGGGTTAGGTAAGAAGGTAGAGGAAGGCGGTTCAGTCAAGTCTGCTGACTTGAACTGACCCAGGTTTGGGGACTGGGAATCGTGGGGCAGGCTGTTCCCAGTGGCTGACCGTATTTCCCAGAATGGCTAGAGCCCACATACTCTTCTGTAAGAGGAGCTTGCCCCTTCTCCATCAAAAGGTGGGGTACATGTCCCTGCCCCTAATATCTGGGTAGGTTAACACCGCCAAGAGAGTATAGCAGAAGTGATGTTAAGTGATTTCTGAGGTTAGGTTAATAAAAGGTGATCTAGCTTCGATCTCATTGGCTGGAACATTTTACTTTCGTGCTTTCAACTGCCACACTGTGAGCTCTCATGCTCACAGGACCCAAGGAGCAGCCATGTGTAGGTGCTTTGGTTACAGCCCCAACTGAGGTCCCTGCTGACAGCCAACATCAACCACCAGACGTGTGAATGAAGGAGCCAGGTGATCCCAGCTCCCAGCCACCAAGCCTTCCTAGCTGGGGCCCCAGACAGGGTGAAGCAGACACAAGCCACCCCCTCTGTGTTCTGTCTGAATTCCTGACCCCCACAGAGTCCATGAGCATCATGAAGTGGTTGCTTTAAACCCCTAAGCTTTGGGGCAATTTGTTCCTCTGCTCCCTTTGACAACCTTGGCCTTTCTGGGAGGAGGCTCCACCGCGTCCTTCAGGCAGGGACAAGGAGGATGGGGTGGAGCAAGGGGGACATGCCTGAGCACGTTCTCAAGGTTGTCACCTTTCACACCTTGAGATTCGTAGGGAAGGTGGATGGCACCCCCAGGCTGCACTTCTCAGGGAGCTGCCAGTCCCAGTCCCTGCTTCTATTACCCTGCTCTGAGGCTCCTCCCCTTTCCAGGTCCTCTTGTGCCTTTTTGAGACTTAAGGCTCACTCTCCTCACATCTCCAGAAACAGAGCAAGCAGAGAAAGGCAGCACCATTCAGCTGGAGGACCTGAGAATTGAAAGCCAGGTGGAGAATGGCAGCAGGGTCTTGCCGCCTGTGAGAGGCTGGGACCTGGGAGCCAGAACCCTGAGAGGAGGCCTCTGGCAGGTGGCTTACCTGGCGGGCAGCTGGGCCAGCTGCTCCAGTTCTTGCTCCATATGCTCCTGTAGCTCGCTGGGCCTCAGCAGGACCTGACAGATGGGGCAAATAGGGGCCTGGCTGTCAAACAGTGCTGCTGCCTTTTTCTTACCTGGTGAGGGAAGAAGAGACAGACATATAAGCTGGGCTATATGTGGAGAGAAACGCCATGTCCCAGTCCTCCACCCCCAAGTCTCTGCTGCCTCCTAGGGCTTCTTGGCCCGGAGGAAGGGTGAGCCTGAGGGTCTCAGAGCCCATGAACGTTATTCCACTTTGCAGCTCCAGAGGCTGTGGCCGTGCACAGCACCTCCTCAGCCAGCTGCCCCTCTCGGAAATCTATCAGGACGCAATCAATGCTCTGTGCAATCAAACCTTGATCACTTCATTTCACACGTTAGTGAAGCAGGTCTTGGTTTAATCACAGCATCAGCCAGAATATCCAAGGCCCCCTCTGTCACTCCTTTCCTCTCAGCTTTCACACTTTCCAAAGCGGGAGAAGAAAGACTAGAGGAAGAAAAGGGATCGTTTTCCTGCAGTCATTCAACAAACATTGTCTGATGTCTGTGCTGAACCAGGCCTAGTGCACAGCAGTGGGGACACAGAATGTAACCAGATCTAGTCCCTGCCCTGAGGTACTCAGTTGAATGAGAAAGACCGAAAAGGACTAGGGTGACTGCCAGGGTAGCATTCTCTCCCAGCCCCTTAGTTTTCCCCATGCTCCTTTCCATGGCCTCTCCTCTCCTCTCTCTGCCTGTGGGACCATCTTGTGTATTCTTATTGGCTCTCACTCCCAACCTGTGCCCTGTCGACATCCGTTTCTCTGCCCCAGGTCCCTCCCATTTCTCCAGACCCCTATAGCCAAAGACTTAATGGACATCAATGCCTGAATGTCCTACAAGAATCTCAAACTCAACCATCTAGAATCGAGTACTTGGACTTCGTTGGCAGTCTAGTGGTTAAGAATCCACCTGCCAACGCAGGGGACACAGGTTTGATCCCTGGTCTGGAAAGATCCCACATGCTGGGGAGCAACCAAGCCCACGTACCACAACTACTGAGCCCATGTGCCCTAGAGCCCAGCTCTGCAACAAGAGAAGCCACCGCAGTGAGAAGCCTGTGCACGACTAGAGAGTAGCCCCTGCTTGCCACAAGAGAAAGACCATGTGTGACAACAAAGACCCAGTGCTCTTCTCAGTGAAAGACGCCTGCACTCACTTGGTCACTCAAGCCAGCAACCTTCACTTTGCCCTCAGCCCCTTCCTTGCTTTATGCCCCCTCCCACATTCATTTAACCACCAAGTCCTGTCCGTTCTACTTCAGTATTCCTGGAATCTACATTCTCCCAGTTCAGGTCTCACTCCTCACTTGGATAACCTCACTGGCTGCTGTGAGTCTAACAGATTCTGAGCTCTTCCCCTCCAAAATGCCTTTCAAATTGTGTACCCCCAATACACAAGCATACATGGATCTAGCATTGGCTATGCTGACTTGGGGGCCTCCTGGGAGCCTAAACTCTGTCCCTGATGGTAACCAGAGCACACTCTGCTAGGAAGGGGCCTGAAGTTTGCCTAGTGCACTTCTTGGGATTCCTAAACTCCCACCCTTGCCACTCTCCCCAGCCAAAGATCCCCTAGGCTTTGCTTATAGGCACGGGGTTGAGGAGCTCTATTTATCTAGAAACATCCCTGACTATCCATTTAAACTCTGATTGTAGGAAGGAATACTTTTTTAGCTTAAGGTCAGATCTTTCTCCCTGCTTTTTCTTTCTTCTGGTGCTTGGAGAGGGTAAAAATCAGCTTTTAGAGAGATAAAGTCCACGCCAGTGATGACTAAGATGATTGACTGGGTAGGGTTGCTAGATTAAATACAAAATGCCCAGTTGAATTTCACATAAACAATATTATTTTTAGTGTAAGTTTTCCATGGCAAAAGGGGGAAACTTATACTAAAAATAATATTGTTTATGTGAAATTCAGTTGGGCATCTTGTAGCTTCCCTGATAGCTCAGTTGGTAAAGAATCCACCTGCAATGCAGGAGACCCTGGTTCAATTCCTGGGTTGGGAAGATCTGATGGAAAAGGGATAGGCTACCCACTCCAGTATTCTTGGGCTTCCCTTGTGGTTTAGCTGGTAAAGAATCCACCTGCAATGCAGGAGACCTGGGTTTGATCCCTGGGTTGGGAAGATCTCCTGGAGAAGGGAAAGGCTACCCAGTCCAGTTTCTGGCCTGGAGAATTCCATGGACTATATAGTCCATGGGGTCACAAGGAGTCGGACACGATAGAGCGACTTTCACTTTGACTTTAGTATAATTATGTCTCAACTATTGCCCAGGGTATACGTATGTTAAAAGTTATTCATTGTTTTTCTAGAATTCAGATTTACCTGAATGTCTTATATTTTTATTTGCTAGTTCTAGCAACCCTATGTCTGAGGGAGTTCCCCATTCAGGCTGAACACAAGAACCTATCTCACTTTGCCACGACATAATAGCTCTCCTGGATGCCCAGACTAGATCAACTGAGAACTCAGAGGAGGGAGTGATTCATCCCAGGTATGTGTTTTGAGGAGTGGAAAAAGAGAAGGCTTAACCAAAGAAACAAAATTTAAGATGTGCCTCAGAAGAATTCCAGGCAGAGAATGGGAGCAAAGGAATGAATGAATGAATGAATGATTAAGTTGTGAGCTTCTTGTCGGCGGGACCATTTCTTAGTCATCTTTTAATCTGTAGACAATTGAAAAAAGACCTGGCATAGATTAGATTC
Source organism: Muntiacus reevesi (assembly GCF_963930625.1). Taxonomy (NCBI): domain Eukaryota; kingdom Metazoa; phylum Chordata; class Mammalia; order Artiodactyla; family Cervidae; genus Muntiacus; species Muntiacus reevesi. Next base: position 160,154,890 of record NC_089249.1, read on the forward strand.
TCAGTGATGAAACAAAATAGTGGAGAAGACGAAGGGAAGGAGGAGAGGTAGAAATGAAGAGCTGATTGTCCCAGAAGCCAGATGACCTTTGCAGAACTGGGATGTCTGCTCTGGAGGCTTTGTGTGTGGCAGGGTCAGGTAGGGGTGGCTCTAGTCGGTGTGGCTAGGTCTCTGAGGAGGGGAAGGGGTCAACTGATCATATGCCTTGGTAGCTGTGCCCCAGATGTTCAGGGGATAGCTGAAAGACAGCTCTGAGTAAAAGAAGCAGATATGGCCCTGGTCTAGGAGTGAAGAGGTGAGGATTCTAGACTCATTCTATAATAATCTTCATTCAGCCAGAGAATCTCAGAGGTGAGTGAGACCCTAGAAATTTGGCAGGCCATTATCTTTATTTTACAGGTGGGGAAACTGAGGCTCAGAACTGGGCAGGGACCCCTGTACTTGACTCGTGATCTCATTGCTTCATTTATTTATTCATTCATCAAATATTTATCAAACAATTATTCTATGTCATGTATTATTCTAAGAGAAATGGGCTCAGAGATAAAGAAAACACAGTCTTGGCCTTAAGAAGATCACAAACCAGCGAGAAAACTGGAAAAGAAAGTCAGTGACTGCAGTTAGTACAGCCTTAGTCAGGGCGGAGGGAGGCAGGAGTGGGTGCTTGTGGTGGTGGTGATGGGGGGAGCAGGAAGGGGCCAGAGGAGGGTGGTAATGCTTGCTGGCGGGAATGGAGGATGACTAAGGGACAGTTGACAAGGCTGTTGAAATTGAGCATTGAGGTAGGGGCTGGGACAGAAGGGGGAAATGGTGAGAGACAAGAATAGAGAAAGGTTAGGATCTAGGGCATGAGGTCAGAGTTGAGGTGGAAATATCAGGGTTTTCCACCTCCACCTGGGGACCATGTATGGGTCTTAGGACTGCCAGGGCCCCAGTTCCTCCCTCTCCACCTGGGAGCAGGCATCAGCATTCCCATATACCTGTGCTCAGTTCATCTGCTTTCCTGCCACAGGGATCTTCTACTTTTCCGAGCTTGGCCTCAGTTTCCCTCTTGGGACAATGGGTCTTCTTCCTGGCTCCCAACTTCAGGAAGAGCAGTCACAGGGATCAGCCTGGGGACCCCACAGCCTATGGCCTGCATCCCATCCCCATGTTCTCAGGGGGTGTCAGCATGGCCGTGGGCCCCCTGCTTCCCCTCCCCAGCTGTGTTCCCTATAATTTTATATTGAGACCTGTGGTCATGACGTGGGTTTTACTGCACTAACGACATGGCCTGCCCAGGTTTAATGACAAAATCCATACTCTGGCCCTGGGCCTGCTCCTCGTTTGCATAATTCCCAGAATACAGCTCCCTGAAGCTTTTGACCTGGGCCATTACAGTGGCCATAAAACGGGCCATAAAACCGCTGGGGATGGCCCAGAGGAGGGGGCTGCGGTCCTTTGGGGGTGGGAAGGCACTCTTCAACCCCTTACTCTTCCGAGGCATCCTCGGACTCTCCTTCCACAATTCCCAGAATCTGGGAAGTCCCTCTCAGACTGGAGAGGCCTCCAGAAATCCTTAGTCCAGCTGCCCATCTGATGCAGGAATCCCTTCTCCAACACCGCTGCCAGCATCGCAGGTAGGCAGACCAGCCCAGCAGGGGCAGGCTGTCAGAAAGCATCTTCTCCTTGAGCATTCTTCACTCCAGCCCGTGGCCCCCTACCCCTGAACCCACCAAAGCTCTCCGCCACAGGTGGATCCAGGTCAGACGCGCCTGGATCCCCTTCGGTCTTCAGGAAGCCTAGCTCCCTAGGGAGGTCAGGAGCCAGGCTGAGCAGCATCGTGGGGAGACGTGGGCAGCATGAGGGGCTGGGGACAGGGACTGGGACGGGCTGTCAGTGCTAAAGATGATGAATGGGGGAGGTGAGGTGGGAGGCCGGGTGTTATCGGCAGTGGATGGCGGTGCGGGCGCTCGCCGCTTCTGCTAATCCCCGGGTGCTGCCTCAGCCCTCGCACTGATAACGAGGAAATGGGACTGACAACAATTTTTAGCTGAGAGATTCTTCACCAAAATGCCAGGCGGCCGGAGGTCTGACAGCGCCTGATTGAGTGTGTGAGTGTGTCGAGGGGGAGGCGCGCGGCCCCCTCCCCTCCCATGCAAAGATGGATCGCTCATTCCGCCTCCCGTCCACATTCATTACTGCACCTCCCTCCCGCCACCCCGCCGCAGCCACCGCCGCCGCTGCTGTGCCTGCCACCTCCGCTTCTCCGCCTGCCACAGGTATCCCCCCAGCAAGGGGAGGAAGGGCCGCAGAGGGGCCTGGCCCTACCCACAGCCTCACACAGGGCATCGCAGGCGCAGGGAGCAGTCAGGGCTAAGACAGGCTCTGCCTGGAGGCTCCGTAGGGGTGGGACCTCCAGAGGGTCCCTTCCCCTTTCCGGGGTACCTCCGCACCAGAAAACAGCCAGGCTCCACCAGAAAGTGACCGCCTGCGGTTGTGAGTGGGGACAGGCCTGCTGAGGAGCAAGTAGCTTTTCCCTGACCTGGGCCAGGCCTCAAGCCTTGGATCAAGGCCTCAGGTACCTGGGGTCCCAGATCAGCCCTCTGCTGCCCCCCTCTGTTGGGAACTGCTGGCCACTGGGAGCAGGCAGCTCAGGGGCTGGGCTGCTACTTCCCTGCCATCTTTCCCATCATCCGTGGTGAGGCCTGGCGCAGAACTGGGCCCTGGCAGATGAGGGTCTCATTCAAAGAGAAAGCCCACCCTTCCTCAATCACTAACTCACGTCCCACCCTGCAGCTCCCCACCCTGCGATTGCCTCTCCAGCTTGGTCCATTTGGTTTTGTCCCAGTTCTGTTGGCTGTGGGCTCCATTCTTTCCTCTCTGCTTGTTTAAGGAGCAAACCCCAACCTCATCATCTTTTCTCCGCAGACCACAAAAGGCAGAGTTTGACTGCCTGGTGTCTGATTTAAGAATGGGGAGGGTTAAAATGAGGGGAAGGCTAACTCTAATGATATGTGGCAAGAGAGGCTGGAACTTTCTGAAGTACCCATGTGGGGCTTGCCCAGTAGTCCCATGGTTAGGAACCTGCCTTCCAATGCAGGGGACGTGGGTTCGATCCCTTGTGGGGGAACTAAGATCTCACATACCTTGGGACAATGAAGCCTGCCAGCCACAAGTACAGAACCCACATGCTGCCGTGAAGGATCAGTGTGTGCCACAAGTAAGACGTGACACAGACAAATAAATAAATAAAAAAGAGTACGTGTGTGTATACACGTGTGTTTGTATATACACACATGTGTGACCTGCCCTTCCCCTCTTGCAGTCCCAGTAGAAGAGCTTCCACTTCCCAATGACCAAGAGTCTTTGAGCAGGATTGCCTCTTACTAGCTGTGAGACCTTGGGCAAATCACTTAACACTTCTGAGTTTAAGATTCTTCTTGAAACAAGGATGATGATAATTTACTCAGCACCTTTGTGAGGTTCTAGTTAAATCAGGGCTGTATGCAAGAGATGAGTCACCATTATCTCTAGTAAGACCCTGGCACAGTTTTGCTGTTTGTGTCTGTATCTACCGCATCCTGACACCAGATTGGCCTTGCTCTATATTCAGCCTTCTTTCCTGCTGTGATCAAGATTGTGTACCACTCAGCAGGCACCTTGGGTCTTTCAGCTTCTATGGAGCTACTTTTCTTCCTATCCATCCATACCCACATTCTATTTACTTGTTTGTTTGTCAATATGACCATTCATCCTTTATCCATTATCTGCCCACTACTAATAATAACTGTTTATGGAGGGTTACTATATGTTAGGCTACAGGTTAATGCTGCATCTATTTTATTTCATTTAATCTTTACAACAATCCTGTGAGGTAGGTATAATCTATTTGTATCATATTGATGAGGAAAATGGAGCTTAGAACAATGAAATGACAGAGCTGGAAGGTTCAGAGCAGAGATTTAAATCTAGATCTGTCTGACTCCAAAGCCAGTGCTCTTAACCACTGCACAATACCTGGCTACCTACCTGCCTAACCTATCACCTAGGTAATGATTCAGTAAACACTGACAAATGTCAACAGAATACCAAGATGGGTCTGCTACAGTATGGATGCCATGCAATAATGAACATACACTCTCTGCCCTCAGGGAGGTTAGGCACTAATTGTGGATAGAGACATTCAACAAATATCCCCAGCATGGTCTTAGAACAAGGGAAGTACATGGAACTATGGGAGTAGACCATCTTGCCTGGGAGGTAAAAGAAGTGATTTTTAAGCAAAGCCTTGAAGGATGAGTGGGAACCAGTTCAAGCAATGATAGTGAAGGAGTAGTGTTCTATAGTACATAGAAAACAGCATGTTTGAAGGTAGAGAGATAAGCCTAAGAGAAGAACTGAGAAAGGTTCAGTGTGGCTAGAGCAGAGAGCGAGGGGAAGAGTACTGAGAGCTGATGATAGAGAGGACAGATCCTAGAGGACTTTCCACTGTATTAAGGATTTTGGCTTATTATTATTTTTTAACATACAGTGAGAAGTCATTGAAGAGTTTTAAGTAGGGGAGTGACATCTCAGACTTTCATCTTAAAAAGATCATTCTAACTGCAAATCAGAGAAAGGTCTAAAGGGATAAGAGCAAGGGCAGGAAGGTCATCTAGGGGGTTATCTCACTAACTGAGGTGAGACATGATGGTGACCTGCTCTAGCGAGATGCTGTGGATGACAATGAGATGAACAGAAGCAGGTGGACTGGACATGGGGGTTCAAGGACAGAGAGGAGTCAAGGATAGTTCCAAGCTGTCTGACTTGAACAGCTGCTAGGTGGCAGACCATTTACTGACTTGTGGAACACGAGGAAGGGCAGCAGGCTTGATAAGGAAGAAAATGATGAGCTCTGTTTTGGATGAACTTAGTTTGAGGAACAGTTAAGACACACCCCATGAAAATGCTCAGTAGGCACTATATGTGAGCCAGAGCTAGAAGGATAGAACTGGAAATGCTGACATGTAGATAAGGACTGAAATTCACCAGCACTGCATCCTCTGTGCCTTGAACAATGTCTTGCACATGGTAAATACTCCACAAAAGTTTTAAGAGTAGGTGAGATCACCTAGGGCGAGAGGGCACAGGAAGAAGAGGCTGGAAAAGAACGCTGAGGAACTCCAACAGGTGGAGGAAGTTTTAGTCACTGAAAACTAAGAACAGCCAAGAGGAGGATGAAAACACGGTGATGTCATCAAAGGCAAGAAGGGAAGGGTTTCAAGGAGCGGGGAGCATTGTCCATAGGGTTGCATGCTGCTGAGAGGTTAAGAATACAAGGCATGCAAAGTGTCCCTTCCACCCATCGAGTCCACAGTACAACCATCTACCCCACCTCATCCAGACAAGCCACCACTCTCCCCTCTCACTTATCTGCCTCCTCCTCCTCTTCTCTCCAGAAAACCGTGATTGGTGCCTCTCCTGAGCATGGGACAGGAAGAGTTAACCTGCTGACAGACGGCATTTTTTACCTTCAGTCAATATGAACAAGGCCCCAAGACTATGATTCCAAACATCTGGATTTCATCAATATGTGATCTGTCATCGTATATTGGCATTCCCCAGTCCCCGCGCCAGAGCAATGCGGCTGGTTTTATTAATACGTCAAATACATTATCCGTGTAATACACTTGTCTGGCTGGGGCCTCCCGCTGGGGCGGGGCGGCGGATTTGAATGTATGATGAATCAGTTTGCATTACATGTTCGTAAGTCATCATTTGTCAGGATTAATAGGCATCCCTGGTCGAGGGGGTGGGGGTGGGGCGGGCAGAGGAGAGACGTGTATTTAGCTATGGCCCATCCTTATCTGCCAGTGCCCAGGGATGCCCTGAAAACCACTTTGCACCCTTCTGCCCAGACCCCAGGGCAAGTGGCTGGTGGTCTGGTGATATTTTTTAGCAGTTCCAGAATCACTTGGAAGCAAAGAGCCCTATTTGTCTCTGCTTTGGGCTTGCCATGCAACCAAAAAGGGTATGGCAGGGACTGTTTGCACGGACTGGCTAACTCTTGCTCATCCTTTAAGACTCTGAATTCTTTCTTTCCTGACTCCTCCAGACTGCAGCAGGTGCCTCCTCTGTGTTCCTATAGTTTCCTGCACTACCTCTGGTCACACCGTGTTACAGTTGCTTATCATGTGTCTGTCACTCTCTTTAGACTGTAAATTTCTTGTGGGCAGGGAATAACTTGTTTATTGCTATAGTCCTAGAAGATCCCCTGGAGAAGGGAATGGCAACCCACTTCAGTATTCTTGCCTGGAGAATCCCATGGAGAGTGGAACCTGGAGAACTATAGTCCATGGGGTTGCAAAGAGTCGGACACAACTGAGTGACACTTTGAACTTTCAGTATCTTGCAGGGGGCATAACCCAAAGTAAGAGGATATTAGTAGTGTAAGTAGAAACAAATACATATTCCTTGAATGAATGAATAAATGATTGTTGACTTTGCTAAACCCCCAGAAGACGTGGATGTTAGCTGGGAGATGTTGTGGAGGTTTTATCTGGTTCCTTGCCTCTACCTTGCCCCTGGTCTGATCATCTATCTACTGTATGTGATCTTCTTCACTTTCCTCTCTTCCTGCCATAGGGAAGACTCCCTCGCAGCACCAGGTGGCATACAGGTGACATGTAAACTCGGGATCCACAGGGTTGACATGTTCATGCCCACATGCGTTTGCCATCTTCCCTTCCCTCTACTCTGCTGGCAGAAACCCACATTGGTATTGCCCACTCCATATGGCCTCCTGTCAGCTCCACAGGTTCTTGTGAAACTGGAGCCTCGCTGATGCCCTGACCCCTATTGTGATGGATACTATTTACTGTCTATAGCAATGGAGGAGGCATGACTCTTGGGGGGCCAGTAGCCAACATCTGCAAGATATCCAGGTGGAGGTCAGTCTGTGGGTAGTTGAGGCTCACACTTGGGCTGTAGCTGGAGCCAAGGACTCTGGGCCAAGGCACTGTCAAGCTCACTAAGTCTTGGGCATGGACCCTAAACCCTCGACCTCATGAGCCTTTGCTCCAGCCAGGTGCACCAGCCAGCCTGTTTAGAGGCTGTCGGGGCTTCAGGGGTCACAGCTATTTCATACCACTGAACTTGGCTGCCCCAGACACAACTGCAGCCTCTCTTCTTAGCTAACTTCCCCTCCTCCCTTAGCTAATCACTTCCAGACAGAGCCAGGCCTGTGGTGGGTGGGGCAGGTGGGCCTCCCAGAGTTCCCTGGGATTAGGCTTTATTATAAACTGCAGAAAAGGGCCCCGTTCAGGAAAACATCCACATATGGACATGCACAAATATCCTTTCAAATGTCTGGACACACACATGCGCGTGTGAGCACTGGCACACCCAGGTGCTCAGACAAGTGTGGGTATTTGTTGCCATATAGATAAATGCATGTGAGCACAGGCATATGTGCAAGTGTAGCCTGAGTCCACCTGGACACTCCCTGGCATGTCCACACACTTTACTCCCCTCCAGCATCTTCCTTGCCATGGAGCCAAAATGTTAGGACTGGACTGTGTAAAGCAAAGTAAATCCAAGTGTGCTTTACCCCCTGCTGGCTCTGACTACGGGCTTATAAAAATGAAGTGGGAACCTTTGCAGCTGTGGGCAGTAAATCCTGAACCGCCAAGGAGGCCAGTGTTACCTGCTTTCTCAGCTCACGGGGGGGAAGTTGGGGCACTGATTACAAGTGCCTGCAGGGTGGGACAGGCAGCAGGCCAGCTGCTTGGCCTTGGGCACTGCCTGCTAGCCCAGCCCCGGCCAGCTGTCTCCTACAGACCTGTGGGGTGCAGAGACCCAGAGCCCTGGTGGGGGCGGGGTGGAGGTGTGCAAGGACCAAGAGAGGAAGAGAAGTAGAGGAGAAGGGCTGGGGTGGGTAGAGTGAGCAAGACAGCCACGTGCTGCTAAGGCTGAGGGGAGCCCTCGCATCTGGAGATCAATTAGCATCAATTACTGACTTCATTTAATTGTCGTCCAAGATGAATTTGTCATTTTTAGCTGGAAATTAATGGGAGACCTTCACCTCTCCCTGGCAGCAGCCGCAGAGCCAACAGCGGTCACCTCAGCCTCCTAGGAGCCCTGAATCCTGCTTGGGGTTGGGGCCGGGCGGGGGCAAGCAGCAGCGGGGCTTCTGCTCCCTGGGCAGGCTCTGGCCTGCCCCCAGCCCAGTCAGCCTGGCCCACTGCAGCCCAGGGCCATCGTGGGGGCCGCAGGGCCTGCGGAGCAGTCCTTTGCAGCCTCTGTCTTCGGTCAGAAATTAATTTGCTGGGCTGAGCATGTTTACCTTTTCCCAGCAAAGGCGAGACAGTAAACAGCGGACCGGCGGCTGAAATTGAATTGATAACTGCATCAACGTGCCAGATAACGCCTAAAATAATACGCCGATAAGGAAATTCGATTTGATTTGCTGCTGCGCATCAGATTGGCCCCATCTGTAGCTGCCTGTAATCATTTTCAATTGCGTTGGGAAACCTTATTTGTCCTTAAATATTTCTGTCATTTTTCATTGCTGGCGACAGATCCTTGGGCAGGTGGCAGGGGTGCGCTGCCTCTGTGGGCGCGGGGCGGCGGCCCGAGGAGGAGGGGTGGCGCGGACTTGCGCGGAAGGAGGCAGGGAGCGGGCAGCCGGGCGGTGACAGCTGTTCCTCCAATCAATCACACTGTCGACAGGGAGGGACGACTGGCTGGCAGAAATTGAGTTTGCCTCACAGGGGACGATTGAGCAAATTAATAGCCCATTAGCCAAGCAGTGACCTGAGAAATGAAGGTGCAGGGGTTCCTGCTCACTCAGGCCGGCTGGGGTGGGGCAGGGCAGGAGCAGGGTCTGGGGAGGAGAGAACTGGGGAGGAGGTGTGGGAAGAGGAGGGAGGGGTGTGAGGATGGGATGGAGAACAGATGGGTAGGACGTGGACTGTGGAGTAGATGGTACCGGAGGAGCGATGTCAAGTCAGGGAGATGGGGGAGGGATGCAGAGGGTCCTAGGACAGATGCTGGGAAGGGAGGGGACAGAGGGGGCGCTTGACCATGTTCCTACCATGCCCTCTGGGACCGAGGACCTTGGCAAGAAACTCCTCTGCATCCTTGCTCCCTAGATGTTCTCTTTACTTCCTCTCTCAGAAACCTGAAAACATCACTTATATTCCCTGGTGACATCACTTCCCTGTAGTCCTCTCCAACTCTAGGTTCCTCCGGCCAGGAGGTGGGGTCAGTATCTCCCTTAGTTCCCACTGCTGCTTTCAGGCCACTGCGTCTCCACCCAGTGGACCCTGAGGGCAAGTACCACCCTGCCTTCCTCATTGCTGTTATCCATCTTCTCCATATCTGCCTAGGACTTTGACACTCACCTGTCACCCAGGTGACACCTGCCCTGATCTTGTCAGCTCCTGTTGTTTTTTTCCTGTATTCCAAGATTCCACATCCTCCTGGAGGAACTTGCTAACAACCAAAATTACTCTGTGAAAGAACTCCCTCGCTCCCAGCCCTCTCATGGCCTTGGACCCGCTCACCACACTTGATTCTCTCTCTCTCCTCCTCCCATCTCCCTAGACCACTTACTCATGGCTTCTAGCCTGGACCCCAGGGTGCGTCACTTCAACACCCTCTTGCCAACATACTCAACCTCCTTGTTTTCCTCTGCCTTCCCCACAACCCAGCTTTTCTCCTCTCTGTCTCAGACATGCAGGCGGCTAAACGCAGCTGGGGAGAATCACAAAACCACGCAGAGATGTGCCAATAAAAATTCACAGTTTCCAATCTCAGCACTGCTAAGCAATCCTTTTCCATGCCCTTGGTCAGCTCTGTCTCTCCTTTTCCACAGAGACAATCCAATAATATTTTATTATTTTGAGTCCCCCTCCCCACCTTCTGTCCCTCTGTCTTACTAGGTGGTCGTACTGCCTATTTCACTCAGAAATTTGAAGTCCTTAGGCATGAATTCTATCAACTTCCATATCCAAAATGCACTTCCTTATTTCCTTTTAGTTTCAGCGGAAGAGGTATTCACTCTCCTGTTTTTGCTTAATCTCTTCTCCTGGACTTAGAATCCCATTCCTCCCATCCCCTGGGGAAGCTGTCCTGTTCTCCCTTCTCTCCTGCATCCTCCCCCTTCCCTTCTCATGTTCCCTCCATCAGCACATACACCCTGTCTCCCCCGTTACAACAATATCAACAGCATCCTCCCATCTCTTCCATATGGGCCCTTGTAGCTAATGCCCTTTCTTTCCACTTTCCTTTTCACCTAAGATTCTCCAACACTTCTTTCTCTCCCAAACACTTCTAAACTCATGGCAGTCTGGTTTTCACCCCTCCCACCCTACTCTCAATCAATCTGTTCTCAGTCAGATAGATCCTCGATGGTCATCATTTGCCAAATATGATGGAACTGCAGCTATATCCATTCATTAATTTGATAAACACGTATTGTCTTCCATGTGTTAGGCATTACACCAAGGTCTAAGGAAACCATGAAATCTGTGTCTTTATGGAGCTTGCAAGCAGGAAGCATGCAATAAACTAATTATACAAGTACTGTAAGATGGAAGTTGTGTCAAAGAGAGGTGAACAGGGTCAGGTGAGCCTATAAAATGGAGATTTTTCCTGCTCAGAGGAATCCAGAAAGGTTTCTCTGAGGAAATGACACAAGCTGAGATGTGATGAATAAATAGGAGTTGAATGGATGAGGAGGGAGGGAAGTGATAACACTGATCAAATGCTTGCTCTGTGCCAAGCTCCGTAGTATTCCTCCCTTCCCTTCGTTTTATAAATGAGGACACAGAGGTGTAAAAAGTTCTGTAACTTGCCATGGGCACCTGATAGTGGTGGTGCTGGACCTTCCACTCAGGCAGTGCCATAGTGGAGCCCATGCTCTTCACCACTCTTCTTCCCCTGACGTTAGCGATCATCCTCACCGTCATCTACTTCTCTCCCTGCACTCTCTGCATGATCTCTACTCTAGTTTCCTTTCATCCATTCGTACCTCCAGTCCTGACCTGTACACATCACTGGGTACCAGGTTCTCTACTTGGATGTCCCACAGGCTCTTCAGCCTCCACATGCCTGAAACAAAACTGATCTTCCTCTAGACCTGCTCTCCTCCTGCTTTTTCAATTTCAGGGTACGGCACCACCACACACACAACTCCCTCAATCGGCAGTCTAGACCCTTACCCTTGACTCAGGCTCCTACATGCAATAAATCAACATCGTAGCTGTTTTCACCTTCTAAGTACCCTCAGACCATCTTCTTTTCTCCATTGCCCTCGTTCAGACATCATCATCTGCAGTCTACTCTTATATTTCCTAATGCATCTCTCTCCCCTCTAATCCATTTCTATCTCTACAGCTAGAAGGATATTCCTAAAACACAAATCAGACCCTATCATTCAACTACTTAAGATCCTTCCGTGGCTCCCAAAGCCCACAGCATAAATCCTGAACTCCTTATCAGACAGTTTCTCTCCAGTCTAATATCCCCTCCAGCAATGCTGTGTGCTATGGCTGGGCAAGACCTAGCTCTCCACTTATTATTCTCACTGCCAATAATGCCCACAACATCCATCTCCCCATGGGCAACTTGTAACTCCTATTAAGATCACACTCAGACAATACGTCCTTTCGGAAGCTTTCCCTGATAGGGAACTCCTCTTCTTCATGCTATATTTCTTATATGTCTACGCCTCTATTGAGAGTTGGACTATAAAGAAAGTTGAGTGCTGAGGAATTGATGCTTTCGAACTGTAGTGTTGGAGAAGACTCTTGAGAGTCCCTTGGACTGCAGGGAGATCCAACTAGTCCATCTTAAAGGAGATTAGTCCTGGGTGTTCATTGGAAGGACTGATGTTGAAGCGGAAACTCCAATACTTTGACCACCTGATGCGAAGAGCTGACTCATTTGAAAAGACCCTGATGCTGGGAAAGATTGGGGGCAGGAGGAAAGGGGGACAACAGAGGATGAGATGGTTGGATGGCATCACCAACTCAATGGACATGAGTTTGGGTAAACTCTGGGAGTTGGTGATGGACAGGAGGTCTGGCGTGCTGCGGTTCATGGGGTCGCAAAGGGACTGAACTGAATTAAACACCTCTATTATGGCACACATTGGATAATATTGCAATTGTCTGCTTATTCATTTGTCTCCTCTGGTAGACCTTGAGCTTTTTGAGGGCAGGGAAGTTATCTGACATCCTGGTACATTCAGAACCCCAAACAGGGTCTGGTACAGAGTGGTAATGACTGTTGAATGATTCAATGACCAAGTTAATGCAGGAGGACTTGAAGGGACAGCAGAGGAATGTCTGGAAGGGGAGGAAAAGATGGGGTGGGTGGGGGTGAGAGAGGAAGAAAGAGGGGAAGGAAGGCAATCAAGGTAATGTTGAAGGTTCTTTCTGCTTAAATGAAGCCTGGCCTCATGGTCAACAAGAAGCAGAGGCTGCAGGGTTTCAAAAGGCAGAGGCTCTCAAAAGGCAGAAGCTCCATAACTGCTGTCCCAGAAAAATACCATGTGTTCGTAGACTTAGCGGGAAGAGGGTAGGCAGTAGCTACACAAGCCAGTCAGACAGTGAAATCCCGCGTCTAGAAACACCGACAGACAGACACCCCACTGGGACAGGCAGATACCTGGTGCTTCCCCATCACAGAGCCCTCTGCAGCCCCTGTGCTGGCCCACCACCCGACCCGGAACCCTGCTGCTCTCTCTCTCTCAGCAATTTCCCTACCCAAGAAAGCTCTAAGGGTTTCAATTACCGGCGCGTGGGATTTAGTGCCCTGGGCTTCTCTGACTGGAGGAGATTTATTTGAAGGTTTAGTGTCGTGGAGAATTCACGTCTTCACTCCCAGGAGCCCAGCTTCCGTCCTGAGCCCCTAAATCAGGAACCAAGATGGGCTATTGTCACTTACCGCATTAGCCTCGTTAGCGGACCAGGAGGGGTGATTAATAGCAATGCACACACAGCCATCCTGCTCGCTGGCCGCTCTGCCGCTGTGCGTGACCTGGGGACGGGGTGGGGAGGGGCTGAGCCCGCTCCAGGATAACTAAGGAGACTGGGCTAGCGCCCCCACCCCAGCCAGGCAGGGCAGCCCCTGTGGTCCTTCTAGATCTGGGGACGGTTCAAAGCAAGCTTCGTCAGAGACAGCCCAGCTGGAAACCTCTGGGCCTGACTCATGGAAGAGGACAGAAGGTGGGTGGGTGTGTGAGGGAGAGAGAAAGGGGTGGGTTTGTTTATTATATGGGCTTCTCTGGTGGCTCAGCTGGTAAAGAATCCACCTGCAATGTGGGAGACCTGGGTTCGATCCCTGGGTTGGGAAGATCCCCTGGAGGAGGCCATGGCAACCCACTCCAGTATTCTTGCCTGGAGAATCCCTAGTGGACAGAGGAGCCTCTCGGGCCACAGTACATGGGGTCACAAAGAGCTGGACTTGACTGACAGACTAAGAACAGCACACATGTTTTGTTTCAGTTCCCAAGCGCTCTTTGAGTGCTTATGACGGGGCCAGTGTGCATGGGACACAGGGACACATGGAGAGAGGGAGGTGTGGGGAGAGGGGTGAATGATGGCAGTTTCTATGAGAGTGGGAGAGAGACAGAGGGGTGTATTTTTGTCATGAGACAGAGAGTAAGGTATGTGTGAGAGGGAATGTGTTTCTAAGGAGAGAAATGGTGGGAGAGAGAAGAGTGGTTGTATGTTTTCTTTTTTCTTTTGTCCCCGCAAATTCTCCCCTCTATACACCTTCCCCTCAAACTTTTTGGAGTCAGGCTCAATTGGGTTTGGATTTCAGTTTTGGGCAATTCATGCATTTATTTATCTGTTCATTCACCAAATTGTTACTGAGCATCTTCTGGCTTTTACCTTTCTGTGCCTCCTTTTTCTTACCTGTAAAACAGAGACTAATAGAGTGTTTATGATACTCAGTGATGTAATTTATTAAAAAATCTTGTGAGCACACAGAATTAGGAGCCAGGTGTGCCCTGGCACCATACCTGGTGGGGGGGATCAGGAAATGGTGGTTAAAGAGCCGGGGCTCTCCTGCCAACCCTGTCTCCCTCTCTTTCTCTTTCCGTCTCTCTCTCTCTTCCCGCTGCCCTCTCTCAATCACAGCTGAGCCATAGTATTAATTATTAGAACCAATTGACTGTTTAGACTCTGATGTTTTAACTAATCACCACTAATGCAGACACTGGTGGGTAATCACAATCATTTAGTTCTCAGGCAAACCCCTTCTCAGGGCTGAGAGCAAACTGGAGGGGGGTGGTCCAACAATGACTGAGGCCTGGGAATGATGGGTGGGGGATGACTGCTGCCCAGAAGGAGGCCCCTATCTTGACCCTGGTGGCTCTGGCCCCCAGAGGGGGCCCTCTGAACCAGCCTGGTCCCCTGGGGCAAGTTAGCTGAGCCCTGTCCTGGAGGTGGGTTGGCTTCCTTCCCTACCCCCTTACTCCTCTGCGCTTTGGCGTTCGTCTCCCACTTTGACCTAGAATTCTCCTCCAGGACCCACAACCCTGGACCAGAAATATTCCAGCAATGCCCCTTTTCTGAGTTGCTGTTCAATTGTAGCCCCCAACAGCCTGCTTCTAAGAAGGGTCCTTTAGACATAGGTTCAAGTCCCACTGGGGCATCAGAAGATGCTGACTGGGGTAGGACCCTGTCCCTTTTGGTTGAGGACCTAAGAGAAGAGAGCGGACAAATGTGTTCTGTGTTATTGAGTGTGGGGAGAATGCCAAGGCTCTGATGTGATCTGAGATCTGTGTGCCTGAGGACACCTATGCACCTGTATTGCCTTCTTCACCTGCAGGCCTCAGAGCCCCAGCCTACACAGAGCCCTGCTCCACCCTGAGGCCCTGGCTCATCCTACACCTGCTCCAGCCTTGCTGGGGAAGCCAGACCCCTAGAACTTCAGGGTGGGGGCCAGGCAGGGCAGGACCATAGGGCCCAGATGTCCTGGAGGGGGTGGCCTAGATGCCCATGGCCAGTAGGTGTCGCTGTGGCTCCAGCACTGGGAGGGGGTGTCAGGCAGGGGGCTCTGGAACAGGTCTAGGGGCTGGGGGTCCTTTGACTTTTCCCACCCCTACCTCAGGCCTTCCTGCTAGGAAAGCTTCCCCACTGCTTCTCAAACTGGAAGGTGTCTGTGGGACACTCGGGAGTTCATGTTAAAATGTAAATTCTCATTCCATATCTCTGGAGCCTGTCCCAGGATTTTGCATTTCTACAGAGGTAGTGAATCTGATGCTGCTCATCTGTGGACCACCCTTTAAGGAGGAAGATCCTACTCTCCCTGGCTCCCTAGTCAGGGGATGCTGACTCTGCTCCTTTCCAAAGCCAATGCTCACCCTCATTCCTATTTCCTCCCATTTGTTCAGTTGCTCAGTCATGTCCAACTCTTTGTGACCCCATGGACTGCAGCATGCCAGGCTTCCCTGTCCTCCACCATCTCCTGGAGTTTGCTCAAACTCATGTCCATCGAGTTGGTGATGCCATCCAACCATCTCATCCTGTCAACTCTTACTCCTCCTGCCTTCCATTTTTCCCAGCATCAGGATCTTTTCCAATGAGTCATCTCTTTGCATCAGGTGGCCAAAGCTCCCAGACCAGAGGCCAAAAGTGACTATTAGAATTCCCCCTGCTTTTTTCGATGATGGGTTCAGCTGGATGGCATGAAGTAGGTTTCTAGGAAAACTCTGAAACAAAACTTAAGCCCAATCCTCTGAGTCAACTGAGCTCAAATCCTAAACTTCAGTCTAAATTGGAATCAATCCTAATTCCCCCACATCACCCCAGTTCCCACCTTCAGAGCTAAATCTGTCAACCTCAGCCCAGTTCTTGAGCCCCCTTAAGTCCAGCACTTATGCTCTCCCTTGCTTCAGTCTTGCCCCAAGACTGAATGTCCTCTTGGCCTCTCTGATGACCTCCAGGTCCTCTGCTGTACTTTCCTCTGGATATTGGCCTGAGCCAGGTCAGCGGGGCATTAGGGTCTGGGGACATACACCTCCATCGAGCTCATTCAGGCCTCAGCAATGCTCACGCATTTGCCCTAGGCAGAGAGGAAAAGCAATTCAGCAGTCCATTTGAGAACAGGCCTCCCTCACTCTTCCTGGAAGGCCCCTTGCTGCTGGGGAAACATGTCTTACCCCATGTCTTCTGTTCTAAGGACTCCATCTCCTGGATGTAGGGCAGGTAGGGAAGAATTACTTGCACTAGCCCAGCCCTGACTGCAGGTGAACAGGGAGGATGTGTGTGCGTGTGAGTGTGAGTGTATGGGGTGAAGTGAAAAGAGTGGTGAGTGGTGGGGTAGGCAGACAAAGGACCCTCTAGGGCTTTTCTTCTAAATCAAGGTTTCTCTAAGGAATTTTCCTCTTCCCCAGCCCCATCTACTCTTTGGCCCTCCTGGGTACTCCAGAGCGGGTTCTTGAAGGGGTGATAGTTATCTGACCTGGATCAAAGAATTTACCCCTTTCAAGTCTGACATGTTGTGATTTTTAAAGTAGGAATGCAATTTTTTTTGTTGTTTAACCTGTGCTGCCAGGCTAATATGTTCTTAGTTCTCCAAGCAGGGATCCACCTGGACTCCTGGCAGCGAAAGTGCGGAGTCCTTGAGACAGGGAAAGGTAAAAGTATTTGTCTGTTGCTAGTAAGCTTAAAAGTGAAACTTTTGGTTCCTATAGTCCAGTGCTGTGTTCTGTTGACTACACTAAAAACATCTGGCCAAAGTCATCCATGTGTGTGTGCTTCAGTCCTGTCTGACCCTTTGCGACCCCATGGACAGTAGCCCGCCAGGCTCCTCTGTCCATGGGATTCTCCAGACAAGAACACTGGAGTGCGTTGCAATGCCTTTCTCCAGAGGATCTTCCCAATCCAGGGACTGAACCTGCGTCTCTTACGTCTCCTGCATCGGCCAGTGGGTTCTTTACCACTCAGGAACAAAAACTGACCAGGCAGGATGGTAGGTCCAACGGTCCCCTGCCTGCTGCTAGGGCTAATGCATGGGAAGGAATAGGGAAAGGGGCTCGCCTCCCTGTGTTGAGCTGTGGGAATGGATGTGGGGGTCTGCAGAGGGGGAGGAGACTGGGTAGGCTCTGTTCCTGAGTCTGTGCTGTGGGTTCCTACTGGGCTTCCGTGACCCGGAGGGACAGCGAGAGCACACTTACCACAGCAGCTCTGGACCCAGTGCCCCAACCAGAAACACCTCCTCTGCCCTCACGCTTGTGGCCTCCTCCTCTCTTTTCCCTGTACCTGCGCGCTCTGCATTCCGTCCTGGTGGTTCAGTTGTAGGGAGACTCCTGGGGCTAGGGCTGGGCTAAAGGTAGGCAGCAAGCGTGAGGAAGGAGGCTGGAAGGTGGCACGTGAGTTCTGGGATCAGGCAGACCTAGTCTTGAAACCCAACTGACACTAGTGGCCACGCGTGCACACTTTGGTATCTTGATCTGAGTCTTCATTTCCTCATTCCTAGAGACTGAGGATGATAACACAGGCCCCCCAAGTTGCTTTAACAAGTGAATGAGACAAGTGGGCAGAGCCTGAAGTCTGGAGACTGGCGGGTCTCGGCGTGTCTTCGTGCCCTGCCTGGGAGCATCTGAGGGCATGGGAGTGTGGGGGACAAGGTTGACCACCTGGGAGGCTTGGGAGGTTCTAGAGCCCCTCCTTCTTGCAGGCCTGGCTCTCCCCCAGGAATAGTGGTCAGTGGTCATCAGGACAACACAGGCCAGTGTCATGAGGAAGGCAGCTGCATGGGGGGTTGGGCTGGAGGTTATGTGCCAAAAGGGCCAGAGACAGCAGGGCAGCTGGGAGGCCTGGGCAGGCACAGCCTGTCACCAGCCACGCCACGGGCCTCTGAGCCCTGCCACCACCAGCACGCCCTGCAAAATGTCACAGCCCAGGGCTTCCATGTGACAGTTCTCGGTTCTGATTGTGGAGCAGGGCTGAGGGAGGACCTGAGTGAACACTACCCTGACTCAGGCTGGGATGCTCAAGGGAGAGTCTGCCCTCTGCCCTCTTTTCTTCCGTCCACTGGTCTGTCTCTTCCTTTGTCTTTCTTTCCTTTTTTTTTCCTTTGTCTTTTTTCCATTTTTAACATGCTTGGGAGCCAGTGCTCTGGGTGTTGTGGTGAGAAGTGCGGCTCTGCCTCCACAGCTCTGAGGCTGGGCACAGAAGAGGCTGAAGTGAGAACAGCTAAGGAGGAGAGTGAGGTCATGGTGTGGAGGAGAGGAGGGCTTCCTGGAGGAGGAGGTGCTGGAGGTCTGGAGTGTGGGATGGCAAGAGTAGGAAGGGTGGCGCCATGACCAAGACAGAGGCTGAGAGACAGCCCAGCAGGGCCAGTGTGTGTGGCTGCAGTAGAAGGAGAATGGAAGGAATGTTGGGGTCTGGGAGATAAAGGTCATTGGTAGTTTCCCTGGGCCTTCATTCTTAGGCATTAGAGGCTAAGGTGACTTCCCTGGTGGCTCAGACAGTAAAAGCGTCTGCTTACAATGCGGCAGACCTGGGTTCGATCCCTGAGTTGGGAAGATCCCCTGGAGAAGGAAATGGCAACCCACTCCAGTACTCTTGCCTGGAAAATCCCATGGACGAAGAAGCTTACAGTCCATGAGATCTCAAAGAGTTGGACATGACTGAGTCACTTCACTTTCACTTTACTTTCAGGGGCTAAGGGTGAAGCAGGGGTAACACGGCCTTGCTTTGTGAAAGCGGGGAGGACTTATAGACACCTCCCTATTATTGACCCCTCTCGATGTTTGGACAGGGAACAGAGGCTGGTGACAAGAACAGTCCTTTGTGGAAGGCCATGTCTTGGCTGTGTCTGTCACTATCCTGAGAGCCAGGCCTGGCCCAGCATGAAGTGGCCTGAGCCTCACGCTCAGTGGGATTATTACTCCCATTTCACTGACAGGGAAACCAAGACTCAAAGGTGTCAAGCAAGATAGAAGAAGCCCCACTGCCAGCATGCCATGGAGTGGGGAGCTGAAGGGCCCGGTTCCCAGGCAGGCCTGAGGGCGCTCTGGCGGAGACCACTGCATGTCCGGCCAGCCACCCACCGCGCCGCGTCTCACCGGCACGCTGACGCTCTGGCCACACAGAGTTCTTTCTGTTCTCAACCAGGCCATTTCCTCTCCCCTTTGGGTTTTACACATGTTGTTCCCTCTGCCTGGTAAACCTCTTTTCAGAGCTCAGCTTCAAGGTGTGCTCTTCCAGAAGCAGTGCTGTCCAAACCTTTGGACTCCATGTCCCCACAGCCTCCGGCCTCCCTTGTCACACTGCCGTTACACCTCACTGGTCTATTTTCTCACCAGGCCTGGCACAGTGAATGACGTCAATTGAATGACTGAGCAGAGAGGGGGGCTGATGCTGGTCCCAGCCTTCCTGTTCCTCTGGTGTCAGCAGTATCCCCTCCCCATGGCCTCCTGGGTTAGCAGTGCTGGGAAAGGGGCTGGGCTGCAAGAACAGAGCTGGTGCTGAGTATGGTCTGCTGGGAGCAAGCCTTCCGGACGGGGCTGGTGGAGGAAGCAGAGACTCACTCGAATTCAAGTTCAATGCAAGACCTGGCCTAAAGCCGTAATTCTTCTGGGTCACAGGGGAAGGCCCCATAGGGTTGGGTGAGCACCGAGGAAAAGTAGGGCTCCTAGGTGCTCCACTAAAGGTTGGGAGGAGGCATTTGAGAGGCAGGCCCTGAAGGATGGGGGATATACAACTTCATGGAGAGCAGAGGATGGTAAGCATGAGAGCAGGGGGGTGGGGGGAGCAAAGACATACAGAGGGAGGGACTCAGTCCCTACCTAGACTCCTTGCCCAGCAGGCCCTGGGCTGCTCACCCCACCAAGGGCATGTGTGGGTGATTGCCTGAGGGGGATGGCCCTCCTGATGTGAAGAGTGGGATGTCATCCACCGCCTAAGGGTCCTGGCACCAGGTGCCTGCTTCCCAGCTCAGGGCTTCTCAGAGAAAATGTATTTTCCGAGGACCATGCCCAGCACCCTCATGGTCACAGAGCCACACACATCAGCCCCATTATGCTTTATTCAACTCTGTTCTCATATCTGGTTTTGCCTTGAGCCCATGACCTTCACCCACTTTTCCTACAGCGTTCTGCCTCCCAACTTGCACCAGGGCCCGCAGCCTGCCCGCCCTATCCTTGCAGCCTTAACTTAAACCAACTGACTGTGGACACCCCTTTTCCCTGCGCTGTACTCCCACCAGACCAGGAGCCCCCTGAGTGAGGGGTCTGATCGTAGAATCAACTTGTTCTTTGTAGTTCCCAGTGTGGATGTTGTTTTTAACACACATCAAATTTAATCTTCCTTAAACCTGTGTCACAAGAAAAGAGGAGACAGTAATCCTGCCATTAGGGGCTCTTGGGAAATGTAAGTGAGATGAAGGTTGACATACCTACACTTTTAGGAGGTGGATATTCTTGTTATCTGTATTTCACAGCTAAGCACACTGGGGCTCAGAGAAGCTTGATGAGTTGTCCAAGGTCACACAGCAGAGAAATAGAAGGGCTGCAATTAGAATGAATGCTCTCCTAACAGTTCCACTCTCCAGCTTTGGGGGATGTATGGTTTAGTTGGAAGTAGGGATATGAAAGTCATGTTGTGGAGTCAGGAAAGGCTTCTTTGCCTGCTTAACTTGAAGCAGGCAGCCCGGCAGGATGTCAGAAAGGAGAAATAGTGGGAAGAGGCATGCCTGATGTCAGGGGACTCTTTGGGGAGAAGACATGGTTTTGTCCTCGCCTGATGCATTCTGGGAGAGGAGGCAACCTCAGGCACAGGAAAGGCAGTGTGAGGTCTGGTAGAGAAGTGCATAGTGGTGAAGGAGGCCTGAGATCACAGGGTCTGAAGGTGGGAGAGCCATGGGAGATGGGTGGTAGCGGTGATTCTATTCAGCCCCCCTACTCTTCACACTCTGATCCCCAAGGCAGGGATGGAGAATGCCACCTGCCACCCTCTTCACACCTGGGCTGGGGCCCGGCCCATAGACAGCCTAGGCTTCAGCCACCTCTGCCCCCTGGCCCAGCAGCAGACCCAGCTGGCTCACCTTCTCAATCAATACCGCACTCTTAATGGGCCCAGCCACCAGCACCAACCAGGGGCATTAAATGTTAATTATATCTATTTGGATTTGAAAAATTTTATTACTCCAGTTAATTATGGCTGGAGTCATAAAAAGGTTTCAGAGTGAAAAGGCTGCCTTATTGGGGCCACTTTCCCCAAGACAGATTGGAAAGGAAAAGAAGAAATAAAAGCATCTGGCTCAAAGGGCCGGGTGCTCCACATCCACCAGGCTGGGAGCCCTGGGCTCGGGCCTTGCATCTTCCAGCTTCAGGTGAGCTTGAAGCTCAGGATACTGGAGAGGCCAATCTTGGGAGGACACCCACGTGTGTGAGTGTTGCTGTCAATAGAGAAAGGCCCCCTGACAGCGGAGGCTCCAGGGAAACTGCAACCCTGCTGAGATCAGCCAGGCTCTTTGAGGTCTGGGAATGCAGGCTATGCCCAGGGCTCCTCTCCAAGTGGTCCTATTACTGGGCACTCCTCCAGCCCAGCTCCCCGCCCTGGCCTGGCCCCACCCAGCCCAGTCTGATTGCTTCCTGCCAGCCCCGCTTATGATTCATGGGCCTGACCTTGGGCTATAAAGTGTTCACTTTAGCAGGAATAGAGGCAGGATTTACAGCCCTAGGGTCAGCTGTAGGCAATGACACACACAATAGCTGACTCACAAGGGTGCCCCGTTTCCATCCTACACATAACTTTCCTTTGCACACACAGGTACACACACACATTTTGACAGAGACACGTGTGCACTCCCATGTCCCAGAGCTCTCTGCCTCATGCATCCGGTAATGCGAGTTCCCTTTGTGGAGCAAGCGCTGTACATAAGATGCTTTATAAGCATTTGTCTAATCCTTAACATTGATCCCGTAAGGTCGGAGCTGGTGTTACTCATTTTATAGGAGAGGAAGCACGTTAAGGCTCAGGTGGGTTATGTGATCTGAGCGTTTATACCTACAAGAGTACCTACAAGCTGCACAGAGAACCTCACGCCCCAAACTCCTAGCTAGGGAAATAGTGATTCCATGGAAGAGCTGGGCTGCAGCAGCCTGGGGTGGGGTCAGAGAGGCCAGCTCATTCCCTCTCCCTCTTCCCCATCAGAGGAGCTGGAGACTGGTTCAGAGGAAGAGTGAATATTCCAGAGGATATTAGAAGGGGGAATAAAAAACCAGGAGAAGAACGCCTTAACCCAGATATGAGAATGGGATGTCGCACTACATAAACTTTTTAAAACCAGAAGTAATTGGGAAACAGAGGGAGAATTTGCCCATATTGTTCAAGTTTCAACCATGCATCCAAGAAAGGGTATTTGACAGGGTGTAGTTGGTAGAGATTGGAGGGGGTGAGCATTTCAATTTGTACCTCTCTAGTTTAGCTATTCCATGAACTGTTTTTATTATCATCATTGTCATTTTTACTCTGTTGCTGAGATGTCCATGTACAAGAAATCCTCCCTCCCCCAACTCCTCTTCAGGTCAAATGCCATTTGCCTCTACTTGGCTCCTTCTACCAGGCCTCAGAGTCTCTGCCTTTTCTCCCAAACCAGCGCCTTCTGTCCTCTAGAGCCATCCCCTCAGTCTTCAGCAGGGACTTCACCCTCACATCTATTTCTCTGGCTCTTGTGCATTGTCCCTAGCTAGTCCTTATTCTTCTTTTCAAACTCCTGTGTAACTTCTCAAAGTAGCCAGCCAGGGACTTCCCTAATGGTCCAGTGGTTGAGAATCTGCCTTCCAATGCAGGGAACGCAGGTTTGATCCCTAGTTGGGGAACTAAGATCCTACACACCATGGGCCAGCTGAGCCCGTGCACCACAACCAGAGAGCCTGCTTGGCGCAACTGCTTAGCCTGCACGATCTAGGGTCTGTGCTCCGCAACAAGAGAAGACCGTATTGCAACTAGAGAAAGCCTGTGCCCTCAACCAAGAGCCCACATGCCGCAAGGAAGACCCAGTGCAGCCAAAACTAAAAACAAAAAAATAATGACCAGGCCTTCCCATGATCTCTTTCCCTCTCTAATTTCTTTCTGTCTTCTCATCTTCCTCTTGGAATAAGGGGCCTCGTGGGCTCCTTCTCACAGCATCCTTGTCTCTTCCTCAAGGCTCCTGCTCTGTCCTCTCCCTATCCCTCCCTCCTCTTCAGCAGACGTGACTCCAGTACATTGTCACCTCTTCCCAGTTCCTCTGACCTGAAGCTCACTCCTGTGCTCTTTGCTCTGGGAGAATCTATCTTCTCACGCTTGAGGACTTCAACTCCCCTCCCAGATGTGCCGCCAATTAGATGTCTATCCTAAACTCCATCTGAATTGTCAACTGCCCAAAGGAGGTATCTTTGTGGAGGCTCTGCTCTCCCCTCAAACGAAATACTCTGTAAGTGGAAATAATTATCTTCTCTTCAAAATGGCTTCCTTTCCTCCCCTTCATTTCTATCTATTAAATAACTACTGTTCTGATCCTCTAGCCCCCCTAAACCCAGAGCAAATTGATTCAATGAATACACTGAGCAAAGATTTTCTAGGTAATCACCATGTGCAAGCTCCAGTACTTTGGCCACCTGATGTGAAGAGTCAACTCATTGGAAAAGACCCTGATGCTGGTAAGATTGAGGGCAAGAAGAGAAGAGGCCAACAGAGGATGAGATGGTTTGATGGCATCACTGACTCAACGGACATGTGGCTGAGCAAACTCAGGGAGATAGTGAAGGACAGGGAAGTCTGGTGTGCTGCAGTTCATGGTTTGCAAAGAGTCAGATACCACTTAGCAAATGAACAACAACCATGTGCAAAATCCAGATGGCCCAGGGTGGTGGGGGTGAGGAGAAGGCAGGAAAAATAGGGAGGGAGCATGATGCCACAGACAGTGAAGGCTCTGAAATCAGGTAGATTTGGGTCCAAAGCCTGGTCCAACTGCTTGCCAGTTGTGTGCTATTGGGCAAGTTATTTATCATGACTGTAGACAGAACAGTGGCTATGAGCCTCCATGATTTACTTCATCCTCACAATGATCGATCCATTTTAGAGATCAGAAAGCCAGGTGCAGAGAGCTTAAGGAACCTGCCCAGGACCATACAACTTAGTAAGTGGCTAAGCCAAGGTATGAACCCAGGTGGACTGGCAGCCTGTACTTATGCTAAATTTAACTTCTCAGGGTCTCTGTTCTGTTCCGTTTTGCTTACTAGTGTTTCACCAGCATCCAGGAACCCATTAAGTATTTGTTGAATAAAAGAGTATAAATGATAGACCAAAATACATCTATTGGACTTGATAGTTTGAGTAGCTACTGGACCTAGGCAAGAGCAGGGTCAGGGAGCATCAGGGACAGATGTGAAGCTACCGGGACTTAAGCAGTGAAAGGGAGGGAAATAGGATAGATGGGTGTCAGGGTGGACAACCCACTCCAGAACCAGAAGGCAGGAGCAAGAGTGGCACAGGGTCTAGATAATGACTGTTGTGTGTTTCTTTTTAGTGTTTGGAAGAGAGTTGGGTCTACAGAGAAAGGATCATTGCTGGAGCCAGGCCTTGGAGGGGACATGAGTAAATTGGACCCCAAACACCGGGAGAGGGAGCAATTCCTGCCCATAAGGGTTATTCATCTGTTGGAGGGACAGATGGGTTAAACAGACAATGGCAAACTTACTAGGGAAGAACTGAACTACAGAGAGCACCAGCGGCTAGGAAGCCAGGAGAAGGGAAATGCCCCCTTACAACCATCTTTGCTTACAGCCAGTTGGCCTGGAGGGCAGGTAGGTGTCTGAGCTTCTCTCCTCTGCTTTTCCCCAGGAGGCTTAGTGCCAGCCCCAGAGAGAGAGGCTTGGGGGCTGGATTAGAAGTGGCTACTTCTGGCTGTGCCCAGACGAGCCAGCGGAGAGATTTACACCTGAGCCCCAAGGCCCAGTTCTGATAGTATGTGCAACTACTAAAGGCCAGCCAGCTAGGATGTCCCCAGCATCCTTTCCCCTGTCAGGGGAGTCAACTTCTATTTCCAGAGCTGGAGCCAACTAGGGTTTCCTCAAGTGAAGCAATAAAAGAGGAAAATCAACATCCCAATGATCTTGTTTATGGTGCTAAGTAAGCTGTACAGCTCAATCCCTTCGAGGTTAATGAATTTACAACTTGCTTTGGAATTTGACAAGGGCCATAAAAGAGGAATGCTCTGGGCAGCCCCTGCCTTAGAGGCTGCTCAGGGTTAGACTAGCCTGGTCTGGCCAGCCTGGTGAAGGAGGGAAGATTTCAGTGGTGGGTGGGTTCATGGCCAACTGTCTGGATTCTAAATTGAGTGGGTCAAAGGAGGGACCACACGTCCATGGGCCAAAGGACACTTTCTATAAGCTTGGGGCAGGCTGGACTGAGT
Source organism: Muntiacus reevesi (assembly GCF_963930625.1). NCBI lineage: Eukaryota > Metazoa > Chordata > Mammalia > Artiodactyla > Cervidae > Muntiacus > Muntiacus reevesi. The sequence continues at coordinate 160,180,279 of NC_089249.1, forward strand.
TGGAGCTCCCAGGCCTTCAGGACCTCTGCATTTTGGGCAAGTCATTTAACCTCTCTGAGCCTCATCATAAGAGCGATTAATACCTTCTACCTCTTATTGGCTTCCCTGTAGCTCAGTCGGTAAAGAATCTGCCTGCAATGCAGGAGACCTGTGTTGGATCCCTGGGTCTGGAAGATCCCCTGGAGAAAAGGAATGGTTACCCACTCCAGTATTCTTGCCTGGAGAATTCCATGGACAGAGGAGGCTGGCAGGCTACAGTCCACGGGGTTGCAAAGAGTCAGACATGACTGAGCGACTTTCATCATCATCACCTTCTACTGTAACTGGAAAGGATGAAAGATACCACATGTGAAGAAATTAACATTAGTCCTCAGTTAAGTGTTAACCATGCAATAATCATTTTATTCTGCTTATGTCATAATTTGTTTACTTGTCTATGTCTCTCACCATTTATCCATTCATTCAGAAATCCAATAAATCTTCACTGAGAAGTTACCCTGTGTCAGACACAATTTGGCATGCGAGGCACACACCTTAAAACACACAAAAAATCCAGGGAAATCAGTGCTTGGGGAGGGGAGTGTATACGTTACTCTGAAAGCACAAAGAAGGGAGTGACTCAGCTGCCTCTCTTGTCTAAGCTAGCTTGAATAATGCCTTGTACTGATGCAGCACTTGGCAGGTCATGGATACTTTCATGTGATTAATTCTTGCGATTCTCACAACAACCCCATAATGACCACATTTTCTAAATCAAAAATTAGAGTCCAGTGTGACCGCCTGGTGTGACAATAGGTCAAAACATTTGGAATTGGGGCAGTTTAGAAAATCTAGGACATGTTGAGTCTGGTAAGCAGAGACGGCAGGGATGTTTAGCATCTCTATCTGAACAGTTAGGGAGACGAAGCTAAAATCATCAGTGGGAGAATGGAAGCTTCATCTCATTCATTCACTGATCACTTTATGAGGCCACCAAAGTCAAGGGCTGTGCTGTTTCTGGGGCGCATAGCACCTAACACAGAAACGTGCAGAGATCAGGGCCTCAATAAATATGTTTCAAAGGAATAAATGAATCTTCCTGTGAATGTATATATCTGCTCCTAGTTGCAAAACTCCTCAAAAGAGATGTCAATATTCATCATTGTCTCTTCTTTCCCTCCAGCCTCTTTTGAAAGTGCTCTTGCCAGGATGGCCAACGATGCCTGGTTTGCCAGTTTCAACGTTTAAGTCTCAGTAGTAATCCTCATTGATTCTATTGGCAGCAACTTCACTGCAGATCCTCCCTCCTTCTTAATCACTTATATCCCTTGGCTTCCTTTACAGCACACTCTCCTGTTTTATTCTTGCCTCACTGGACACCTCTTCTTAGTCTCCTTGCTAGAGGCCCCTCCTTTTTCCATCCTCTAAACTCGGGAGTGCGAGAATAGATTTATGAGGGGATTTCCCCAGTGGTCCAGTAGTTGAGAATCTGCTTTCCAATGTAGGGGACACAGGTTTGAGCCTTGATCAGGGAACTAAGATCTCACACGCCGGGGCAACTAAGCCTGCTTGCTGCAAACTACAGAACCCCCGAGCTTTGGAGCCCGAGTAGTGCAGCTAGACAGAAGCCTGTGCACTGCAATGAAAACTAACAACTGGTGCAGCCAAATAAGGAGATAAATAAATATTTTTAAAAAAGAACAGATTCATGAGAAGGTGTGCAAGAGTGTGTAAGTGCGTCAACCCCATGTTCAGGGTCCAGGGCTCTTGGCTTATGCTGGAATGCTGGTTTCTCAGGGTTCTGCTCAGGAGTATCTCTTTCCTGTTCCTCTCACCCGAGCTCACCGGCCCCCCGTTTTAGTATTTTTAGAGTCATCTCTCTTCCTCTGTCTGTCCTCATTCTTCTACTCTGACACTAGACTTCCTCTGTGACCTACTGGTAACTCCCAACAAACAAGCCAAGAGCCCCAGGATCAGGCTGCTCCCATTTAGCTGGGAGAGGATCACCTCTCAAGGCGAGTGCTGAGTGTTTCATGCAGACCCGGCATCAGCACAGGCCGCACACAGGAGGTGGAGAAGGCATGGACGCTGGTGCTGGCTGGCTCTTCCTTGGCCACACCAATGCCAGCGCCAACAGTGCCAGTGTCTTGGACACACAGTGCCCGTTCCTGTGGACCTGGTTAGTGGACAGCTGCTTCACACCTGGAGATGTCACACCTGGAGATGAAATCCGAGACCAGACCAGAAAGACACAAGTGCGGAGTAAGAAGACAGGCCTGGGCCCCTACTTGGGCAAAGAGGAATGAATAAAATATTAGGAAACCATACTGTCTTGATGACTGTGGCTTTACAGCATACTAACACATATATATGGAATTTAGAAAGATGTTAATGATAACCCTATATGCAAAACAGAAAAAGAGACACAGAAGTACAGAACAGACTTTTGAACTCTGTGGGAGAAGGTGAGGGTGGGATGTTTCAAAAGAACAGCATGTATATTATCTATGGTGAAACAGATCACTAGCCCAGGTGAGATGCATGAGACGCGTGCTCAGGCCTGGTGCACTGGGAGGACCCAGAGGAGTCGGGTGGAGAGGGAGGTGGGAGGGGGGATCGGGATGGGGAATACGTGTAACTCTATGGCTGATTCGTGTCAATGTATGACAAGACCCACTGAAATGTTGTGAAGTGGTTGGCCTCCAACTAATAAAATAAAATTTAAAAAAAAAAAAAAAATATTAGGAAACCCCAGGTTCTATCCAAGGTCCTTAAGGAAAGCTCTGAGTCCCGCCTACTGTGGGACTGAGTCCCGCCCAAGCCTCTCTTCTCCCACATCCTTCCCCCTCTCTGTAGTCTCAGCTCTCTCTCCAGAGCCCTTCAACCCTCCTTCCCTCTGCACAGAGGATGATACTCTTAAGAAAATACTGAGACCATGGGTCTGTCTTTCCCCTTCCCATGCACTCCAGACCCCAAGCCAAGGTTGCCCAACTAGAGACTTCATTTTCTCTGGATCCCACCCCTCCTGACTCCTCAGGCATGTGTGAGAAGAAGCTTGGCCAAGGTGAGGATTCCCTGGCTAGCACCCTGCAGAGTCCTTTTGCTCTCTCAGGAGGGTCCCTGTGGGCTCCACCTGTCCAGCTGGCCCTGCTACAGGGGACAGGCAGCTGGGACCCGTCCTGCAGGCGTAGAGGCTGAAACAGGCTAATGAATCCTGATGGGAGAAGTGACCTTTTCCAAATGCCACATGTCATTGGATTTTATATCACACAAGGACAATGTGCCATGGGTATTAAAATCGTTTTTCCAATAGTTATATATGTGTGTGAGTGTGGTGCACAGTCTGTATGACGAGAGGAAAATCCTAATGAAGATGTCATCAAATGAGCCTTCCCTCCGCAGCCCCAGACAGCCAGTTCTCCAGGATACTCCCGCCTTTAGCCAGTTAGGCCCTAGACCTCAGCTCTCAAGTACAGGTAAACCTTTCTCCCAGGAAGTTCTCCTAGCACAGTCCCTGGCTCTGGACCTGGCCTTGACTCCACTTCCTAGCCTAGGAAGTTCTATCCAACATCAGAGGAAAAGCAAGACCTGGAGGAGGCAGTCACCCACCCAATAGGCCCAGGACATGTTGGTCTTCTCCCCTGGGTCTTGCGGAGAAGTCGGAGGATGCTTTGGACAGGAAGGACACACAACTAGGGAGAGCAGGCCAGGTGGTAAATGTGGTACTCAGACACTTCCAGAAGGCCAGGGGAGGCTGGACTTGGAACTGAGAACCCCAGATTATTCTGTTTAAAGCCTCAAAGTTCTCACGGTCCAGCCCATCTTTACAATATTCCTGACAGGTGGCCTGCCTAAACACTTCCAAGGCCAGGAGACTCTAGACATCCCCAGGCACCATGTCTGCTCTGGAGACCTTCAGCTGTTTAGAAAATTCACATACAGCCTGAACTAAAATCTATTTCTTTGAAAGTTCCACCTATTGGTCTCTATATAACTCCTCAGGTTCAGACAGAAAAAGTTTGATCTCTGTTCTACACAATAGCCTTTTGGGAATCCAAAAACATTAATAATGTTCCCTGATGTTTTCTTTTCTCTAGCTCGAGCATTTCTAGTCCATTTGATGATTCCCAATACGACCCAACTTCAAGAATCATAACCTATAGGCACTCTAGTTCTCTTCCACTGAGAATGTTCTGCCCATTTTCTATTGTCATGGTGGGAAAGGAAAGCCTGTAATGATAAAGGGGAAAAGCAAGCATACAGAGTCCGAGCCCCAGGTTCAAAATTTCAGCCTCATTATTTAACAGCAATATGAATTTGAGTAAGATACTTCACCTTTTGGAGACTTCATTTCTCTATTCTAACACTAGATAGAGGGGCAACTTTCCCATTGGAATAAGTTCTTCAGGAGGCCTTACAAATAGCTGTGAAAAGAAGAGAAGCAGAAAAGCAAAGGAGAAAAGCAAAGATATACCCATTTGAATGCAGAGTTCCAAAGAATAGCAAGGAGAGATAAGAAAGCCTTCTTCAGCGATCAATGCAAAGAAATAGAGGAAAACAATAGAATGGGAAAGACTAGAGATCTCTTCAAGAAAATTAGAGATACCAAGGGAACATTTCATGCAAAGATGGGTTCAATAAAGGACAGAAATGGTAGGGACCTAACAGAAGCAGAAGATGTTAAGAAGAGGTGGCAAGAATACACAGAAGAACTGTACGAAAAAGATCTTCATGATCCAGATAATCACGATGGTGTGATCACTGACCTAGAGCCAGACATCCTGGAATGTGAAGTCAAGTGGGCCTTAGGAAGCATCACTATGGACAAAGTTAGTGCAGGTGATAGAATTCCAGTTGAGCTATTTCAGATCCTGAAAGATGATGCTATGAAAGTGCTGCACTCAATATGTCAGCAAATTTGGAAAACTCATCAGTGGCCATAAAACTGGAAAAGGTCAGTTTTCATTCCAATCCCAAAGAAAGGCAATGCCAAAAAATGCTCTAACTACTGCACAATTGCACTCATCTCACACGCTAGTAAAGTAATGCTCAAAATTCTCCAAGCCAGGCTTCAGCAATATGTGAACTGTGAACTTCCAGATGTTCAAGCTGGTTTTAGAAAACACAGAGGAACCAGAGATCAAATTGCCAATATCTGCTGGATCATCGAAAAAGCAAGAAAGTTTCAGAAAAACATCTATTTCTGCTTTATTGACTATACCAAAGCCTTCGACTGTGTGGATCACAATAAGCTGTGGAAAATTCTGAAAGAGATGGGAATACCAGACCACCTGATCTGCCTCTTGGGAAACCTGTATGCAGGTCAGGAAGCAACAGTTAGAACTGGACATGGAACAACAGACTGGTTCCAAATAGGAAAAGGAGTATGTCAAGGCTATATATTGTCACCCTGCTTATTTAACTTGTATGCAGAGGACATCATGAGAAACGCTGGACTGGAAGAAGCACAAGCTAGAATCAAGATTGCTGGGAGAAATATCAATAACCTCAGATATGCAGATAACACCACCCTTATGGCAGAAAGTGAAGAAGAACTAAAGAGCCTCTTGATGAAAGTGAAAGAGGAGACTGAAAAAGTTGGTGTAAAGCTCAACATTCAGAAAACTAAGATCATGGCATCCAGTCCTATCACTTCATGGCAAATAGATGGGCAAACAATGGAAACAGTGGCTGACTTTATTTTTTTGGGCTCCAAAATCACTGCAGATGGTGATTGCAACCATGAAATTAAAAGACACTTACTCCTTGGAAGGAAAGTTATGACCAACCTAGATAGAATATTAAAAAGCAGGGACATTACTTTGCCAATAAACGTCCATCTAGTTAAGGCTATGGTTTTTCCAGTAGTCATGTATGGATGTGAGAGTTGGACTATAAAGAAAGTTGAGCGCAGAAGAATTGATGCTTTTGAACTGTGGTGTTAGAGAAGACTCTTGAGACTCCCTTGGACTGCAAGGAGATCCAACCAGTCCATCCTAAAGGAGATCAGTCCTGGGTGTTCATTGGAAGGACTGATGTTGAAGCGGAAACTCTAATAGTTTGGCCACCTGATGTGAAGAGCTGACCCATTAGAAAAGACCCTGATGCTGGGAAAGATTGAGGGCAGGAGGAGAAGAGGACGACAGAGGATGAGATGGTTGGATGGCATCACCGACTCAATGGACATGAGTTTGGGTAAACTCTAGGAGTTGGCGATGGACAGGGAGGCCTAGTGTGCTGCAGTTCATGGGGTCACAAAGAGTCGGACACGACTGAGTGACTGAACTGAACTTCAGGATGTGGTCCAAGAACAGACCAGGATCTTAGTGGAGACCTACCCATGCAAAGGAGGTCCACACAGGTCCCAGGATGGGGAGAGGGGCAGAAAGAGTAAATAATATCCATAAATAGGTGCTTGTCCCAGACAAATGCCCAGAACTAACTGCCCAAAATTCTTGCAAACAGCTTCAAGCATGCAATTTGTCCCCATTCTTGCCCTTCATGCTCAAACTGAGACAAGGCTGCTTGTCTCAGTGATGAAGCCACTCCCCTTGCGGGGCCCACAGCACCAGAACTCAAGTGTGTAGGCTCAGACTAGGGTTCCCCAAGTCTAGGGAGAGATTAAGATCCAGACTTGACCTTCCTGCTGAAGCTACTAGTGCTGATTCCCATAAAGGCTCTGTTTCTTTGGCTTGCTTAGCTTTGAATCTTGGTCCAACTACTTGCTAATTGTGTGACCTTGGCCAAATTACTTAACCCTCTACACCTTTTTCTTCATTTGAAATATGCAAATAATTTACCTACCTCAGGGTCGTTACAAGGCTTTTGTGGTTTTAGGTGTGAAACACTTGGAACAAAACATGTTGGGTACATGATAAGCACTCTGTTAGCCGTTATTATTATTCCACTCCCAGGACAGTTGTGAAGGTCATGGGTGCTAACTAATAGGAGTGTCGTTTTTGGCCAGCTGTCAAGCTCTGTGTTCTGAGGGGGTAATTAGATTTGTTCATCAGTGCCTAGTCTCCCACAGTGGATACAGGCCCTCAAGTTAACTTGACCAGTGCAGCGTGGAGTGGAACTATCTGTCCCCTCCATTGTTCTGGGATCCAAATGACACTAGCTACTTGGGAGGTAGCTGTAATATTTGCTGGATTCTTCTGAAGTTACTATCAAAAATCCTGCAGGGCTTCTTTAGCTTTGTGTCCCTTCCCTCTCCATGTACTCAAATTCAAATATTTATCCTGATTGCATTTCATCTAGTTGGAAGATTCTACCCCTTATTTGATGCAGTCAATAGCATTTGATATTCCTTCTTGGACTGGGTCTTCTGCAGGTTTCATCAACATAGTTTCAGGCCCTTTGTGAGATTTTGTAGTTCAGAGCCAGCAGAGAGATGACATAGCCTCTGACTGGCAGCTGGGTGTCTCAGTCCTCCTTGTTTACCTGGTTAGTTCATTCTCATGTTTTCAAGACCTAACTCTAATGATAACGTTCCTTGAGAAACCCTGAATTAATATTTAGCTTAAGAAACATTTGTCAGAACACTATACCCACTCAGAAGGCTATAACCAAAAAGATAGTAACAAGTGTTGACGGGGATGTAGAGAAACTGGAACTCTTCATTATTTGCTGGTGGGAATATAAGTATCACTTGGAATACATTTAAGAGAATGGAAACCATACTTCTACACAAAAACATGAATGTGAATATTCATACCATCATTCATCATAGTAAAAAAGTGGAACAAGCCAAAAGCCTTTCAATTGATAAATGAAAGTAAATTGGATGTAGTCAAGTAGGAGATGGCAAGAGTAAGCACTGACATCTTAGGAATCAGTGAACTAAAATGGACGGGAACTGGCAAATTTAATTCAGATGCCCGTTATACCTACTAATGTGGGCAAGAGTTCCTAAGAAGAAATGGAGTAACCCTCATAATGAACAAAAGAGTCCAAAATGTAGTAGTTGGGTGCAACCTCAAAAATGACAGAATGATCTCTGTTCATTTCCAAGGCAAACTATTTGACATCACAGTAATCCAAGTCTATGCCTCAATCACTGATGCTGAAGAAGCTGAAGTTTATCAGTTTTTTTTTTTTTTTTTTTTTTAGTTTATCAGTTTTATGAAGATCTATAAGACTTCCTAGAACTAACATAAAAAAAAAAATGTCCTATTCATCACAGGGGAATGCAAAAGTAGGAAGTCAAGAAATAACCAGAGAAACAGGCAAGTTTAGTCTTGGAGTACAAAATGAAGCAGGGCAAAGGCTAACAGAATTCTGCCAAGAGAACACACAGGTCATAGCAAACACGCTTTTCAACAACACAAGAGACAACTGCCCACATAGATATCACCAAATGGTCAGTACCGAAATCTGATTACATTCTTTGCAACCGAAGAAGGAGAAGCTCTATACAGTCAGCAAAAATAAGACCTGGAGCTGACTGTGGTTCATATCATTAGCTCCTTATAGCAAAAATCAGTCTTAAACTAAAGAAAGCAGGGAAAACCACTAGGTCAGTCAGGTACGACCTAAATCAAATCCCTTATGATTATACAGTGGAGCTGACAAATAGATTCAAGGGATTAGATCTCGTAGACAGAATGCCTGAAGAACTATGGACAGAGGTTTGTAATACTGTACAGGAGGCAGTGACCAAAATCATCTCAAAGAAAAAGAAATGCAAGAAGGCAAAGTGGTTGTCTGAGGAGGTTTTAAAAATAGTTGAGGAAAGAAGAGAAGCAAAAAGCAAGGTAGAAAATGGAAGGTGTGTCCAACTGAATGTAGAGTTCCAGAGAACAGCAAGGAGAGATAAGAAGGCCTTCTTCAGTGAACGATGCAAAGAAATAGAAGAAAACAGAAGGGGAAAGACTAAAGATCTCTTCAAGAAAATTGGAGATATCAGAGGCAAATTTCACGCAAATATGGGCACAATGGTTATCTGAGTTAAATTCACGCATTTCAGTCCATTTTAGTTCACTGATTCCTAAAATGTCAATGTTCACTCTTGCCATCTCCTATTTGACCACTTACAATTTACCATGATTCATGGACCTAACATTTCAGGTTTCTATGCAATATTGTTCTTTACAGCATTGGAGTTTACTTCCATCACCAGTCACATCCAAAACTGAGTATTGTTTTTGCTTTGGATCTGTCTCTTCATTCTTTCTGCAGTTATTTCTCTACTGTTCTCCAGTAGCATATTGGGCACCTACCGACCTGGGGAGCTCATCTTTCAGTTTCCTAGCCTTCTGCCTTTTCATCCTGTTCATGGGGTTCTCAAGGCAAGAGTACCGAAGTGTTTGCCATTCCCTTCTCCAGTGAACCACGTTTTGTCAGAACTCTCCACCATGACCCGTCCGTCTTGGGTGGCCCTACACAGCACAGCTTATAGTTTCTTGAGTTAGACAAGGCTATGGTCCATGTGATCAGTTTGATTAGTTTTCTGTGATTGTGGTTTTCATTCTGTCTGCCCTCTGATGGCTATAAGGATAAGAAGCTTATGGAAGTTTCCTGATGGGAGAGACTGACTGAAGGGGATACTGGGTCTTGTTCTGATGGGTGGGACCATGCTCAGAAAATCTTTAACCCAACTTTCTGTTGATGGGTGGGGCTGTGTTCCCTCCCTGTTGTTTGACCTGAGGCCAAACTCTGGTGGAGGTAATGGAGATAATGATGACCTCCTTCAAAGGTCCCGTGCATGCACTGCTACACTCAGTGCCCCCGACCCTGCAGCAGGCCACCACTGACCCACACCTCTGCTGAAGCCTCCTGGATATTCATGGGCAAGTCTGGTTCATTCTCTTGTGGGATCACTGCTCCTTTTTCCTGGGTCCTGGTGTGCAGGACCCTGGTGTGCAGGTTTTGCTTGTGCCCTCCAAGAGTCTGTTTCTTCATTCCTGTGTGTAAGTTCTGGTGACTCTATGGTGGGGTTAATGGTGACCTCCTCCAAGAGGGCTTATGCCATACCCAGGTCTGCTGCACCCAGAGCCCCCGCCCCTGTGGCAGGCCACTGCTGACCTGTACCTCCACAGGAGACACTCAGACACTCAAAGGCAGGTCTGGATCAGGAAAAAGTCTGTTTTCATTCCAATCCCAAAGAAAGGCAATACCAAAGAATGTTCAAACTACCGCACAATTGCACTCATCTTACACACTAGCAAAGTAATGCTCAAAATTTTCCAAGCCAGGCTTCAACAGTACGTGAACCGTGAACTTCCAGATGTTCAAGCTGGATTGAGAAAAGGCAGAGGAACCAGAGATCAAATTGCCAACATCCACTGGATCATTGAAAAAACAAGAGAGTTCCAGAAAAACATCTGCTTCTGCTCTATTGACTACACCAAAGGCTTTGACTGTGTGGATCACAACAAACTGTGGAAAATTCTTAAAGAGATGGGAATACCAGATCACCTTACCTGCCTCCTAAGAATCTGTATGCAGGTCAAGAAGCAACAGTTAGAACCAGACATGGAACAACAGACTGGTTCCAAATCGGGAAAGGAATACATCAAGGCTGTATATTGTCACCCTGCTTATTTAACTTATATGAAGAGGACATCATGCGAAATGCTGGGCTGGATGAAGCACAAGCTGGAATCAATATTGCCAGGAGAAAAATATCAATAACCACAGATATGCAGATGACACCACCCTTATGACAGAAAGCGAAGAACTAAAGAGCCTCTTGATGAAAACGAAAGAGGAGAGTGAAAATGTTGGCTTAAAACTCAACATTCAGAAAACTAAGATCATGGCATCTTGTCCCATCACTTCATGGCAAATAGATGGGGAAACAATGGAAACAGTGGCTGACTTTATTTTTTTGGGCTCCAAAATCACTGCAGATGGTGACTGCAACCATGAAATTAAAAGACGTTTGCTTCTTCAAAGAAAAGCTATGACCAACCTAGACAGCATATTAAAAAGCAGAGACATCACTTTGCCAACAAAGGTCCGTCTAGTCAAAGCTATGGTTTTTCCAGTAGTCATGTATGGATGTGAGAGTAGGACTATAAAGAAAGTTGAGTGCCAAAGAATTGATGCTTTTGAAGTATGGTGTTGGAGAAGACTCTTAAGAGTCCCTTGGACTGCAAGGAGATCCGACCAGTCCATCCTAAAGTAAATCAGTCCTGAATATTCATTGGAAGGACTGATGCTGAAGCTGAAACTCCAATACTTTGGCCACCTGATGTGAAGAACTGACTCATTTGAAAAGACCCTGATTCTGGGAAAGATTGACGACTGGAGGAGAAGGGGACGACAGAGGATGAGATGGTTGGATGGCATCACTGACTCGATGAACATGAGTTTGAGTAAGCTCCAGGAGTTGGTGATGGACAGGGAAGTCTGGTGTGCTGCAGTTCATGGGATTGCAAAGAGTTGGGCATGACTGAGCAACTGAATTAAACTGAACTGATGGGCAATAAAGGACCGAAATGGCAAGGATCTAAGAGAAGCAGAAGAGATTAAGAAGAGGTGGCAAAAATACACAGAACTGTACCAAAAGAGGTCTTAATGACCCAGATAACCACAACGGTATGATCATTAACCTAGAGCCAGACATCCTGGAGTGTAAATTCAAGTGGGCCTTAAGAGGCATTACTATGAACAAAGCTAGAGGAGGTGATGGAATTTCAGTAGAGCTATTTAAAATCCTAAAGATGATGCTATTAAAGTGCTGCACTCAATATGTCAGCAAATTTGGAAAGCCCAGCAATGGCCACAGGACTGGAAAAGGTCAGTCTTCATACCAGTACCCTAGAAGGGCGGTACTAAAGAATTTCAAACTACTGGACAATCGCACTCACTTCCCATGCTTGTTAAGGTTATGATTGAAATCTGTCAAGTTAGGCTTCAGCAGTACTTGAATCAAGAACTTCCAGATGTACAGATTGGGTTTGGAAAGGTCAGAAGATCTAGAGATCAAATCGCCAACATTCGTTGGATCTTAGAGAAAGCAAGGGAATTCCAGGAAAACATTTACTTCTGTTTCATTGATTACACTAAAGCCTTTGACTCTGTGAATCATAACAAACTATGGGAAACTCTGAATGAGATGAGAATACCAGACCATTTTACCTGTTTCCTGAGAAACCTGTATGCAGGTCAAGAAGCAACAGTTAGAACCTTATATGAAACAACCGACTAATTCAAAATTGAGAAAAGAATACATCGAGGCTGTATATTGTCACCCTGCTTATTTAACTTATATGCAGAGCACATCATGTGAAATGCTGGGCTGGGTGAGTTACAGGCTGTAATCAAGATTGCTGGGAAAAATATCAACAATCTCAGATATGCAGATGATACCACTCTAATGAGGGTGAAGGAGGAGAGTGAAAAGTCTGGCTTAAAACTTAATATTAGGACAACTAAGATCAAGGCATCCAGCCCCATCACTTCATGGCAAATAGAAGGGGAAAAGGTGGAATCATTGACAGATTTCCTCTTCTTGGGCTCTAAAATCACTGTGCATGGTGACCGCAGTCATGATATTAGAATATGATTGCTTCTTGGAAGGAAAGCTACGACAAACCTAGACAATGTATTAAAAAGTAAACACATCACTTTGCCAACAAAAGTCTGTATAGTCAAGGCTATGGTCTTTCCACTACTCATGAAAGAATGTGAGAATTGGACCATAAAAAAGGCAGAGTGCAGAAGAATTGATGCTTTTGAACTGTGGTGATGGAGAAGACTCTTGAGAGTCCCTTGGATAGCTGGAGATCAAACCAGTCAATCCTTAAAGAAATCAGCCCTGAATACTCATTGAAAGGACTGATGCTGAAGCCGAAGTTCCAATACTTTGACCACCTGATACGAACAGTCATCTCATTGGAAAAGACCTTGATGCTGGAAAAGATTGAATGCAGAAGGGAAGAGGGTGACAGAAGATGAGATGGTTGGATGGCATCGCCAATTCGATGGACATGAATTTGGGCAAACTCTGAGAGATGGTGAGGGACAGGGAGGCCTGGCATGCTGCAGTCCACAGGGTCGCAAAAAGTTGGACATGACTTGGTGACGGCACAACAACAACAATATCCAGACAATGGCATATTAATTGGTCATGAACAGGAATGAAGTAGTGACACATGCTATAGCATGGATAAACTTTGAAAACATGCTATACGAAAGAAGCCAGGCATACACACACACAAAATGGATATTGAAGAATTCTGTTGTTATTCTGCTGCTACAGAGACTATCATACTAAGTGAAGTAAGCCAAAAAGAGAAAAACAAATACCATATGATATCACTTATATGTGGAATCTAAAATATAGCACAAATGAGCCTATCTACTAAACAGAAATACTCATAGACATAGAGAACAGACTTATGGTTGCCAAGGGAGTGGGATGGAGGAAGGGAGAGGGATGCACTGGGACTTTGGTGGATGCAAGCTATTACATTTAGAATGGGTAAACAACAAGGTCCTAATGTATAGCACAGGGAACTATATTCACTATCCCGTGATAAACCATAGTGGAAAAGAATACTAAAAAAGACTGTATATATGTGTGTAACTGAGTCACTGTGCTGGACTGCAGAGATTGGTACAACACTGTAAATCAACTGTACTTCAATTAAAGGAGCATGCGGAGTATGGTGTGAGAGAGGAAAGCATGAGTTGCTGGAGTGAACATTTTCAGAGGTAATATAGTTTATCTAAAACCTTTTATCTAAATACCTTTAAGTAGCTTCCCGTTGTATATCCAAACTTCTTGCCATAGGCTTTGAGGCCCACATATTCTGTTTTTTTTTTTTTTTTGCTGTCTCCACTTCTTCTTATACCACTTTCCCCTTTCTATATCCTAGCTACTCTGGCTTCCTTATCAGATCTATTCTGTTCAGTTCTTCCCTTTCTCAGGATCCTTCTTTTGTGTGTGACTCCATTTCATCTATCAGTTCTCAACTGGAATGTTACATATAACATAGAGTCCGTTCCTGCATCATCCTACATAGAGGAATCCCTTCTACCACATTCTCTCTTACCACGCTGCTTGTTTCCTTCATAATACTGACACTCTCTTAATTATCTTGTATGTTTTTCATTATCTTTTCCTGCCTCTAAAGTAAAAGCGCTTTGATAACAGGGTTTTTGCTCACCACTTTGCTGCTGAGACTAAAGTTGTTATTTAGTCGCTAAATCATGTCCAACTCTTTTGTGACCCCAGGGACTGTAGCCTGCTAGGCTCCTCTGTCCATGGGATTTCCCAGGCAAGAATACTGTAGTGGGTTGCCATTTTCTTCTCCAGGGAATCTTTCCACCCCAGGGATAGAACCCGTGTCTCCTGCACTGGCAGGAGGATTCTATACCACTGCGCCACAGTAGATTCTTAATAAAAATGTGTGAAATGAATGAATGACATTGGATCAGGGATGGACAAATAAAGTAGTGGGAAAGGTCACTACAGTTGAGGTGATCAAGATCTGAGAAGTGAGGTGCTAGGTGGCTCATCATTTCATAGGCCCTGAGATCCCTAAGATGAGGGTGGGAGATGGAGTAGAGAAGACTGATACAGGTATACATATTGGAAAACAACAGAAAAGCTGGTAGATGACACGGAGAGCCAGTGAAACACGGTCTAGCCAAATGACCAGTGTTTGAAATGAAAGGGGATTTTCTTTTGACCTGGGGATAGACTCGTGACAGTCTGGAAGTGGTGCAGGAGAAGGGAATGAAGCTGGTATCTTAGGAGAATGAATGACTTGTATAGAGCTATAGGAGAAACAGAGGGCTTTGCAGAGAGTTGAATTTCAGTTAAGTTGGGAAGTAGAGGGAATATTAAGAAGGCAAGGTTTGGGGCTGCAGGTGGCAGAGGGGAAAAGCTGGGAGGGGAGGTGGCCACCGGTAAGAAGAGGGAGTGCACAGTGGTTTGGGGATGAAAACACTGGGGAGAAGGTTGCAGGGATGGTACCTGGGCAGTGACCAAGGAAGACTGGGATGCTAAATCTGATAGTGATGACAATCCTAGGCTTCCGTGTGGAGCTTTGAGATGAAGATCATTGCAAGGCTGGACTGAGCTCACTTTGCAGGGTAAGAGCGGGGCTATGAGAGACAGTGTCACTCAAGCTGCCCTGACCAGTCACATCCCTGTTTTACGTTCTCCTGACACCTTGCCTACACCTCCATGCGCACACGAAAACTTGGCGAACGCCCAACTCCTTACCCTCTCGTCAGCTCCTAGTGCCTGTCCCCACAGGTTTGCAGTCTCCATCTTTGGCCCTTTCCGAAAAGAGAGCCCAGAGCAGGGAAAGCAGAGTGAGATGAAGTGAGAAGGCTGACTGGGACGTTAGCCCGGCTCCATTCAGCCCAGCTCATCTGACCCAGCCCAACCCTGCCCCGTGGTCAGCACAGCAACTGTCCGGCTGAAATAACAAGTCAGAGACCAAAAAACTGGCCAGCCCTTTTTGTTTACTCAGCTTTTTTCCCCTCCTTTTTCTCTGGACAATGTCCTGCTGGGCTGGGGCTGTCCTGCTGGGCTTGTTGCTGGAGTTCCCCCGCCAAGATGGAGCCCAGCTGCTCAGCTGTTTACAAGGCGAATCCGGTTTACACTGGGGCCCATCCTGTTCTGGCTGGGTCGGGAGCTCGAGTCAGAGCCCAGTCAGTGGCCTCTCCTGGCCCAGAGCGCCTCGATCCCTATCTTAGCCTGAGGAGCAGTAGGGCTAGGGGGTCCGACACGTCCAAGGGCCACGGATGGTTATGTCTTAAGGTAGAGTGAAGAAGAGAATGAGACCTGGCCCCAGTCCACATTTCTGCCCTTAGGAGCCCCCAAGAAAGGAGAAATGCCCGAATCTCACGGCCTCCATTTCTGTTCTTTCAAGTGGTGAACTTGTAACAACAAAGATGGCGCCCCTCCCCCCATTCTTCCTGGTAGCCAAAGTCTGGGAACTAATCTCGGCTTTATCTACCACCCCCCTCAAAGCTGCTTGAGGATCAAAGGGAATTATGTGTATGCAACGACTTGAAAAGCATTTGTAACTATGATGGAATGATCTATGGCGATTCATTGAAGTCAAACAACTGATCTCCAGGGATGAGGCTCAAGCCTCTAGATTGGCAGCTGTTCAAGGCAGGGCCTTCAACTTAGTCACCATGGTGGCCCCAGGGCCCATCATGGAGCACGACACACAGTGGGGGCACAATTATTCCATCTATTAAACAAATATTTCTCAAGAAGTTCTCAGACTAGTGGGAGAGACAGGTAATAAAAAGCCAGTGAGAGCTATGCTATGGCAGGGAGGGGAGCAGGGGGCTGAGAGAGCACAGAGGAAGCATCTCCTTGGGCAGGAGGTCAGAGAAGGCTTCTCTGAGGCAACAGCATCTAAGACACAGTAAACAAATGTACCGTTAGATGAAGGAAGAATGAACTTGCAGAATCACTAGTGGTAGTGAAGAGGCAGGCTGACCTGGGTGATCTCTCTTATTCTCTTGTCCTCCCCAAATACTGAAGGGTGAGGCCTTAGGCTCTTGAGCACTGTGGTCAGTGAATGGCTGGATCTGGCTTCCCTAAGTAAATTCATTAAGGAGTCATGTGACGCCTTGGGAAGCTTCTGTCTATGCTACTCAAGCTTCTTAAACTGGACCATGAAAGGGCGTGAGATGGTGTATTTATGGGCTGCGGGAAGCATGGGATAAATATACATTCTCCTGGTCTTAGTACATCAACCTTCTCAATGGCAAGCAATTTAAAGCTTCATCTGGTCTGAAGTAGGAGTAGGGAGAAGGTGGTTTTCCCAGAAAGGAAAGCCCATGAAATGGCCTGCAGGTGGAACAGCATTGTCTGGCTGGGAAAATCCAAGAACTACAGTATGACCAAACTGGGGTGCCACTCTTGAGGGGACACCGAGGGATAATTCCTAAGAGGTAGGCAAGGTTACCTGATGAAGGACCTGGAAAGTCCAGTTCTTTGTCCCAAATGGGGATACATTCCCATAGAAGCAACTGCCATCTACATTCTGTTGATTCTAAACTTTTGTTTTTATCATTGAACTTTTTCTTGGGAGTATCGAACTTTTATATCCAACTGTCAGTGGATATAAACTCCTTAAACTCAAACAATCCAATAGAACGCCTCCTGATCTCCTTCCAAACTTGTTCCTGATTCTAGTTCAGGCTTCTGCCCTGGTTCATTTTGGAGGTTCTACACACCATGATGCCCACCTTTAGCTCTTTCCCATGGATTCTCACCTCTTTTCCTCTTTCTGGCCTGTTGTCCCCATGAGACTGACCACATGATTTTACTGATCTTGACATTTCCCCTCCATTTCTGTATTGAAGTATAGTTGATTTACAATGTTGTGTTAATTACTGCTGTCGAGCAAAGTGATTCAGTTATGCTGTTGTTTTGTTGCTAAGTCGTTGTCCAAGTCTTTGCGACCCCATGGACTGCAGCACACCAGGATCCCTTGTCCTTCACTATCTCCCAGAGTTTGCTCAAACTCACGTCCGTTGACTTGGTGATGCTATCTAACCATCTCATCTTTGTTATCCTCTTCCTCTCCTTCCTCAATCTTTCCCAACATCAGGATCTTTTCCAATGAGTCGGCTCTTCTCATACGGTGGCCAGAGTAATGGAATTTCAGCTTCAGCATCAGTCCTTCTGATGAATATTCAGGGTTGATTTCCTTCAGGACTGACTGGTTTGTTCTCCTTGCTGTCCAAAGGACTCTCAAGCATCTTCTCCAGTACCACAATTCAAAGACATCAATTCTTAGGCGCTCACCCTTCTTTATGGTCCAACTCTCACATCCGTACATGACTACTGGAAAAACAATGACTTTGACTAGATGGACCTTTGTTGGCAAAGTGTCTCTACTTTTTGAATACACATATAACATATATGGCTTCCCTGGTAGTTCAGCTGGTAAAGAATCCGCCTGCAATGAACCAGGATACCCTGGTTCGTTTGATTCCTGGGTCGGGAAGATCCTCTGGAGAAGGGATAGGTTACCCACTCCAGTATTCTTGGGACTTTTCCTGGTGGTTCAGCTGATAAAGAACCTGCCTGCAGTGCGGGAGACTTGGATTTGATCCCTAGTTGGGAAGATGCCCTGGAGAAGGGAATGGTTACCCACTCCAGTATTCTGGCCTGGAGAATTCCATGGACTGTATAGTCCACGGGGTTGCAAAGAGTCGGTCCTAACTGAGTGACTTTCACTTTCACTATAACATATATATTCTTTTTCATATTCTTTTCCATCATGGTTTATCATAGGATATATATGGTTTATCATAGGATATTGAATGTAGTTTCCTGTTCTATACAGTAGGACCTTGTTGTTTATCCATTCTATATATACCAGTTTGCATCTGCTAAGCCCGAACTCGCAATCCATCACTCTCCTACCCCCCATCTCCTTGGCAACCATCAGTCTATTCTCACTGACATCTCCTTTTTTGGTATGCAACATTCCACGTGCAGGCTCTGGACCAATCTGAACAAGCAGCTCTTCTTCAAACCCCTCAGTTGATCCCATGCCTTCAAGATAAACAAAATGAAGTTCAAATTCCTTAGCACCTAACTCATAGAGTTCTAGTGAAGAGCAAATGAGATAATGCATGTAAAGCACTTGGCACACCACCTGAGGTATGTTTGGCATTCAATTAATAATAGCTATTTTTACTATTAATATATAGCCTTTATATGTATAAGTCTCTCCCTAAGATATGCTTAATCACATCATCCAACTTTTACATATTATCTGTTCATTATTGTTTAGTTCAAAATATTTTCTAACTTCAAGCTATGTCCTTTCTTGACTAAGAATATTTTGAAGTGGAGTGCATAATTTTCAAACAGATAGGCAGTTTTCCAACTATATTTGTGACTTTTTCCCTAGATTTGCCAACAGGATCATATCTGTTCTGAATAATAAAAATTTTTGAGACATGTTGATTTTTGATATCTTAGAATAAGGTCAGTATTTGTATATGTTCCAGGCCCACCTGTAAAGAATACGTATTCTGCAGTTGATGTGTATTCTATTTATTATTTTATTTTTTATTGCTACTTAAGATAATGGAATACTATTCAAAGAAAGAATGACTTGGTATATTAGACTGAGAGTATTGAAGCTCTGACGGAGAAGGCATTGGTGACCCACTCCAGTACCCTTGCCTGGAAAATCCCATGGATGGAGGAGCCTGGTGGGCTGCAGTCCATGGGATTGCTAAGAGTCGGACACGACTGAGTGACTTCACTTTCTTTTCTTTCACTTTACTTTTACTACTAAATAGTTTAGTAATTATATAATTTCTATTATGTGCTGTGCTCAGTTGCTTTAGTTGTGTCCGACTCTGTGTGATCCTATGGACTGAGCCCTCCAGATTCCTCTGTCCATGGGATTCTCCAGGCAAAAATACTCTCCAGGAGTGGGGTGTCTTTTCTTTCTCCAGGGGATCTTCCCAACCCAGAGATCAAACCTGCATCTCTAATTCCTCCTGCATTGGCAGGAGGGTTCTTTACCACTAGTGCCACCTGGGAAGTGCCAAATTTCTATTATAGCATGTTATAAGTTCCCCCACACCCCAAGCTATGTTCTGCTGCATCTTTTTTTAGTCTCCTTTCATGATGTTCTCCCACATGATCTCTCCCATAAGTCCCAGAAAACTCCTTTCAAGCCTCTCAGTCCTTGTCCTTTCTATCCAGTGTGATTTCCATTGGGAAGACTCTTCCCTTTATGGTTTACTTGATGAACTCCATATCATCCATCCTCATGAACACCTCTCCATAAGCAGAGCAACAGGACAAAAACCTATGGACAGACATTTCTCTTGACAGCATGGTTACTTGATATTGTAGAGAAAAGGGGTGAGAAGATTCTCCGTGGTGGTAGCCAATAGTAGAGATCAAAAACTACCCTTGTTGCAGTGAGTCACAGACATCAAGAGAGCTTGGAAATGGCTGAGACAGAGAAGATCAGCCAGGCAGGATGGCTGGCCTCACTGCCATGAAGGCTGGCAGGGCAGGAGGAGTTAGAAGGACCAGTAAATGAAATGTTACAATGTCCCAGGGAGAGAGTCAGTCTGTCATTTAGCTGACAAATGTTACTGAGCACTCACTTTGGACTGACGACTTAGCTGTGAAAGAGGGACTCATTGTTTAGTGAGGAATCAGACGAGTACACAAGAATTACAGTACAGTGTGATAAATATTATAATAGTAGTGGTGGGTGCCATCGAGGCATGAATGTCAAAGGAGTCCTTTCTCTAATGAATTTCAGGGTGACAGTCACATGCAATAAACATTCATGAGCACCTGGTCTGTGCCAGGCACTGTGCTGGGTGCTGAGGACAAGGAGCATGCAAAGATGAATGAGATGATCTATGCCACCTAGTGGGAGGAGACAGTCAAAGTAAAAAATGTCACAAAGGCAATCAAATGTCACATGTCCCCAGACCGCCTCCTCTTCCATTTAACATGATAGGAGTCATTATCATCTAATTCCTCAAGCTAGAAACCTGGACATTATCTCTGACTCTAAGATTTATGTTTCAGATAACACATAAAGCATCTTGTAGAGGATGGATTAGAGGGAAAGAAGACTGGAGGCAGGGAGACCAGCTGGGAGGCTGATGCAGTAATTCTGTGGAGAGATGATGACCATGGCCTGGATTAGGCTAGGAGCCTTGCAGATGAAAAGAAGTGAAGAGATTTGAGAGTTGTAAAAGAGTTGGATAAATAGAATTTGGAGATGTGGATGTGTGAGTGAGAAAGGAGGAGTCAGAAATGAATACAGCCTTCTGGACTAGACATCTAAGATTGTGGTGCCACTTCATGAAATGGGAAGTAAAGGAGGGAGAAAAATGATACCTTCAATTCTGGACAGTCATCCCTTGGTATCCATGGGGGATTGGTTCCAGAACCCCCATGGATACCAAAATCCGTATACACTCAAGTCTTCTTCTGTAGAATGGTGTAAAATGACAAAGTGTAGTAGGTCCTCAGTATCCACAAATTCTGAGGTTGGCTACATCTGTGGATGTGGGACCCACGGATACAGGGGACTGGCTGAATTACACTTAAGATATCTTTATGGGGAGGTGTCCAGTAGGCTGTAAAAAAGTGAGCTGGACCCTCAGGAGATTGATCTGGATTAAAGTTAAGACTCGGAAGCCATTGGTATATTGGAGTAGTTCTTCCATGGGCGTGGTTGAGACCACCCAGAGTGTGTGCGGAGAAAAGTGCAGCAGACATTCATTCATCCATTTAGGAAATGTATTGAGCACTTACCATGTTCCAGGTGCTGGAAATACAACAGTGAACGTGGAACTTCCCTTCTACTGGTGGAGGTAGACAACCAACAAATAAAAATATAATAGGAGGTCAGAAAGGGGCAAGTGCAATGAAGAAAGGAGGGGAAGGAGATGCCCAGTGTGATGGGAGGTGGTCAGGGAGAAGTTCTCTGTAAAAGTGACATTTGAGCAAAGGTCTGAATGAACTGAGCAACAGGATCACGGGAAACTGTGGGAAGAGTGTTTCAGGTAGAGGAGCCAAGTTCAAAGGCCCTGGTGGGGTGTCTAAAGGAGCAATCAGGTGAAGGGAACATGTAGGTGAGTGGCAGGAAATGGAGGTGGAGAGAAAGCCAGGGACCAGACCATGGGGTCCTGTGGGCCCAGATAAAGACACTGGATTCTATTCTGTGTGATAGGAAGGCCTGGCAAAATTTACAGCAAGGGATTAATCTAATCTGATTTATGTTTTAAAGGATTACTCTGGCTTTTGTATAGAGAACAGATTGTAGGAGAGCAAGAAAGGAAGCCGGGAGGCCACCGCAGTTGTATAAGGAAGACTGACGGTGGCCTGTGTTACCATACAAGCAATGAAGGTGATGAGAAGTGGTCTGAACGCCTTCCCATTGGCTGATAGAGTGGGTGGGTAAGACTAAAAGAGGTGCTGAGAATCGTGAGTGAATTAGAAAGGAAGGAGCATCAGTTTACTCTCCGCTTGGATAGAACTATGCGGTCTCAGTCATTATCTGGCCATTCTATACTTCATTTCCATCAGTCCAACAAACATGCATGAAGTGCCCACTCTACACACACCCTGTTCCAGGTGCTGGGCATTTAACAGTGAATGGCACTGACAGAGAACTTAAACTCCAGCAGCGGAGAAAACAAGCCATTTTAAGAAGTGATAAATGTTATCCCCCAAATCAATCAGAGAGTGACAAGGAAAGTGATAAGT
The DNA here is from genome assembly GCF_963930625.1 of Muntiacus reevesi. NCBI lineage: Eukaryota > Metazoa > Chordata > Mammalia > Artiodactyla > Cervidae > Muntiacus > Muntiacus reevesi. The sequence goes on from NC_089249.1 coordinate 160,202,462, forward strand.
AAGAAAAGCCCCCATAGACCCGACATTTGAGCTGAGTTGGGAGTGGGAACTACATCCCTCCCTGGAGCTACTTCCCAGCATTGTTGGATGTTCACAGAGACAACAGATAAAAAAGCACATTGACTAAAGCAGTTACAAATGACAGTATTCACTTGGTTCTACTTCCCACCTCATTACCCAAAACATACACCCATCATTTCTGTTAAGACCTGAAACAAACCCATCTTCCTTCCTTTGTGCTAGGATGGCCCTCAGGGGTACCATTTTCTCCAGCCCCCATCTCGAAGGTCTTCCTAGGATTATCCCAAGAACACCAGACCTTCCAGGAGCTCTTGGTACCTAGGACCACTGCCAAGTAACATCTCACAAACCATCAGGGTGTGAGTTCCCTCTGGGGCCCAGGACAGTGAAGGCAGAAAACATGGAAATAAATGACTGTGGAAAGAAGAGTCTAGAAAGGAATGCCCCTTCTGTCTCCTTTTCTCCTCTCCTCTCACCTCCCCATGGCCTTCCTTCTCCCCTTCTCTTGTTCCTTCTCAGCATTCCCCACACTCTTCTGCTGGTCAAGGGTGGATGCTGCCTCTGGAGGTGACGTAAAGATCCTGGGCTCAGCCAGGGTGGGGTCTCAGCTAGCTAGAGCCTAAGTTAGCAGGCTTCGTCCACAGCCCCACCCTGCCAGGCGGTGCCTCTGGCAGCAAAGTCATGGCCCTGATTCCTCTGTCTCCACGTTTAAGAACATCTCTAACTGCTCCTTGGATAGCTCAATTAGTAAAGTGAATATATTATATAAAGTCTAAAAGATTAAACTATCATCGTCAGCCCATAATTTCATGAAGAAGTCAGGGGACCGTATCCCTCTTATTAACTCTATAACAAATGTGATGAAAATGTTCAAATAGAATGTTAATGCAATGTTACGTGTAATTTTCCCAGGCGATTTTCTGCTGAAATATTTCTTTATTAATAGTAATTGAGGGTATAAATTATGAATGAGGCGATTTTCTCCTTTCAGTAGGAAAGACGTACTAATGGCAATAATTCTTTATAATAATTTTTGGGGAGAGCAGGGCAGGGAGAGAGGCTAGTCTAAAAAACAGACAAAAGCCCCTCTCCAGGGCCTCCCATGGGGGTACAATGCCTTTGCCACAGTCACCTCTCTCTAGCTCCCCACCTCTAGACTGCCCACAAACGAGTTGCTGATCTTCATCAATTTTCCAAAAACCTCAAGGTCTGTTTGGAGGGCAGGAAGGAAGTTTTTACCTCTAGTCCTAAAATTGACTAAGTTCTGAGGCCAACTTTTCTGCCTCAGAAACTGTTCTGACAACAAGAGCAAAAAGCTAGGCTCCTCTGCTGAGCTTCCAGATCCAATCAGTCTGCACCCAGACAGCTTTTATAGCATCCTATAATATTCAAGAAGGAAGTGAAGTGAAAGTTGCTCAGTCATGTCTGATTCTTTGCGACAATATGGACTATACACTCTATGGAATTCTCCAGGCTAGAATAACTGGAGTGGGCAGCTGTTCTTCTCCAGGGATCAAACCCAGGTCTCCTACATTGCAGGAGGATTCTTTACCAGCTGAGCCACAACAGAAGCCCAAGAATACTGGAGTGGGTAGACCTATCCCTTCTCCAGGGGATCTTCCCAACCCAGGAATCGAACCAGGGTCTCTTGCATTGCAGGCAGATTCTTTACCAACTGAGCTATCAGGGAAGCCCTCAAGAGGGAAGGGCATTCAGAAACGTTTTCATCCAATCCCCCATCCCATTCCAAAAATGGAAAGAAGAAAGGGCAGAGAGGGGAGGGAGATGACTTTTTCCAAGCCACAGAGTGTGTCTGCCAAAGAGTTTGAGACTCAGTCCTAGTGACCTTTCACACACCTCTCCTCGACGGCCTCTATAACTCCATCCTCACTGGTCCCAGCCTGGCCACTGTCCTCCTCATCTGTAAAGACCCAGCTCAGATGCTGGGGCACCCTTGAGTCGTGGAGTCATTGCTTATCAGTCTTAGTGACATGGCCTTGAATTCTCCGGGTCTCCAACATCATAGATCTGGACAGAAGTCAGGAGGGCACAGGCCAGACAGAAACACCTTCCAAGTTCTGCAGAGTGGTTGGACTAGAGTACCTCTCCAGGCTCTTTCTCCATCCAGGGATACCCCATTTGGTATCTGCCTGTTCATTTCTTCAGCAGACATGACACAAGCCTCTATCATGGGCCGGGCACCAGGGCTACAGAGGTGAGGTTATCCAGCAAGAGTCAAGATAAATTCAGTGTTCTTAAGACCACAGTAGCAAAGTCAAGAACAGGTACACAAAAGTCTGTGTGTAAATAACACATACTATGTCATAGTAAGTGTTTATTAGTATTATTGAACGTTTGAGGAACAGCCAGGCAGCCAGTCTGGCTGGAGCAGAGTGTGAGGGTGGGAGACACGGGACCTGCAGGACCCTGTGGCCACAGTAAAGATGTCATCCTGAGTGAGAGGAAAGATAAGTGGCATGGATCTGAGACAGAAAGTTGGGGAAGCCTCGGGGCTGGCTGTTACACAGTAGGGTGTCTGGGGAGCACATACATGACCTTAATTTGGAGGGCAACTGCTAATGGATGGATAAGCAGAGGAATGGCATGGTGTTATCTGCCTTGGGAAAAGTGGACACTCTGACAAATCCCTAGTTAAATGTGGACATTGAGGGTTAGGAGGGAATCAAGGATGAGCTGGAATTTGGCTGTGGGCTGAGTGCCAATCCATGTGGTGCCATTCACTGAGCTGGGGGACATTGGAGGGGGAACAGACGGCAAGCTCAATTTTGGATAAGTAGAATCTGAGGAGTGCGAAAGTCAAATAGGTGGGAGTGTCCAGGAGTCTGAGTGCAGTCTGGAGCTGCAGGGTGAGGCTGGGCCCTCCACGCTGCTTTTACCTGGGATCTCTGGGCTCGCAGGGTGGATTTTATCATCTGTTTACACGTCTGTTTCTCTCTGCTAGACTCTAGCTCCTTGGGGCAAGAACTGGGCTGGTTAACCTTCTCATCTTCAGTCACCAGCACAAAGCATGTTACACAGTTGATGACACCGAGAGTGCCCTGACTGAGCAAATGAACGAGTGGGTGAATCTGTCACTACTCTGAGTATTGGCCCTTCCTTGTAGGAGGAGAAAAGGCACCCTTCAGGTTCAAGGCTCTGTGTCCCTGTCCCAGGATCCTGCCTCTCCAGGATCCCTCAGGTCCTCCCCTTCACCTTCTTGCTGGGTCCTTGTCCCACATAGCTGGTCAGAAATGGGGTCACTGTAATATGCAAATCTTGTTTGGTTCCAAATAACACTTTCAAGACTTTCCTATGGAATCCTCCTGGTTCCCTAACCTGAGTCCACAGCAGGAGCATCCCAACCTCTTGCACTCTGGTAAGGAGCTCTGGCCCACCCACTTGATCCCATTCTAGAGAACCCAGACTTCAGGACAGAAGTCCTGACAAGTGTCTCCTGGACACACTCCAGGCTAATTCTCTACTAGCTCTCCTCTGCCCTTCACCATCTCTGGCTTTTTGTCCTCTTTAGGCCCAAGAACCTTAGAAATACTCTAGGAGTCGCTGGCAGGGGCAAGGGTCTGGGCCTGTTTGAGCAGGCAGGCTCAGCTTTCTGCCCTCTGAAAACAACAGGAGGATGGGATGCGAAATAGAGCTATGTTCGAGACGTTCTCTGAGTGGCCACAGTGACCTCTTGACCAGAGGCCACCTGGGTGACCTCCAAGGGCATCTCTGTGTCTCCCCAGGCAGGGCCATGGGGCCAGGAAGCCAGGCAGAGCTCCAGAGTCCTCTGGCCTCCCTCAGGGAAATCCACCCATTAGCAGTTGCTCTCCAAATTAAGGTCATTTATGTGCTCCTCAGAACCCCTTACCGTGTAACAGCCAGCCCGGAGGCTTCCCCAGCTTTCTGTCTCAGATCCATACCACTTATCTGGAGACACCCCATCCCCTCTTCAATACAGGTCATGTCTAGACAGGAAAGCTCAAGGCTAGCCCCTTGATGGCCAGGGGGAGCTGGATCTAATGGAGACCCCCACCTCTGAGCCTATCATCTGGTCCCTTCCATGCCCCGCAGGCCCCAGGCCTTGGAAACAGGCAGGGTTAGCTGGAGACACGGAGGCATGGAGGCAGGACTGGGATCTTCATTTGTCCTGCACCCCCCGCTGCCCCCCACTTAGTCTGGGCTCCCCGGGGCACTCTCCTCCCACCTCAGCCCACTTCCTTGTTGAGCCAACAGCTCGATCTTGATCCCTTGAACGAGAAGGTCGACTCCAGAGGGGCCTTCTCTGAAAGCCAATGCTAATCTGGTTAGGGGCCAGGCTGGGCGCTGCACTCTCTCTGTAGGACCAAGTGCAAGTGAAAAAATGCCAATTACCAGATGACAAAAAGGGTCCCTGCCCCTGGGGAAGGGCAAGCTGGGGGGAGGGACAGGAGGGGCACAGTAACTGAACACCTTGCCGGAAATAGCTCCTATCAGTCCACTTAGGGAGCCATCAGCCCCGGCAGATTTATGGGCAGCGTGTGCCCCTCTGATAGATCGGACTATTTAAAGGCAGCCGAAGCCTCCATTTATATCAATGTGGAGCAGAGAGGGAGGGCGAGAGGCTGCGAGGTGGGGAGTGAGGAGTGGCGACGGGGACCAGCCCCGAGGTCGCCTGTTTGGCCTCAGAGAAGAGGTGAGGCTGCTGGCTCGGAGGACTGGGCCACACAGTAGGGATGGGAGTCTCCGGATCAAGACCCACTGGCACCCAGGGAGGGGCAGGGAATGGAGGGTTCCGCAGACCTCCCATCAGCCTCTCTGCCCCGGTCCTAACCCAGGCTCTGCCAGCCCCTCTAGCTAAAATGGGACGCTCGGGCTAATACTGAAGTGGAACTCCTGATTGGATTTCTCCAGCCTTACCCCCCACCCTCCCGAGCTGCGGGGCATGCTTGCCCTCCCTGCAACCTCCCCCCTGCCTGGGCCGAGGGAGAAGGAAGGGGTAATCGTGTTAGGCTCGGGGCATTAGCCGCTGAGGAATGGCCTGCTGCCTCCTGCCTGCTTGTCCCCAGCCTGCACTTCCTGGGGGCAGATTAAGCAGCTCCCATTGCTCTCTGGCTCTGCCCGGCATTCCTCCCTAACTCCATTACCCCCTGGCTGAGGTGCTTGCCCGACCCGTGGTGGTCCCTCTGATAATTCACCTCTCAGGAAACTCTGCCTTTCTGACCTCTCACTGCCTCCTCCCTCCCTCCCTTCCTCCCCCGGCCAGCTTTCTCCAGATTTGTATCTAACTGGCCTTATCCTCTTGGCTCACTGGTGAACTGCAGTCATTCACCAACATATTCCTAGGAACAGAACCGACCACTATCTGTTGGTTTGTTATTATGGATTCATTAGTTCATTCACTCATTCACTGAATGCCAGCACTCTCCAATGAAGGACTGGGATGCGAAATTCATTCAGGTATAGTCACAGGGATGGAAGAACTGAAAACTGGAGGGCAAAGAAGCAAAGGAACAGCGCGACCAAGCTTGAGTTTATAACGATTCCCCCCACCACACATGGGCTTCCCATGTGGTGCTAGTGGTAAAGAACCCTCCTGCCAATGCAGGAGACATAAAAGATGCAGTTTCAATCCCTGGAGAAGGGACATGGCAACCCACTCCAGCATTCTTGCCTGGAGAATCCCATGGATGGAGGAGCCTGGCGGGCTACAGTCTATAGGGTCACACAGAGTCGGACATGACTGAAGCGACTTAGCACTCACGCACTGATCACCCATGGAGTTGGAGAGCAGATTAGAGCAGATGAGAACCCAGGTAGGAAGACAAGAGAGTGATTCTCAACCTTGGCTGTGTAATAGAATTAATGGGGGGGCTTTAAAAATGCTGATGTCTGGGCCACATCAAGATCAATGAACCTGAATTTCTGGGGAAAGATCCAGGCATTAGATTTAAAAAAAAATCTCCACCACAGGATTCAGACATCCAGCCAAGGTTGAAAACCTGAGTTAGAAGGCTACTGCAATAGTCCAGGCGGGAGAGGAACTGGAGTAGTAGCAATCTGAATAGGAGTAGCAATAACAAGGGTGGAAAGGAGAGGAAATTTGAGAACTGTTTCTCCTACAGCTGTTGTTAACACTCTTGTCTGCCACCGCACCACCCAACCCCCAGCAGACGACCTCGATTATAACTTCACGAAGAAACTGAGGCCATTAGGTAAAACTCTGAAGGATTAAAAGAAAAGTCCTTGAGGACAGGCACCAGTTCTGAATCTACAGGGGCCACTAGAGTTCTCCCAGAACAAGAATCTATTAAAAGGTGAGCTAACTGAATCTAACAGGCGCCTAGACCTGTGGGTCTCAGGAGAGAGATAGGAGGACACACAAATGGGGCGGGGGTGCAGGCCATCAGCCCTGGGGAACCCCGAGGGGCTCGTGGAAGGAAAGGAGCACAAGAACAAGACTGAAGGGCATTCAGAGAGGAGGGGAAGCGGGTGGTGCAGGGCAAACAGATTGTCAGCTTTTCTGCCACGCTGTCCCAGATGCCTGACAGCTATCATCTCATTTGAACTTCACAACAACCCTTTGAAGGAGGTGCTCTATCTCTCTTTTACAGATGGAGGTTCAGAGAGTGTAACTTGCCTTGGGTGTTATCAGGCAATTCAAATTCAGGAGCTAAGATTTGCAACTAGGTCTCTTCGATCTCAGGCATCTGTGCACCAGGTCATACTACAGGAAACAACTGGGACGCAGAACCCAGGGATGGGCATTTCGAGGACAAGGCAGGAATCAAAGTGTCAAGTCCAGCGGCTTCCCCTCTTCCTATTCCTCTGGACTCCCTCCCCCTGAACGGCCTGGGGACAGGCATTGTCAGGGCTGGGAAGAAACCACTGCCTTCTCTGAGCCCGCAGCTGCTGTGCATGGGGCCCTTTTCTCCACCCTCATGGCGCCACTGCCGCCACTCGTGAAGCAGGAGGCCCACAGCCCGGGGCCCTGCTCAGCCTCAGCTCAGCCCAGTTAGAACTTGCCCCGGGTGGACGAGCCAGCCTGGCCTTGGCCCTGTGGATGGAGGACCTACCAGGGAAGAAAAGGCTGCTCTCTCTGCCCCAGCTCACAAAATCCTTATTTGGCGAGGCCTGGGCCCACTGTCCCCTTCCAAGTGAAATACTCCCCATCTTCTCCCCGCTCTCCTGGCCTCCTCAACGTGCTGCTACTGCTGCTAAGTCACTTCAGTCGTGTCCGCCTCTGTGCGACCCCATGGACTGCAGCCCACCAGGCTCCGCCGTCCCTGGGATTTTCCAGGCAAGAGTACTGGAGTGGGGTGCCATTGCCTTCTCCGTCCTCAAGTGTAGTGTGTACCATTTGCCGGATTCCCATTACAGCACTTCATTCATGCCTGGGAGAACTTTGATCATGTGTATTTTGATTACTTGGTGTCTGCCATTTCCAGCCCCAGTCAGGCCACCTGCTGCCAAAGGGTTAGCAGCCATTGTGGCTCTTAACTGGCTCCCTGACTTCCTTCTGTGGTGACTTTGGATAAATACACACAGATTGAATGAATCAAGAAAGTGAAGCACTAGGCCAAGGCTGGAAGGGGCTGTGTGGGGTAGGGAAGGGAAGGTAGGAGAAGCGAGACGCCTCTGGATTTGGAATGCTTTAGCAGGGAGAGTGGTGCCAGCTTTCCAGCGACAATTTCCAGCCCTAAGAAGAAACCCTGGGGGCATAAAGGGAGCTGGCACCCACCTTTCAGGACTTCTTTGAACTACTTGTGATCTAGTTTCCTCCAGGCACCCCAACTTGGCCCCCATGGCTGTCTGGGACCTGCCAAGGCTGAGGCGGAGACTGAAACAGCAGCTCGGAGAGGCTGAAGGCGCTCCTATATCTTTGCTCAGGAAATGGCCTCATAAAAGTGACAGGGAGACGCACCTATGGATGCTTGTTAAAGTTTTATTACTAATCACCTCCAAAGTCAGCGAGGCAGAGGGAGGGAGCTGGGAAATGGAGTCATCAAGGCCCGGGAGCAGGTGGCAGCTGCCTGAGCAGCTGAGTTGGGGACTGCCTGGTGGGTTGAAGCAGCCACAGCTCCCTGCAGCGCCCCTGACCCTCACCTGGGGTCCACCTGGGTGGGGCACTGGCCCTGTGCTCTCCCTGCTTTGTGAAATGGAGACAGCCTCTCCCAGTCCTTCGGTCCCTGTATCCAGCAGGTCTTTAGCCATCCCATCCTCCCCCAACCCACCCCTTCCTGGTGCCACCACCCCAATCAGATGGCACCAACTCTCATTCAGCCCATTGAGAGATGGCCCCAAATGGGCCCTGCATTTGCTCTGCCTCTCTAGACAGCCTCTCCCACTGCTGTCCAGGGGACTTTTCCTCTTTGGTGACCCCCAGGGCCTTTAGAATCAGTCTAACTAATTTCCTGGCCTAGCATGGAAATTCCTTCTGGATTCGGGCCTCTCTCTTTAACACCATTTCCACAACTTCCCTCTTGGGAATGATTTGAATTTCCCCCAAATCCATGTCTATCTGCCTAGAAGTTCCTTCTCCCTGAATGTCCAGTAAAATTATGCTCTTTTCTAAGGACTCAGCTCAGCCTTCTTCAGGACGGCTTCCTTAACCTCTCAATGCATTCATTGCAGTGTCTGATAATTGTCTGTTTCCTAGTCCGTGTGCTTCATAGACTATAAACATATCTAGGGCAGGAGTCATGTCTGATTCATTTCTCCAGGTCCAGGAGTCTAGCCTGGCATCACTGTTTGCTGAATGAAAGAATCAATGCAGAATTGTTGTGTAGTTTGCTCTCCACAAGGCCATATGCTTCATGGGGGTGGAGGTGGGGAGACAGCTTGGGTCTCGCTCACAGAGGTGGCCCCAGTGCTTGGGTAGTGTCTGACACGGGAAAGGGGCTCAACAAGTGTTTGTTGAACAAGTGAATGAGGATTAAATGAGATAAAGTATGTGAAGACACTCTGAAATGCTACAGATACTATTTTTATCCTTCTATTCTCACAAGTTTCCTGTCAGTGTCCTTTTAATTTTTTTTTTATCATTATGGTCACCATCACCTCTGTTCTCTAGGAGCCAAACTAATGAAGGCAAAAAAGGAATTAGAAGATATTGGAAGTTCTTGGGGCTGCTTTTCCATTTTTGAAACAGTGCCTGGTCCTTGAATCACACCATGATTCTTACAGTATCTGCAAGTGAGGACAGGGGTGCAGCATTTTCACTCAATCAGCAACCCAACAAATCTGTCATGGAAAAAGCCCTCTTTGGGGTCAGGCTCTGTGCTAGTGCTGGGGACACAGACCTCCCCGGCAGGTGCCTGCTTGCCACAGCCTTCTTAAAGGCCATCCCACTCTGAATTCTGAGCTCTGCCTGGGCTACCTGGATGGTGCTGAAGGGGAAGGAGCTGGGCGCTTGGAGGGTGTGAAGCAGCTATGACTGTGTGGTCTGAGGGGCCCAGCCAGCCTTAGCCCCCACCCCAGGAGCAGCCCTTCCTGGAGGGAGCTCAGGGCTGACGGAGCCGAGGCAGGGGGTGGGGGGCTCTGCCGGAGGAGGCTCTCTCAGGGGGGAGCGATGGGGCAGCTTTGGCGCACTTCCGGGTACAGGTCCAGTCTTCCTGACAATGCACGTCACCCTCTTGCCTTCAGGTTGGCAAGTGAACGGGGCCGGAGTGCTTCAGAAACTGGGTCCCCGGGTGAGGAGAGTGACACTTGATGCAGAGAAACGGGCATTCCCAAAAGTGAGCTGGAGGTGCCCTGACTCCGTGGGCCAAGTCCTCACAGAGACAGCAGTTCAGCTGGCATCCCCTTTCCTTCGGCTGTCCTCTGTGAGTCAGAGCTGTGGCCACTCTTCCTCGCAGGCATCACCCACCTGCTCCGGCCCCCACTCCTGCTCCTTCTGGGCCGGCTTCAGGTCTCCCCCGAGAAGCCCCTGCCTTGCCTGCTGTGCACAGCCTGATCCTGCGGTGCCGCCCGCCCCCCCCCCCCTTCCCATCTCTATATATCTGTCTAATGAACATTTCAATAAGCCGAGCACAGCTTTTTCCACTTAATAAGCAGAGTGCTGACTTCATTGCGGCTTTGCTCTTCACTTATCTGTTCGGGGCCTTAAATCATTCCTAGGAAAAAGCTTAGCAAAGGGAAACCTGGTATCCTGGCTATCGGCTGCTCCTGTCAGCACCCTGCCCTGCTGGGGCTGAGGGGCTGCCCTGCTTCCACAGAACACCACGGAAGTACAAATGAAACTCTGGACAGCCAAGGGATGGGAGAGCTGAGGAGCGAGGGGGTGCTGGAGTGTCACCACGGGAGGAAGTTCTAGAAGCAGGGTGGAGGTGGCAGAGGAGGGCTGGCCTGGGGTGTCCTGCTCCCAGCTGGGGACGAGGGTGGGATGGAAATCCAGAGAAGCTCTCCGAGGGAGACATTCTAAGAAACGGAAGTTTAATGAACATCTACTATGTGCCAGGCCCTGTGCTCGGTGCTGGGAACCAAACAGTGCCCTCTGCTCGCTTTCCAATAGGAAAGGAAAACACAAAACAAGCAATTGCCTAAATATGCCTTCCCTCAGGAAATGAGGTTTAAAACCAGGTGTATGGAAAGATGAGCATGAGACAGGTGGCAGGTTAAACTGGGAGAGACCAGAAGAGTCCAACACTGACCGCTTTCACCAGGGCTCTGACATTTTGTTGAGACCATGTTGTGTGCTGAGACCACATAACACAGAGGCAAAAACACAGACTTGGGAATAAGACACCCCTGTGAAAAAATTCTAGCTGTGAATTTACAAGCTATGTGATCTTGGGGCAGTTATTTAACTTCTCTGTGCCATGGCTTCATCTGTAAAATGAGGTTAAAATACTTATCTTCTGAAGATGTTCTAAGGGTTAAACCTGATCCTCAGTATAATAAATGTATATAAAGTACCTGGCAAAGAGCTCAATAAGCAGTAAATGCTAGGCTAATAGTACTATCACATATGTCTATTTCCCACCCCACCCCACCCCCACCAGCTTACTACCGTGTCTTTGAAGGTGTAGACAAAGTCTTACACGTTTTGTGTCTGATCAGACGGACAGGGAGAAATGGAAGAGAATGCTATTTTACAGGGTGTGAGGACTCTTCCAGAAAAGCACCCCGGGCATCCAACCAAAGGTATGCCCTGGGAGTGTATGTGTATATATGGTGGGGTACGGGCCATGAGATGCTGTTTTCCAGAAGCCTCCAGGACCTAGTTGGCAGGAAGACTTCAGGGCAAAAGGGTACAGACTCAATTAAATGTGGGCAAGCGCAAGGCAGTGCCTTTTGTGATAAACACATCAAAACCCCCTCTCCAGTACTCCACTCTGCATGGCCAGCCACAGTTCTGGCACAGAACCTGGAAATTCTTCTTCATTTAGACAGTTCCCTGAGGCTGCTGGCCAGGAGACGAAGAGAACCGTGAATAAGAGCTTAAAGTAGGAGCACACGCGGCTCAAGGTGCCTAGCTGGGGCAGTCCCACCTGCAGAGCTCCTCTGTGTCATTCTGTCCTGTCCTGGAGGAGACCCAGGGCTGCAAAATCTCCTTGGTAGGAAAGGCTAAATGACTCGCTCTCCAGTCTGCATACGTGAGGGCTGCTGGGGGACGTGCAGGAAATCACAAATAGTGTAGGGAAGGTGACTGGAGACTTACTCATGAAATCCTGAAACCCTAGGCAAAGTGGGTTTGCTTTGAAACTTGAGCACAGTTGGGGTGAACACAGGTGATTGCTGTTTTACACAGGGGCTAGTAAACGCAAGAAATTCATTAAGCCAAGCGGTGGGTCTGGCAGAAAACATAAATGAATTAAAAAGTCTTTGGACAAATTTATGAAAGACAGAGTCATAGATGTTCCTTAATCAGGGTTTGTTCAGTGAATGAAGGAATGAATATGGATGATCGTGGTTCTCAAGGCATTTCAATCCAATGCAATAAATATTCATGGAGCACCTACTCTGACAAAGCATTGTGCAGGATGTAAACCTGAACAGTTTCTATCCAGAAGCTTACACTTTTATAAGAGGATTAGAGAAAACACTGTCAACATGGGGTGGACATAGTGAGGGCTGCAAGAAAAAGTGCAGGAGGCTATGGAAGGGAGGGGGGTCTGTGGGGCTTGGAATAGGGATGAAAAGAGGTTTTATGGAAAAGGTGATATTTGAAATAGGCCTTGAAGAACAAGTTGGTTTTTAGCAAGAGGAAAGAACATAAAGATACCAGAAAAGAAGGAATGAGAAGTCCCCAAATTTGGGGGTGGAGAATAAAGGTCATGTTTAGATTCAGATAATAGTACAGTTAAGGGGGGTGGGGAGGACAGAGAGAGGGAGAGACAGAGGGAGAATGAAAAGTTATTTGGAAGGGAACATAGTTGGTCTTCCCTCGTAGCTCAGTCAGTAAAGAATCTGCCTGCAATGCAGGAGATCCGGGTTCAATGCCTGGGTTGGGAAGATCCCCTGGAGAAGCAAATGGCAACCCACTCCAGTATTCTTGCCTGGAGAATCCCATGGATAGAGGAGCCTGGCAGGCTACATACAGTCCATGGGGTTGCAATAGTCAGACATGACTGAGTGACTAAATCACCAAGCACCACCACCATAGTGACAGATGAACAACCAAGGAAAACCTGGGCTCCCCTATGGAGAATAAAAGCGGGGTCAGAATTCTCAAGGCAAGACCCTTAAGATCCTATGACAATTAGGCCCTGAGATGGAAAGGGGGAGACAGGGATTCTAGTGGATCTCAAATTTGAGACTCAAAAGAACTGGTAGATTTTAGAGCTAAGCAGAAAGAAGCTCCTTCTGCTCAGCCCTTAGAGAGATGCAGAGTGAGGCCCCATGGTTCCCCATTAACACTGGGATCATTGCTGCCATTTCTGGTCTCCGGGCTTCTTAGTGGGCGAGGACAGCTCAGTCACGCTCCGAGCTCCCTGAGTACTCCCTCCCTCTGGCAGAGGAACTTTGGTTAAAAATGGACATCAGGAACAGCTGGAAAGAGACAAGAGAGGCAAGGAGGTGTCATAAATCAGCCATCTGGGGGAGTTGTAGTAAAAAGGGGGCAGGTTTAACAGAGGACAGCAGCCAAGTCCCAAGACAGAGGAAGGAGTCATTTGTTCATTCAGGTTGTCATGAACTGGCTCTTTATGGACCATGTTTTATGTGCCAGGCACTGTGCTATATCTGAGACGTGTTTTTAAGAAGCTCATGGTGGGGTATGGGGGAAAAATATGTGAACAGATTATTAAAAAATGGTGTAGTGATAGAAATAAGCTCTGGGTAGAGGCACAAAGGAGGGACTTTTGTGTGTGTGTGTGGGGAGATAAATTAGGAGTTTGGGATTAACAAACAGTGACCTCAAGAAGGCTTTAAGGAGGATGTATCACCTGAGTTGGGTCTTGAAAGATGAGTAGGAGTTCAACAGGTAGATGAAGGGATGGAGGACACTCTAGGCAGAGAGAAGGGTATGTGTGGTCATGGAGGTAAAAATAAAAGAGTATTTGCCAAGGAAGTACTTCAGCATAACTGGAATTTAGGGTATGTGGAGAGGAGCCATAGCAGCTGAAACTAGGGAAGTAGGTGGGTTAGATCATAACAGGCTTTGAACACTATATTCAGGAGTCTGGACCTGGTCCCTAGGCAAAAAAAGAGCCATTGAAGGAATTAAGAAAGGGGTGAGACATGGTTGGATTTGCAATTTAGAAGTATCACTCTCAAAACAGTGTGGAGGAAGAATTAAGGAATCAGAATTGAGATTAGCTAGGAAGCTATTACAGAAATTTAGAAGGTAAGTCAGACAGAGGAAGACAAATACCATATGATATCATTTATGTGTGGAATCTAAGAAAACTACAAATGAACTTATTTATTAAACAGAAACAGATTCATAGACTTCAAAAGCTTTTGATTACTAAAGGGGAAAGGTGTGTGTGGGGGGAGATAAATTAAGAGTTTGGGATTAACATATACACACTACTATTATATATAAAATAGATAATCAATAAGAATCTACTGTATAGTATATACCTATGGCTGATTCATGTTGAGATTTGACAGAAAACAATGAAATTCTGTAAAGCAATTATGCTTCAATAAAAATATATTAATTTAGAAAAAAGAATCTACTGTATAGCACAAGAAGGGAATGATCAATGAATATCAATATACTACAATAATCTATTTGGGAAAAGAATCTGACAAAGAATGACCACATGTACATGTATAACTGAATCACTCTGCTGTACACCTAAAAATAACACAACATTGTAAATCAACTATACTCTAACATAAAATAAAAATTAGATTAAAAAAAGAAATCCAGGAGGAAGTGGTAGGACAGGTCTGAGCTAGGACAATGGAAAGAGTGGAGGTAAGAGGAAGAGATCAAAAGAGAGTGAAGAGGGGATGGAGAAGGTTAGCACAGAAACTTTCTGCCTGCTGGCTGTGAATTCCAGTGGGGACCTAGGCTGGCTCCCCACCCGACTGCACGCAAGGAACTGCTCTGTTTACAGGGCATTGGGTGCCCTGGACCCCAGCTGTGCCTCAAATGACTTCTATGGAAATGTCCACCTTTCTGTCTCTCCATTCTCTTCTCAGCAGATTCCAAGCCCTAGATCAACATGCCCCCTCCCCCCTCCACCTCCCAACCCAACTGTTTTGGTTTTTGGGTCTAACACTAGAGTCCTTCGCTCTACACACACTGAGGATGCTCTTGGCAGGTTCTTGGCTCTTCAGAACAGGAAATTTGTTGGGTATGACTAGCTCAGGAAATGTAATCTGAAATAGCTACCAGGGGTCCTACCTGATCTAAGATCGGGACCTGGAAGTATGCTGGGGAGGGGACAACAGAGAAGTGGGGACAGGTGAGAAAGGTCCTCCCTGCACAGTGATAGGAGTTCCTAGATTTTTGGCCCAAGTCTGTCTTCAGTGCCCCACCAGGCTGCCAGAGGCCCAAATGCTGGGTTTTGCATCTTCAGAGGCCCTTGCTGTTTGTGCTGGGTGCAGCCCAAGTGGACAAAGGAGACCCCGTTCTGCTCATCTCCATTCTGCCTCCCTTCTCTGTTTGCCCCTCCAGCTCTCCACATCACGCTTCCCCATCCTGTCCTGTCCTCCAGAAGGCAACTTCTATGCACCTCCTCAACCAGCCTCCCTTGCCTTCAGAATTCCTCTTGGGTTCAACACACAGGATATTGGAGGACAGAAGGAGAGAAGCAGTTGGAATAAATAATATCCTGGCTCCTTCCTCCTTTTCTGCAGGTCACAGCTCCTAGGCAAGTCATAGTCATAGATACAGCTTTTTTGGGATCTGGTCAATGCTCCATCAGGCCAAGCGGTGGTATCGGTTCCCTGCTGTGCTTCACCTTCTCGTTGTAAGTAGTCCCTTCACTAACCTTTCTTCAGTTGCTCCATTTGTGGACCTCTGTTCCCTGCTAGAACCTTGACTACTACAACAGGCATCCTCAAAGATATGACACTAGTTGGACATATATTTGCTCCAGCAAGTTCTCTTTGATCCCATCCTATTTTGTCTACCATGGGCCTTTCAGTACTATTTTAATAAGAAGCTGCCTCTCCCTGCTGGGTTGATGGGCAGACTGTAGAGAATCCAAATAGAAATTTAATCCTGCGCTCTTAGCCTGGGCAGCTTCTCTTCGCTCTACCTAGATGTTCACTCCTACAGCTTTGTAGACAGTGCAATGGCTAAAAAGAAGTTTAACTGAGACCCAGAGAATGTCAGGACTGGGTAGCTGTATGGCTTGGCACATTCATTCATTTTTATATTCAGCAAATATTTGTGGAACACTTAACCACGTTCTAGATATTGTGCTAGGTGCTGTGGCTACAACTACCAGTAAACAAAACATAATCCCAGTGTCACTGAGCACATCATTTTGTTAGAGAGACAGATAAGTAATCAAGCAATTATAATAAGATAACCTTATTAAAGGGGTGAATATGGAGTGATGTGGAAATACATATAAGTGGCACTTATCCTAATCTTGGGGGGTAGAGCAGAGAAGGCTTCACAGGGAATTGAGTCTAAGCTAAGATCTGGAGGAAATCTTGCAGTTGACAGGCATGGAGGGTGGGGGAGAAGGAGAGGGAGGAGGGAACAGTATATGCAAAAACAAGGAGTTGGAACCTGTTGTCTTTGAAAACAGAAAGTAACTCAGTATGGCTGGAGTTTGTAGATCAAAGGAGAGAGTGGTGAGAGATTAGGCTGCAAGGAGACAGAGATCAGATCCTATACGGCCTTCTAGAGTGTATCAAAGAGTCTAGACTTGGTTCTGACAGCAACGGGGGATGCCGTTGGTGGTTTTTAAGTAGGGAAGGGAAATGATCAGATTCATACTGAAGTAACTGGCTGCAGTGGTGAGTGGATTGGCCGAGGCACAGTGGGAGCAGGGAGCCATCTCAGAGGCTGATCTGATAGCCTGGGGACAGGGAGAGGGACAGTGAGACTTGCTAAAACCTGGACTGGTGAGCGAGAGATGCTGAGAAGATGAGGAGAACAGAAGAGGCAGGAACTGCTCCCATTTCTGTCATAGGTGACTGGGAAGATGGAAAGCAGAGGAAGAGAAGGGGAACAGGTCTGGCAGGAGGTATAAGATGAATTTCATTTCTGTTCCTGAGGAGATGTTGACATGGATATGTCTGGGGACAGCCTGAAGGAAGCCAGGAAAATCTGGAGTTTCCATGATCACTAGTTCTGAGCCTGCTGCTGGGCTTCTTTCTCTGAGCACCCTGAGATCGTCTTGGGTGAGGTCTATCAGAGCCACGGAGCAGCCACCATCCTTCCTGTCTCAACAACCTGCAACCTGTCCTTTGTTGGCACTCTGGGACCCTGGAGGGCAATGCCTTCCATGGGTACACATCAAACTAGTTCCAGCTCTGGGTCAGGCCCTTGGGGGCGGGTGGTAAAATGGAGGTGTATGGGGAGAGAAGACAAATACAAACCTTGGCTTGTAGAATGTCAGCCTCAGGCAAGTTGGGGAGCAGAACTGAGGATTCTGAGCAGGGGAGGAACATGATGAAACTGTAACCTTAGGATGCATGACCTGATGGTGATGTGCAAGGTGAACTGAGGGTAGGAAGACCAATAGAACAATGGGGAGGTGGCTACAGTAATGCAGACAGTGGCTTTTTGTTTGTTTGTTATTGTTAATTAAATTAGCAAAGATTTAAAATTTTATAATATGGATAATCACTTAAGAAAATGGGTATAATTATTTGCTGCTGGTGAGACTGTGACTTGGTATAACCTCTTTTAGAATGCTTTCTATGGATATGTATCAACAACTTTTAAAAAGTTCAAAATATTTGATCCAATACTTTCAAAGGTAATTAACAGAAATTCTCAAACACATGTATGTTCAAAAATGTTCATCAGTGAAAAGAAAGAAGACACCATCCAAGTCCTCCTCATTAAAGGGAGATGGCTAAATATATTAAAATATACTAAACAATGATATATCAATTTTTTAGTGAATTTTACTGTTCAAGCTGGTTTTAGAAAAGGCAGAGGAACCAGAGATCAAATTGCCAATATCCGCTGGATCATCGAAAAAGTAAGAGAGTTCCATGAAAACATCTATTTCTGCTTTATTGACTATGCCAAAGCCTTCGACTGTGTGGATCACAATAAGCTGTGGAAAATTCTGAAAGAGATCGAAATACCAGACCACCTGACCTGCCTCTTGGGAAACCTGTATGCAGGTCAGGAAGCAACAGTTAGAACTGGACATGGAACAACAGACTGGTTCCAAATAGGAAAAGGAGTATGTCAAGGCTGTATATTGTCACCCTGCTTATTTGACTTATATGCAGAGTACATCATGAGAAATGCTGGGCTGGAGTAAGCACAAGCTGGAATCAAGATTGCCTGGAGAAATATCAATAACCTCAGATATACAGATGACACCACCCTTACGGCAGAAAGTGAAGAGGAACTAAAAAGCCTCTTGACGAATGTGAAAGAGGAGAGTGAAAAAGTTGACTTAAAGCTTAACATTCAGAAAACTAAGATCATGGCATCTGGTCCCATCACCTCATGGGAAATAGATGGGGACACAGTGGAAACAGTGTCAGACTTTATTTTTTTTGGCTCCAAAATCACTGCAGATGGTGGCTGCAGCCATGAAATTAAAAGACGCTTACTCCTTGGAAGAAAAGTTATGACCAACCTAGACAGCATATTAAAAAGCAGACACATTACTTTGCCAACAAAGTTTCGTCTGGTCAAGGCTATGGTTTTTCCAGTGGTCATGTATGGATGTGAGAGTTGGACTGTGAAGAAAGCTGAGCGCCGAAAAATTGATGCTTTTGAACTATGGTGTTGGAGAAGACTCTTGAGAATCCCTTGGACTGCAAGGAGATCCAACCAGTCCATCCTAAAGGAGATCAGTCTTGGGTGTTCATTGGAAGGACTGATGCTGAAGCTGAAACTCCAGTACTTTGGCCACCTCATGCGAAGAGTTGACTCACTGGAAAAGACCCTGATGCTGGGAGGGATTAGGGGCAGGAGGAGAAGGGGATGACAGAGGATGAGATGACTGGATGGCATCACCGACTCGATGGGCATGAGTTTGAGTAAACTCTGGGAGTTGGTGATGGACAGGGAGGCCTGGCGTGCTGTGATTCATGGGGTCGCAAAGAGTCGGACACGACTGAGTGATTGAACTGAACTGATGGCATGTAAAAACTTTTATTTATGTTTTAGATCTATTTTTAGATCTATTTTATTTTAGATCTATTTAGTAATAGATCTATCTATTATCTATCTACTATTTTAACTAGTAATATCAGTTTATAACATGATATAAAGTTCATATATATATAGCATTCTATTTCTATGGTTTCCATCCATCACCATGTCATTGATTACCTTCATCCATTTTGGCCCTACACCAACTTCCCCTCCGGTAACATCACTCTGTTCTCTGTACCTACATGTTTGTTTTTTAAACAATGAAATATTTTAACAGAATTGGAAAAGGGGGTTTGGAAGCATACTTAGTGGAATTTAAAAAATGCTCACAATGTAATGATAAGTGGAAAAATCATGATACAAATGGAACGAAGTATCCTAAATTGAATCTTGAAAGAGAAAAAGGACATCAGTAGAAAAGCAGGGGCTATCCAGATACAGTCTGTACTTTGGTTAATAGCAGTTTAATAATTTAGTTAAATAATAATATCGCACTAGTGTTAATTTCTGTTTTTATAAATGTACCATGGTAATTGAAACTGGGTGAGGGGCCTATAGGAACTCTCTTTGCTCTTAATATGTTTTTAATGTTTCTGTAAATCTATGGCTAACATTTCTTGAGCCTTACTATGTCAGGCATTGTGTGAAGTACTTTCCTTACATTTCATTTAGTCCTATCTTGCATTCATGCATGCTAAGTTGCTTCAATCATGTCCGACTCTTTGTGACCCTATGGACTGTAGTCTGCCAGGCTCCTCTGTCCATGGGATTCTCCAAGCAAAGATACTGGAATGAGGTGTCATGCCCTCCTCCAGGGGATCTTCCCAACCAGGGATTGAACCCAGGTCTCCTGCACTGCAGGCAGATTCTTTACTGAGCCACCAGGGAAGCCTCATCAGATGGTTAGTAGTGGTTATCTCTGGGAGGTGGGAACATGTTTCCCCATGCTCTTATGGGTGAGGGGTGGTTGTTGTGGGTAGAGAAAGGACAGGGTAAAGTATGAATAGGACTTGTTGTCTGATTAGGTACAGGTGATAAAGTCAGGAACTGAAGATGGCAGTAAGCTTTGGTGCCACTTCCAAAGTGCTAGGGGAAGACTTGACTTCAGCCTCTTCTCTGATGAGACAGAGGTGACAGAGGATATCAACTGTTGCATGAACAGTCTGAGGGATGGATCTGGGCTGGCCTCGGAGTCCTGCAGCTCTGGGAATCACGGCTTAAGTATGCCCTGGGATGCTAGGAGAATGCACACATTCAGGGAGGGAGAATGGGGATGAGATGAATAGGGGGCCAACCTGACCAGGGGAAGCATTACAAGGAGGGTCAAGAAGTCCCTGAGCTTCACTGAGTTGCTGCTGAAGCCACTCACTGGCTTAGGGCCAGAAGAGGGGGCTGGAACCATCATTCACAGCCTGGCTCTGTGATACCTGGGTAGAGCTCCTATGGCCTAACCTCAGGGCTGGGACAGGTGGAGCTCGAATTTGGGGCAAGTCCTGGGCAGGCATGATTTTGTTCTCTGGAGAGGTTCCTATTCTGAAGGGTAGAAAAGTAACCTTTCTGCATCTTCTTAGAATCTCTGGCCTTCCCAGTCTCCCCAGGCCTTATTCTTTCCATCAGCTCATCATTGCTGACAAGCCCTTAGATCCTCCCTACGCACCCAGAGGAGGAACTCTGCCCTGAGTGCAAGGAAATGAATGCTTCCAGGATGTTGTGAAATCAAGGGCAGCCGCCAGCACTTGGCGGCCTTTCCAGTTCATGGACCTGCCCCTGGCACGTGGTAGTCTACTCTGGGGGATGTCTCCCTCACCCTAGGTATCTCCACCTGGCTTCCCATCAAAGCCATCTCACTCAGCTACAGTAGGAGAGGCCAGACCTGGGTCCTCTGGACTTCTTCTCTGGAGTGGTTTTGGGCCACCTCTCCAAACCCCCTGGGCCCCTTGGCCTTGACAGAGAGGCCATGGAGGGACACCAGTCAGCAGTCAGGAGGGCCGGGGCCTGTACTTATGTGCTCTTCTTGATCAATTTGCTCTCTTTCTGATCTCTCTGGGCAGTTGGGCCCTAGAATCTGAGGCTGTCCCAGGTTTCAGCCCTGCAGGGGACATACTGCAAATTTCTCAGCTGGCTCCAGGTCCCTGCAGAGCTGCGGGCTGAGGACAGGGCTCCTGTGGTAGCTGAGTCCTTGCTGCTTCTCTTTGTGGAGGCTGGACAGATGGAGCCCAGGCACAAGATAAATAAACCAATTAAATCTGAGAAAACACCGTCCTGCTATTTCTCTCCAGAGCCACTGCCCACCCCGATGCAGAGTGAGGGTGGAACTGTCTGGGAGCTGAGAGGCTGGTGTGCAGACTCTCCATGTCCCTGCCTGGAGCCCCCTCTGTCAGGCTGGCCCCTGCAGCTTGACATGTTTTCCTAACGTGGTGAACACATGCTCTCTCCGGAGAATCACTGTTTTCCCTCCAAGGCCCTTCAGTCACACTGGAGGGGAGGAGTAGGAAAGGCCATGGGTCCCCCAGCTAAGAGGCAGAGAGAGGAAGGGTTAGGGGTTGCTAGAGTGGGGAAGCAGAACTGGGAAGGATGGCAGATGAGGCTGGTCAAGGCTGGGGGAGAGAGGAAGTTCCAAGACTTCAGAAACTCATGGCTGGTGAAGCCCTCCTACCATGGGTCACTCCAGGATCAGTTTAGGAACAAGCAACACAAGAAAGAGATGGTCACCCTTGGAATCCATCCTTTTTGAAGACTACAGAAAAGGTGGAAAGAAAAAACCCCACTGTGGAGGAAGCTTCCTTGGGTACACCGAGCTTCCTTTACTTAAATTTGACCTGTATTTAGCAACCCTTGGGCTTCCCAGGTAGCACTAGTGGTAAAGAACCCACCTGCCAATGCAGGAGACATAAAAGACTTGGGTTCAATCCCTGGGTCAGGAAGATCCCCTGGAGGAGGACATGGCAACCCACTCCAGTATTCTTGCCTGGAGAATCCCATGGACAGCGGAGCCTGGTGGGCTACTGTCCTTGGGTCACAAAGAGTTGGACACAATGGAGGCAACTTAGCACAGCATGTTAGCGACCCTTCAGGGAGCCTCCTAGATGGAAGGCATCGTGCTAGGTGCTGGGGCTGGTGGAACAAGGCAGGTATTGCCTGGCTGGGGAAGATGTTCATATATACTGAGCATTACAAGCGACATCACATCTGTTCTGCTAGAACATGATGGCATGAGCAAAGTGTTCAGTGCAAAGAAGGGCTCCATAGTATCTGGAGGGGTTGACAAATACTTCACAAAGGAGAGGACCTCTGAACTGGGTCTTGAAGAGTGATCTAGAGTGTACTGAACAGAGGCTGAATGAAGGCATCAGGGTGGGGAGCTTGGGTGGAGGAGAGCGGGCCAGGAAAAGGGAAGAGTGTGAGCAGATGCTTGGTGGTCTTAGAGAGCCGGGATGTTATCCTACGAGCAAGCAAGAGAACTTGGTGAATTGTAGGCAGGTATTGGAGTGACATTTTAGCAAGATCACGCTAGCAGTGGGGAGGAGGATGGGTGACAGAAGATTGGATGGTGAACGCCAATTGGGAGGATTTTTAGATAATATAAGTGAGACATCTTGGGACCTGAACTAAGTCAGTAGCAGGAACTAGGGACAAGGGGACATAAAAAAGGGATGATAAGGAATCTAACAAGGATGCCTAAGTTTTTGGTTTAGGTGCCTGGAAGAAGAGTGATGGTGTTCACACTGAAAAATAAAGAAAAGAGAAGAAGGTGTGTGTGTGTGTGTGTGTGTGTGTGTGTGTGTGTGTGTGTGTGTGTGTGTGTGTGTGTGTGTGTGTGTGTGTGTTAAAGCATAATAATGGCTGTTAAAAGACAGGTTTGACCATCAGCAAGGAGATACACAGGATGTAGTGGGTTTATGAGTCCAGAGCATCTACAGCAAAGATCACTTCAAGATTTCATGACTGGGTAATTGAAAGGATGATCATGTCATCAACAGAAATAAGGACCGCTGAAGGTGAATTATGATGGGGTGGGGGCTAGATGATGGATTCAATTTTGCAATGTCTGTGGGACAGAGCACGGAAGACATTCACCAGGCAGTTGGAAAAATGGGATCAGAGCAGCAAGAGGTCAGATTTGGAGCTTCATATTCAGGAGTCCTCTAAATAAAGATGAAAGCTGCAGCTGCAGGGACGGATGAGATCATCAGATTAAAGTGTGCACGGAGAGAAGAGGGTCAAAGACAGAACACTAGAAAACACCTACTTTTATTTCGGGTGGGAGGAGGGCAAAGAGCCAGAGAAAGAGTCTGTAAGGAGAACTAGGCACATGGTACCAGAGACAGAGGAGGGTGTCCAAGAGGTGGCCAGCGGGTTAGCTGAAGAGATGCTGGGAAGGGCGAGGACTAAGATAGACTTGGGGATTCAGACTAATGACCTTTAAGAGAATGGATTCAATAGGGAAGTAGGATGATGGCAGCAGTGAGCCGGGGTGGGAAGTGAGGTGGTTAAGTATAAATAAACCTTTGAGCAGTGAGACAGTGAAGGAGACAGAAGTGTAAGAAGTGATGAGGGTTTAAGAGATTTTTAAATGGGGAAAACTTGGTTTGAGTGCATTTCTGTGATACACACAAGGACCATCTCCACATCAGCCATCTCCCAGGGCTGTTGGTCATGCCCTGCCCCTATCCTGGGCCTCCTGCGTCCATAGATCCCCAGGGCCAGTGTACCAGTGACCCTGGAGGAGGGGTCCCCCCTTTAGCCTGTGACACTCACCCAACACCTTGACTCTCTCCTCCCTTCTTTCTGCCCTGACTCCTCTTCCTTCCCCAAACAAACATTGATGGAACCTATTATGTGTCATCTGCCTTGGGTGGTACAACACAGGGGTTAGCATAGGCAAGAAAGGACTTCAGGGGAAGACTATTGAGGCAATCGTAGCAATGCAGTAGTTCGAACTAGGCAGTAGCAGGTGGGATGGACGACAGGAGGGTGGACTTGAAGGGTATGCTGGAGATGGAGACTCCAGGGCTTCAAGACTGACTGGAAGAGGGCTGAGGGGCAAGAAGAAGCCCCGGCCGCCTTAGAAGTTTCAGCTTTGTGGTGCCAGCGGGGGTCAGGAGTGATGCCCGAGGTCTCTCTTGCCTGCTCACAGCCAGGGCTGGTGCGTCAACGATTCTGAAGCAGGCACTCCATCTCGGGGTAACATGATCCTGTAACGCAGGGCTCCTCTGATGTGGGCTGCTTGCCTTTTACAGCATTAGGGGAGCAACATTTCATGGAAAATTCAATAAATCCCCCTGTACAGCCAGACGTCTGTAAACAATGGCTTCCAAATTCAATCAGGCTGGGGACCCGCAGCAGCATTTATGAGCTCTAACGTGGAATATTATATAGGGGAGTGAGTAGCAGGGGGCTGGGGGAAGGGACTTCCTGGAAGATGAAAGCTCCCGTGTGGTTCTTGCTTTCCGATGCTTAGAGTGGAGTGATTCTCCAGGTAGAAGTCCTGGCTCTGGGAACTCCTGGGCTGGGCCTGGGGCCATGGAGCTGAGGCTGTGGGCTTGTGGAGGACTGGGGACTGGGCCTCTGCTACTGGCTGTCACAAGGCTGAATGGTCACAGTCACCAGGGCTGACAGTGAGCCCCGCAATGCCCCCCACAACCTGCAGGAGACGCCCATCTGAGAGGCCGGTGAGTTGTCACCATGTGCTTACTGCCTTTGTCACATGGGAAGGCCCTACAGCTTCAAATCACCTGCTATAAACTTTCCACCTCTGTGGTCCTCTGGCCTGGTAATGATCTGCTATCAGGTCCAGACTGCCCTTCACCTAGTGCAGAACAAGGTGGGGGCAAGGACACGGACTAGCATTTTGAGAGGTGTTCTGATGAGGGGCGGCAGCGGGCTCTGTCGGGAGCCTCTGAGCTCTCCTCCGCTCTTTAGGCCCGTCTAGATTTCTCCTCTCCCCCGCCCTTCGAGCATCTCCAGACTCTGTCCAGCTGGCCCAGCCTCTGCCTCCTCTACCAGTGTTGCCTACAAACTGTCTGGCAGGCTTTCTCCAGCAAATCAAGGTGGGGCTTTATGAGGCAGAGGAAACAACCAAAGCTCTGGATCAAAATCCATTCTTGTCATTTACCAGCTATGGATCTTGGATAAGTCACCACCTTCTCTGAATCTCAGCGTCCTTATCCATCTGGGGGAATAACATTAAGTGCCTTGCAGGGTGCCTGTGAGGATGAAATTGGACAATGACTGTTAAGAATCTGGTGTTCTGGTGTGAAATAAGCCTGCAAAACATGCACACTAGCTTTCTTCTCCACGTTTCTCCTCCTCCTCCTCTCAAACCTCCCTGTAAGAAAGGTTTTGGTGAATCACTGGGAGCTGCCCTCCCTCCAACCAAATGTACCAGATGTTCCATCAGCTCCTTGCTGGTATCCAGCACATCTCCCAGGCTCCCTTTGTGATTCCCGTGCATGCCTGATTAGAGTCCAACGGGAGGAGCATCAGACATCACAAAAGGCCCTGGCCACACTTAGAGGCACAGGTAAGAGGTGGAGGCACCTCTGGGGTGCCTTGACATTGCAATCCCTTTCTTAGAGACAGAATGTAAGTTTCAGGAGGACAGGAGTTTCCACCTGCTTTGTTTATGGCCCTATTCCCAGTGCCTGGATCTGGTCTGACACTTGGTAAGTGTTCATTAAGTACTTCTAACATGAATTAATTACTTCAGCTTCTCTCACCACTTTCCTGTGGTTTTTCTCTGGTCCCAGGGGGAGAACAGAGAGTCTGCCTTCCAGAAGAACAAACCACAAACCTGCCTGAAAGTCAGGCATCCTCTCTTCCCTCTAGATGTCCTTGGAATGCTGGCCAGGCTTCCCCCCATGGAGCGAGTACAGAGCAGAGTCACCACCAGAAAGGATTCTCCTTGCCACCCACTGCTGGAAACCTGGGTTTGGGGAGAATGAGGGGAAGAGGGCAATTCTTGCAGGAGAGGTTTTGTGGAGACTCTAGACTGGAGATGGTGCGATTTTAAGTTTTGTGAGTGTGAACTGGATATACACTCCCCTCCCTTTTCAGAGGACTGTTCTTTGGCCTTCCCCCACTCCCTCACTCTGCCCCAGTCAATTTAAGACACAGGGCAAAAGTGAGAAAAAGGCTGGCTACCTCCAGAACAACCTTAAGTAGCATTTTAAAGGGTTAATCATACCTCAGGCTCTTGCACTCAGAACTTCATGCATCAACTCTTTTAGATCTCACATCAGCCTATGTGGAAAGGACAGAGTTACCCTCATTTTACCTATAAGGAACTCGAGGCTTAGAGAGGTTAAATAACATGCCAAGATCACAGAGCCGAGAAGAGGAGGGACAGGATGAGGTCCCAGGTCTGAGCGATGAACCTTCTGTTGCTTCAGAAAAAAGGTGATGGAGGGCAGGCCTGGACTTGAAGGTTTCTGGGGCCCTGGCAGAGACCAAGCTTTCTCCATCTGCCCCCGCTCTGTCCTTCACTCCCAACTCCTCCAATTCACAAAGGGCAACTGAGGTCGTTTGGGAGAGGCTATCTCCTCTGGGCCCCCTGACTTCCTGCCTCTGGGCCATCCCTAGGGAAGAGAAAGGAGGCGGGATGGGGTCCAGGGAGAGCTACTGGAGAGTTGCTGCTCCCTGACCCCCACTACAGATACAAGTGGGATGCTCAGCTGAGATCAGTTCCAATCAACTGGGCATACTTGCAAGACCCTGTTGGTAGTCTCGGGTTTGAGACCAATGCTTGCTCCACTACTTCCAACTGCCCAGTAATCTTACCCAACTGGAGGAAGGAGATCCTTTAGGATTTGAGCCAGCATTGAGCTTTTGGTTGTCCATTTGGCTGGAGGCAGCAAAGGGGTCCAAGGAGACAGATCCCAGGGGTGAGGTCTCTCTCTCCACAGCCAGACACCCAGCTTCCAGGGCTCTGGGATTTATTCCCTAGGCAGTCACACAAAATGCCTGTTTCCTCGCCCCACCCACCAACAAATAACTGACAGATGATGGCCTGTCCCCCGCACACCCCAGCGACATCCCCACCGACACGCACATTCGGCTTCCACGTGGACTTCGTTGGCTAGAGGGCTCTGTGCTCCTGCTCTCTCCCCCTCTCTCAACTCCCCGCAGCCTGTGCGCTCTCATTCTCCCTGCTAGCTGCTGTAAGGATCAGTCCCCAAAGAAAAATGCCCAATTTGTCATGTCATGTCCAGCTGTTAACCTCCCGTCGGTAAGCCATGGGGAAGACTTACTTTCTCCTATTTATTTATTTGCCACTTGGACAATAGAAGGCCCCAGGCCTGCTGAGTTCTCCATAATAAAGCCACCAACGATCTCCCCCACCCCGCCCCTCCCCCACCCCCATGTCAACACCACCAGCCATCCTGCAGGTGTCACTGGGCATTAACCCCGGGCTTAACTCTGGTTCTGCTGAACCGGAGGGAAGGGGGAGCGGGGAGCGAGCGAAGGTGGGGGGTCTGACGGGGAGGTCTCCGCACAAAGGCGAAGGCCTGGGGATAGGCTGGCTCATAACCATCGCTCCGGAAAGCTCACTGTGCTGCGGCGGGGGGAGGGAGGGAGGGCGGGATCGACCAAATAATGCGACTCCTTCTTCCCAGCCTCCCCAGGGGTCTCCGGGCGGAGCCGGGGCCGGCGGGTGGCAGGCACCCGGGCTCACCGCACCTAGCAACACTGCCGAGAGACCGGGCCCTGCAGGAATGAGGCCCAGGGCGGCCGGCCTGAGCAGACCCGGGAGGGGCAGGGGCCGGGCGGGAGGCTCAGACCCTCCAGCCTCGCGCCCCTGCTTTCTCCAGCCCTCCCTTGGCTCCTCTCTGCGGACACCCTAGACCCAGCCTGATTTGCCCAGGTGGAAGGGCTAGCGATGCCCCCAGGCTGGGCTCCCCGTCCTCTGGGGATTAAGGAGAAGTTGGGGGTGGGGGTGAGTGGGCTACACTTCGGTCAGCGGCCCTTCCTTCTGTCCAGATGTCAGAGTGAGTTACGTCGGATCACACTGAAGTGCCGCCCCCGCGGCCTTTCATCCGGGGCTCCCCATCCTCTCTTGCCCAGACCCTAGCTTCCCCCCACCCAGCCCGGCCCCAGGGTCAGCTGTGGAGCAGAAAGCACAGATTAGGATTGGCTGGGGATGGGCTCCCCAGCTCTCCCTGCAGGGGTTCCCTACTCCTTGGTGATCACTTCTCCACTGCCAGCATCCTCCCCAACCCACCAGACAACCTAAAATCCAGAGGCACTAGTGGGGCATTGCCCAAAGCCAGTTACCAAGGCTCAGTTTGTAACCCACTGACTGTGTCCTCAGCGAGGCAGAAACCTTAGACTCGTGATGCCCAGATACAGATGAAAGGCCTGGTCAGCTCCTGCCCACTGAGTTTTCTCCTGCATCTTTGTTAACTGTCTGCTCCACAGTAGGAGCTCACTGTTGGCTGAATTAGAATGAAAATAACTTGGAAGAGGAAAAATGATGGTTACTGCAAAGTTGCCTCTGGAGTCCAAGGGAGTCTGCACTGGTTCCCACTCTGTTCTTGGCCAAGAGCTGCCATCATTTGTATGAGAAGTGGCTGGAGAGACTCTAGGGCCGGAAGGACCAGGTACAGAGACAGAGAGAGGTCAGAGACCCCAGGGACGAGGCAGAAACAGGGTTAAGCAGGTTAGGTGGGTCAGTTAGTGAGGTTAGTTAGGTCAAGCCTATACTTTCCTGTAGTAAGAGGCCTGGTTGCCACAGTGTAGGAAGCAAAGACCACCCTCCACCTTGGGACATCAAAGGCTAAAATTTTTCTCAAGAGGGATTTCTCAAGATTTCATTTTATAAAATTATCCATCTCCAGGAGATGCCTGGTAAGAAGGAGGCTAACAGCTACAAGGTTGGAGAGTGAGGCATCCAGAATGGGAAGACATCTGACCACCACACTGAAGATTCACCCATCACTGTTCAGTGTGAGAAACTGGTGGGACCCTCTGGAGCTGTTCCACAGTGCCCTGGAATGCCCTAGAAAAGAGCAGCTTCCAGCAGGGGCACAGTGGTTGCCTGTCTGGCATAGAAATGGGAAAGTTTCTGTGGTGGGCAGGAGATAGGGCTATGAAATAGGTCTCTGAGGAGGCTTCCAATTAGTACTCAGGAATTATGATTCTAAAGAAGTCATGATTCAATCTAAGAGGGTGCGTACAGAGGAAAAAAACTAGACAACCATATGAGATGGATTTGGATTTGAATCCTGGCTCAGTTGATATTAGCTGTGTGACTTCGGGTAAGTTACTTGACTTCTCTGAAGTTTCTTTTCCATAAAACATCATGAGGCCGAGTCATTGGAAAAGACCCTGAAGCTGGGAAAGATTGAAGGGAGAAGGAGAAGAGGGCAACAGAGGATGAGATGGATGGATGCCATCACCGATTGAACGGACATGAACTTGGGCCCAGCAGCCACCACAAAAGGAGGATGTATTAGTGCCCCTATTTACGGCACTTGGCTCTTCCATTCAAGGAGTATGGTCTTTCTCCCACCTCACTCCCACATCACCCTCAGTTCTGGATGGAGATGCTGCCCTGGTTGCTTTGTGGGGGAGGCATATACACATTTCTTATCTGGCCTGAATAGCAGGCATTAAAATGCATTTTGTTTCGCCCAGGACAATAAAGAAAAAAAAGGAAGCTTTAAGTCACTAATAAAAATCAAATGTAGGCAGTTTGCAGGAGTGATCAGCTCAGAGCTTTGCTGTTCTCTTGTTAAGGGTCTGGAGCCATAAATAACTTCCCCATAAGAAGGCAGAGGCGAGGGGGAGTGAGTGAGAGGGAACGCAACAACACCAAATTTTTCATTTTTCTCCATAAATCATTTCAGCGTGCGATAATATTTGTTTTTTCTAATGAGTCTCTTGTGATCCATTCCAGGAGCTAACATCAGGGCCTGTCAGGGGGTGATGTGTGGTACAGTTCAACGCTTTACAAAAACTGCCTGCTACACAGATTTTTTTTCCTCTGTTCCTTATGCTAAGTATTCATGAAGCCCATTATTCTGTGCTCATGCTTTACAGATTCTTTCTTTCTGATCCTTCTCCTTTGGGCAGCTCCTGCCCTGCTCTCTCCTGTCTTCTTATCCTGTGGGGCCTTCTTTGCTGTTGCATGGGAAGAGGATGCAGGCAGCAGGAGAAGAAGATGGCTCGAAGGTATCCTTGGGAGGCCATCAGGATACTTTGGCCTGTGATACACATTATCACAGACTTTGAGCTTGGGTGGGAAGGGGGAGCACTCTTCAAAGTTTAATTGAAGTCAGTGTGGGAAGACGTCTTTATAGTCTGGATTTCTCATGGCCATCTGTGATGGACCCTAGGACAGTGGGCAGGACCACCTGCCAATCAACCAAACCTTCCCCACTCCACAACTCCAGGAGAGCTGGTAGGTTAAACAGAGGCCAGATTCATAAGAAAGACTGTGCATACTATGCAGAAGAGGCTGGAGGTTAGCCTATAGCAAAAGAAGTCAATGAAGGATTTTACAAAGAATAAGATTTGCATTTTAGACTCTTCTGCATAATGGAAGGCAGACTGGGAGGGGTGCAGGTTAGAGGGACCAAGGAGTGAGATGGGAATCAGAAAATTTTGAAAGAGTATTGCAGTGATACAGATGAAAAATAATAAAATAGTGAATTCAGAAATAAGGGATTATTAGGAGTGCTTAGTAAAGCCTTACTCAAACTTTAAGAGTGATTTTAGCATTGCCTTTTTTGTGAAATAATTTCTACCCTCTCCAGGTTGGCTCATTCATTGCTCTTGGCTCCCATAATGCCCTTTTCATACCTGCCTTCAAGCACTCATCACATTGAAATAGGACTCTTAGCCCAAGCTCCTTGAAGCTAGTGCCCATGCTAGCTAGATCCTTCTATCTTACCATCTAATATCATACATGGCACATAGACTTACTCAGTGCTACTTACTTTGAATAAGCATACAAACAAACGGACAAATAAAAAGAAGAGGAAATACAGAACCATTGGTAGAAAGCAGAGGGACTTACCGGCAGGTGAAAGAACTGGAACCACCCAAGAGACTGACAAGGAAACACTCAAAGTTAGGGAAGATCTAGGTCACATCACGGGCTCGTGGCAGGTCACAGGAATAGAGCTTTTGAAGAAGAAAGCAATGATTTTTGGTGCCAAGCGTGAAACTGAAATTAAATAAGACAGACAGAGAAGTGTCTATAGGATTTGGCAACTCAGAGGTTGTTACTGAATTTGTGAAAGCAGTTTAATTGGAGTGGTGAGGGCAGAGACCAGACCAGCCAGGTCACTTCTGGAATTGGAATTGAGAAAGTATAGGCTTGGTCTTTCAAGAAATGCAGAGAATACAGAGAAATGCAAGAGAATGAGACAACTACGGGTAGCTTCAGGAGACATACAGGGTCAAGGAGAGATGTTTTCAAGAAGGAGAGGACCTTTTAAAAATACTTGCAGCGTAAACCAGACAGAAAAGAGAGGGAGATAGAGGAGACATAACAGAGAGAAAGGTAGATCCAGAGTTGGCTGGATAAATGTTCCCAAAGACTACTAGTCAGTATTTGAAAAAGAGGTTTTCAGTGACATAGGACAGGATTTTGTCCTTTGCCCTGTTTAGCACTTTGATCAACAACTTGCAACGGTAAACAATATGGCTGACAAATTTACAGTGAGACAAGCTAGGGACAAGCCAACAAGATGGAATACAGGATCAGGATTCAAAAGTTACTTCTACAAGTTGGAAGGCTAGTGAAATTTAACAGAAAAAACTAAGTATTCTGGCAACCCACTCCAGTATTCTTGCCTGGGAAATCCCATGGACAGAAGAGCTTGGCGGGCTATAGTCCACGGGGTCACAAACAAGTTGGACACAACTTGGTGACTAAAGAACAATTCCACATGTAGGCTGAAAATGGAGGCTGGAGGAGTTACACCTTGAGAAGAGTTCATGGGAAGAAGACCTGGGAGTTTGGGGTGAATGGACATCTACCAGAAGACCTCTGAAGGCCTCGGGCACATGAGCAGAGATACAGTGAGCAGAACAAAGGAGGCCAGTCACACCACAAGCACAGTGGGAAGATTCCACTCGGACTTGGCCTTCATGTTGTTTGGGGGGCACTGGTGACGAGGGCAGATTTGGTGAAGATGAAAGATGTCTTGAAATCATGACTTGTGATCATTGCTTGGGGAAGCTGAGGAAAGAATCATTGAGAAATGTGAGAGGAACTCTTAAGTATTTGCCACTTTATCGCAGAGTTAAAAAAAAACAATACATTTCCTCTGAAGAGACTCAAAGGGCAGAACTTTAATTCCACAGTGGGAATTAAATAAAGGCACATTTTGACTCTATATGAGGAAAAAAGTTGATGGATCCTCCTCTTTGCATGGGTTTTAGGATTCCTAAAACTGAATAGAAATGTTGTGTATATGTGAATATGTATGAGGTCTTGACTTCTTTTTTTTCCAACAAATTCTTTTTTTTTAAGATTTTTTTTGATATAGATTATGTTTTAAAGTCTCCATTGAATTTGCTACAATATAGGTTCTGTTTTATGTTTTTTGGTTTTTTGGTCATGAGGCATGTAGGGTCTTAGCTCCCTGTGCATACCTGTGTGCGAAGTTGTTTCACTCGAGATTCTATGAACTGTAGCCTGCCATGCTCCTCTGTCCATGGGATTGGATCAAACCTGCACCCCCTGTGAAGTCTTAACCACTGGACACCAGGGAAGTCCCTCAACAAATTGTTAAAGGGGTCTGTGAGACACACACACACACACACACACACACACACACACACACACATACTAACAATCACAGAAAAAGGGAAATTTTTCTTTCAAGTGTGGCAGTGGGAATGGAACCATGCCTCCAAAAGGAGCAGGCATCCTATTAGTGGATATTTTAAAATAAAGGTAGAAAGACCTAGTTAAATCTCTATTAAGCTTGGAGGTCTGATTCAGGAAGAGGTTGGTTGTAGATCATGTAAAGGAAGGTGTGTGTGTGTGTGTGTGTGTGTGTGTGTGTGTGTGTGTGCACGCGCGCACACACACACATACAGAGGGGTAGAAAGAGAGAGAGAGATAAAGGAGAAGGCAAGACAGAGGTAGTGAGATAAACACTGTCATGGGCCGTTTCCATCATGTACTCACAAGAGCATAATAAAGCCCTTGTAATATACTAGAACTTGTGTGGTCCCGGGGCCTAATTTGCATACTAATTACTGAGTGCAAATGGGACCGAGGGGTAGGGGGGAAAGGTGGGGGAGGCATGCAGGGAGCGAGGGGCCTGGACTGTTTGCTCTGCCATTTCATATCATGCTAACAAGCTAATCCGGCGTGCAGTTAGCTTCTGATATATAACTGCTCATTAGTATTATAATAAAGTACATGAAACAACCATAAAACGTTATATACTGCACAAGTGTTGTTTTCTTGCCAATTATCTGCAGGCGGATTTATCACCACAGTTGTTTCGAATTCCCCTTGGTGAGGTTTGGGCGGAATAAAGAAAGGTGTTGGTGGCGGAGGCAGCAGAGGGGGGCCTTTTCGAGGGGCAGACCATGTGTTTTCTTAAGTAGCACTTACTGATGCGCCATTTCATGAGAGTGAAGCAAAGAGACCCCATCCTTCCCCATCTCAGCAGCTCAGGAGGAAAGCGAGGAGGAGAGAGCCCAGGGGTGCTGCAGGCCTGCAGTGCCGGGCCCCAGAGACACAGGGCCCACAGCCCTTTGGACAGCCCAGAACCTTCCGAGCACAGAAGCCTGTATCAGTTTCATGGCTGTTTTATGAGATCTTATAAATCTGTGCCACTTGCTCTCCAACCTTCCAGAGTGACCCAGTTCAAAGCAACACTTGGCCCCACTGCCTTATCCCCGAAGTGCTCACATACTGAGTTCTAGAGAAGGCAGCCTGATTCTGGGAAGATGTTTTGGAGATCAGTGCTTCTGGCAGAGTCCCCTTCTGCCTCTGTACCCTCAAGCTACTCTCGAAACCCAGCCCCTACTCAGTGCTCTGGGAGAAGCTAAGAGAAAGTGAGGGAAGCCCCAGCTTTCCTATCCAGTCTACTGGGTACTGGCCACACCTCTTAAGGTCACTACTCCACCATCACCAGCAAGCACCGTAAAGGCCATCATAGTGCTGGGGTCAGGAAACAGACAGGGCCTTCTCAGTTTTTAGATTTAGGAGTCCCCTCATTTAGTAAGGAAGCAGGAAGAGGCTTCGGGGCCCTGTCACCCTTCTTCACCCTTTCTCCCTCCTCCCCAGGCTGAAGCGGGACTTGCAGCGTGCTCACTACCTTCTCCCAGAAAGGCCCCTTTTGCACTGCCTACACCCACAGCACATGGCCGGCTCCCAACAGCCTCGCTGTCAGCAATGGGCCACAGGGTTGAAGGAGCTGATTCCTAAAAAGGAATTCTCTGACTGGAAGCCTTAACCAGGCCCCATTCAAAATCCTGGACCAGTAAGGGGACATCACTCTAGTAGTTCCCTATGAGCCATGGCAGAAGGGTAGGGAGTCGATTCCACCTTGCTCTGTGCTGTCTCGATGGACCAAAAAACACACGTGGGTATCAGGAAATGGATGCTGACTTCAGAGGCTGGAGATGTACTCCCAACAGTCACATCCCTTTAATGATGCACAGTGGATGTGCTAAGTCACAAATGAAATTCAAACTTTGAACACAACTGTCCTGGACTCCTGGCTCCTTCCAAGGAATCCTAATGGTAGACAAGGCAAGGCAATACCTGTAGAAGTTCCACAAACTTCTCAGAAGCAGAGACCTCCTGACAGGAGGGTATATCAGAAGGCCCTCCTCACGTGGAAGGAAGAAAATATATGAAGGTGTTCTTTCTGTACTACCTCCACCCCCATGAAGCCAGAAAACTCCATATTCCTAACAGGAGAGGACGCTGTAACTCACCCCTAGTCATAGGCGATCTGGGCAACTCAATTCCCCCTTGGAGTAACATCTTCCACTTGAATATGTCATCACTTTCTGTTCTAGATAGGTTCTTTGTTGTCTTAATTCTCTACACCTTCTAACTGTATATCTGAATCAGATCATAAATAGTCAGAGAAAGACCACTTGACCATTTTCTAATGTCAGAAACATGCTTTGATGTATCACCAACTCTAGGTCGATGAAATGGAGGATGATAATTCTGTCCCATACGCAGTTCCACGTGTTATTATTTGGTTATTCTGATAACACCTTGATGATAAAGACGATGATGGCAATGATGATAAAGGAATGACCACCTCATTCAGATTTCCAAATTGAAGGAGAGAATGGTGGGCCAAAGGGTGATTCATATCTCTGAATTAGACTAAATTCCAATGCTCTGGCAGAGTCCAATAGCGAATAAATGGTATTTGGGATTTAGGTGCAACTGTTAGGTGAAAAGAATCAAGTTCAGGCTCTTTAGCAGAGGCTACAAGAGGTTCCATGAACTGGTACCCACCTCCTTCTTTGGCCTCATCTTCTGTGCTCTGTCCCTCACCCAAATGCCCCTGCACTGCTGACCTGGGTCTAGGCCCCCCTAACAAAGGATGCTTTCTTATACCTCTGCCTGTGTTCATTCTGATTCCTCTGCCTCGTAAGCCCATCCACTTTTTTTCAGCCACCTCCTTACACCTTAGGCCTGGCATTATCTCCTGTAGAAGCCTTTTCTGGCATTCCAGCTGATCCGATCTAGGTGACCCTTTACATGCCTGTACTTCACTTCTGCCTTACTGTCAGACAGTAGCTTTTGAATTGTTTCAGAGTAGGTGTCTTACTCTTTGAGTCCCAGCACCTGGCATAGAGTCTGGCTGAGACCAGACTACTTAATACATTTTTATTTATTTATTGCACAGTTTGGGAGAACCAACTTGCACTGAAGCTTTCAGCTTACATGAATTCCCCAGACCAGAGGTCTCCATGGACTTTCATTTATTCTCCAGATAACAATAACTAATTCAGTATGCATTAGGCATTCAAAGCCAGGTGGTCCCCTCCAAACCAGGAAGAAGGGGCAAACTCCCCCATCTCTGTGATACTGAAAGTCCTCTACCTTATTGCCATTCACTTTTTCCTTCCTTTGAGACTAGTTCTTACAGGTGCAGGGTCAGGGACAACTCCATCATGGCTCAGTCCTATCAAACCCAGCAGGTTCGTCAGGCTTCCCCTTCCATTCCCCTAACATGCTGGAGCTTATTCTTCCTCCCATGCCTTGGTCAGTGGGTCTTCAGGGACTGTTGAGCAGAAAGCCCCAGTCATCTGCTCTGCTTTGGGCTGTTCCCATTTGCAGGAAACTTAGGTAGACAGCAGGCCACCTACAAATGCCTTTCACTGTGATTGTTGATGTAAGATTTCCAATATTGTGTCAATCACACAACAAGCACTCAGGTGATACTGTCCTGTTCCTTCTTCCCCACTGAAAGACATATTTATAAAAATAATAAAAAGAACATGAGAACATGAGAATTTAGTCAACAAAATTCTGCCTTGTAAAAGCTACTCAACTTTGGGAAAATTGCTTACTTGTCTGAGCTTCAGTTTTCCTACCTGTTAAAATGGAAATGATAATGCCCATCCTAGCTTTATTAAGAAATATAACATTTGATAAATGATATCAATACATGCATACATCTGAAATGTCTAGCCTCTATATATAGTAGGGACTCAATAAGTTATAAAAAATAATAATAATAACAATAAGTGGTAAAATTTGAATTTGAATCTAAAAACCCAACAGCATAGGAACAGGATGAAAGAGACATGATTCGGCAGTGAAAAGATTTTGGGGTTTTAATTGATAACAAGCTCTATTTCAGTTAGCAACTAACGTGATATTCCCCTGCATTCACAGGGCAGGTCTGGGCACCATCCTTTGAGAGCCCCAAATAACAATATATGTGAAGGCCTATTGTAAACCCCAGCACTTTCACACATGTAAACCACTATTTTGAATCAACAGATCATTCTAATAATAACACACAGAGAGATAATCTATATTGACTTCAGAGAGGAGGAGATAGGACTGCAAGGGAGGGTGGGAAACTCAGCACCATAGAAAGAAAGGGGGAATTGTCAGTTTGTAAAAAGGAAGCTGATAAAGACAGAGGGAGGTGATTCCTGCATGTCCCCCATGGGAAAAATCAAGAAAAGTGGGTAGAAGTTAAAGGTAATTTAGGCTGGTTATAAGATTTGGAAAAACTGATGCTGAAGTTGAAGTTCCAGTACTTTGGCTGCCTGATGCGAAGAGCCAACTCATTGGAAAAGACCCTGATGCTGGGAAAGATTGAGGGCAGGTAGAGAAGAGGGTGGCAGAGGATGAAATGGTTAGATAACATCACTTACTCAATAGACATGAATTTCAGCAAACTCTGGGAGATAACGAAGGACAGGGAAGCCTGGCCTGCAGCCCATGGGATAGCGAAGAGTCAGACATGACTTAGCAACTGAACAACAAAAATGATTTGGGCTCATATCAATATTTTTTTAAATTTAAATTTTACTGAAGTATAGTTGATTTACAATGTTGTGTTAGTTTCAAATGTAGAATAAAATGATTCAGCTATACATGTATTCAATACATAAAGTCATTCTTTTTTAGATTCCTTTCTTGTACAGATTATCAGATTGGGGCTCATTTTAAGAAAAGTATTTTCTAACAATTAGAGATATCCAAATAAGAACCGCTTTGAAAAGTAATGAGCTCCCTCTCATAAGAGGTATTCAAGCAGAGATTGGATGGTGATAATGGGTCCTAAAAGAATTCAAACACGGAGTTTAGGACCAGAGTTCTTCTGACCCTGAAATGTCATGGTCAGAGGGGCTCTCTCCTTCTTGTTTTTTGTCATCAAAGGTACAAGGAAGAGTCAGAAGTCCTCATTCTAAATGCTCATCTGATATTCACTGAATATCTACTACATGCCAGGCCTTGTCTAGGTGCTGAGAAAGCAAGCAAAAATAAGGAAAAGACTGGCCTCTGAGCTTTCAGAGTCTTCTGGGGTTAACTGCTATGATAGAGTTCTGGGAAAGTTCTTTGGGTGCATGACAAAAAGAATAACTAGGTGCTTGGGACAGGGAGGGTTCTTGAGCTGAGTTTGGAAGAAATACTCTTATAGTTGGAAAAGGGAAGTAAGAAAACAACAGACAGATGGCACAAGATATGCAATGCCATGGAATTGTGCAAAAGCAGAGCACGTTTAGGGAAGGCTGAGGCAAATGGGAAAGGGGACTGAGGAAATAGGTTGTGGCTGGGGTGTGAAGCACTTAGTGCAACTTATTGAGGACCTTAAATTTACCTTGAGGGTTCCAGGAGGCCTGGGTGGGCCCTAAGAAGAATGACACCTGTGTTTGTAAATTGTCCTTGGCAAGGGCTGTAAGAAAGGACTGAAATAGTAGGAGGTTATAGAAAGTAGAAGCACAGCATGAAAGGATGATTGGTGACTATATGATCAATATTTTTAAAAGATTTTTTTTCTGATTGTAAAAGTAATATATACTCATTGTAGATCATTTGGAAAATCAAGAGAACTCTAAAGAAGTAAACTAAGTGACCTATAAGCATACCACCCACTAAAATATGTTGGTATAATTCCTTCCATTTTTGTCTATGCATAGTTTTTACTTAACTTTGTTTTAGAATCTCTGCTGAAATATTCTTCAAAACTAGATTTCTCAAATGGCTGTACAATATCTCATCACATGATTGTACTATAATTTATGCAACCATTTCCTTGTTGTTGAACATTTAGCTTGTTTCCAGAATTCCCGTTATAAAAAATACTGAAATGATTATCCTTATGCATAAATCTTTGGCTACATTTCCAATTATTTTATTAGAGTAGACTCCAAAAAGGGAATTACTGAAAAAGAATATGAATATTTTAAGACGTTTGCTATACATTACAAAACTGCTTCTAGAACAAATATATAATTTTACCAATAGTACATAAGACTATCTGTCTAACGCTATCCTTATTAAATAAGCACTGAAGTTTATAATTTTAAAAGATGCTAGTTTATATAGGCCAAATGTTTTATCATTTATTTAATTTATCTTAGCTTTATTATTTTGAAGATTTTCGTATTTCTTTTGTGAACTGCTTGTTTGTGCCTTAGTTCATTTTATATTGAGCTATTAGCACTTTTTATTGATTTGTAAGGGCTCTTTACATATAAGGTAGGCACATGTTCTGCTATGTTTATTATAAATTTTTGTTTCTAAAGTGGCATTTTGTCATTTGCCTTTTATGATGGGGCTTTTGTTGTATAGCAATTTAAAATTTTTGGTGACTTTTTCCATTGTGTTTATGCTATGAAGATCTGATAGACTGCCTGAAGAACTATGGACTGAGGTTTGTGACACTGTATAGGAGGCAGTGATCATGACCATCTCCAAGAAAAAGAAAAGCAAAAAGGCAAAATGATTGTCTGAGGAGGCCTTACAAATAGCTGAGAAAAGAAGAGAAGCAAAAGGCAAAGAAGAAAAGGAAAGATATATCCATCTGAATGCAGAGTTCAGCAAGGAGAGATTAGAAAGCCTTCTTCAGTGATCAGTGAAAAGAAATAGAGGAAAACAATAGAATGGGAAAGACTAGAGATCTTTTCAAGAAAATCAGAGATGAAAGAAATCAAAGAGGACACAAACAGATGGAGAAACATACCGTGCTCATGGATTGGAAGAATCAATATTATCAAAATGGCTATTCTACCCAAAGCAATCTATAGATTCAATGCAATCCCTATCAAGTTACCAACGGTATTTTTCACAGAACTAGAACAAATAATTTCACAATTTGTATGGAAATACAAAAAACCTCGAATAGCCAAAGTAATCTTGAGAAAGAAGAATGGAACTGGAGGAATCAACCTACCTGACTTCAGACTCTACTACAAAGCCACAGTCATCAAGACAGTATGGTACTGGCACAAAGACAGAAATATAGATCAATGGAATAGAATAGAAAGCCCAGAGATAAATCCACGAACCTATGGACACCTCATCTTTGACAAAGGAGGCAAGGATATACAATGGAAAAAAGACAATCTCTTTAACAAGTGGTGCTGGGAAAACTGGTCAACCACTTGTAAAAGAATGAAACTAGAACACTTTCTAACACCATACACAAAAATAAACTCAAAATGGATTAAAGATCTAAATGTAAGACCAGAAACTATAAAACTCCTAGAGGAGAACATAGGCAAAACACTCTCCGACATAAATCACAGCAAGATCTTCTATGACCCACCTCCCAGAATATTGGAAATAAAAGCAAAAATAAACAAATGGGACCTAATGAAAATTAAAAGCTTTTGCACAACAAAGGAAACTATAAGTAAGGTGAAAAGACAGCCCTCAGATTGGGAGAAAATAATAACAAATGAGGAAACAGACAAAGGATTAATCTCAAAAATATACAAGCAACTCCTGAAGCTCAATTCCAGAAAAATAAACGACCCAATCAAAAAATGGGCCAAAGAACTAAACAGACATTTCTCCAAAGAAGACATACAGATGGCTAACAAACACATGAAAAGATGCTCAACATCACTCATCATCAGAGAAATGCAAATCAAAACCACAATGAGGTACCATTACACGCCAGTCAGGATGGCTGCTATCCAAAAGTCTACAAGCAATAAATGCTGGAGAGGGTGTGGAGAAAAGGGAACCCTCTTACACTGTTGGTGGGAATGCAAACTAGTACAGCCACTATGGAAAACAGTGTGGAGATTTCTTAAAAAACTGGAAATAGAACTGCCATATGACCCAGCAATACCACTTCTAGGCATACACACTGAGGAATCCAGATCTGAAAGAGACACGTGCACCCCAATGTTCATTGCAGCACTGTTTATAATAGCCAGGACATGGAAGCAACCCAGATGCCCATCAGCAGATGAATGGATAGGGAAGCTGTGGTACATATACACCATGGAATATTACTCAGCCGTTAAAAAGAATTCATTTGAATCAGTTCTAATGAGATGGATGAAACTGGAGCCCATTATACAGAGTGAAGTAAGCCAGAAAGATAAAGAACATTACAGTATACTAACACATATATACGGAATTTAGATAGATGGTGGCGATAACCCTATATGCAAAACAGAAAAAGAGACACAGAAGTACAGAAAAGACTTTTGAACTCTGTGGGAGAACGTGAGGGTGGGATGTTTTGAAAGAACAGCATGTATATTATCTATGGTGAAACGGACCACCAGCCCAGGTGGGATACATGAGTCAGGTGCTCGGGCCTGGTGCACTGGGAGGACCCTGAGGAGTCGGGTGGGGAGGGAGGTGGGAGGGGGGATCGGGATGGGGAATACGTGTAACTATATGGCTGATTCATGTCAATGTATGACAAAACCCACTGAAATGTTGTGAAGTGATTGGCCTCCAACTATTAAAATAATATTTAAAAAAAAAAAAAAAAAGAAAATCAGAGATACCAAGGGACTATTTCATGCAAAGATGGGGACAATAAAGAACAAAAATGGTACGGACCTAACAAAAGCAAAAGATCTCAAGAAGAGGTGGCAAGAATACACAGAAGATCTATACAAGATCTTCATGACCCAGGTAACAAAGATGGTGTGATCACTCACCTAGAGCCAGACATCCTGGAATGTGAAGTCAAGTGGGCCTTAGGAAGCATCACTAACGAACAAAGATAGTGGAGGTGATGGAATTCCAGTTGAGCTATTTCAAATCCTAAAAGATGATGCTGTGAAAGTGCTGCACTCAATATGTTAGCAAATTTGGAAAACAGCAGTGGCCAAAGGACTGGAAAAGGTCAGTTTTCATTCCAATCCCAAAGAAGGGCAATGCCAAAGAATGTTCAGACTACCACACAATTGCACTTATCCCACACGCTAGCAAGGTCATGCTCAAAATCCCCCAAGCTAGGCTTCAACAGTACGTAAACTGAGAACTTCCAGATGTCCAAGCTGGATTTAGAAAAGGCAGAGGAACCAGATATCAAATTGCCAACATCCATTGGATCATTGAAAAAGCAAGAGATTTCCAGAAAAACATCTACTTCTGCTTTATTGACTATGCCAAAGCCTTTGACTGTGTGGATCACAACAAACTGTGGAAAATCCTTCAAGAGATGGGAATACCAGACCACCTGATCTGCCTCTTAAGAAATCTGTATGCAGATCAAGAAACAACAGTTAGAACTGGACAAGGAACAACAGACTGGTTCCAAATCGGGAAAGGAGTACGTCAAGGCTGTATATTGTTACCCTGCTTATTTAACTTATATGCAGAGTACATCATGTGAAATGCTGGGCTGGATGAAGCACAAGCTGGAATCAAGATTGCTGGGAGAAATATCAATAACCTCAGATATACAGATGACACCACCCTTATGGCAGAAAGCGAAGAACTAAAGAGCCTCTTGATGAAAGTGAAAGAGGAAAGTGAAAAAGTTGGCTTAAAGCTCAACATTCAGAAAACTAAGATCATGGCATCTGGTCCCATCACTTCATGGCAAATAGATGGGGAAACAAAGGAAACAATGAGAGACTTTATTTTCTGGGGCTCCAAAATCACTGCAGATGGTGACTGCAGCCATGAAATGATGCTGGAAAGATTGAAGGCAGGAGTAGAAGGAAAGGGAAAAAAAAAAAAAAAGTAAAAAAAAAAAATAAATAAAATAAATAAAAGACACTTGCTCCTTGGAAGAAAAACTATGACCAACCTAGACAGCATATTAAAAAGCAGAGACATTACTTTACCAAAAAAAGTCCATCTAATCAAAGCTATGGTTTTTCCAGTGGTCACGTATGGATATGAGAGTTGGACTATAAAGAAAGCTGAGTGCCGAAGAATTAATGCTTTTGAACTGTGGTGTTGGAGTAGACTCTTGAGAATCCCCTGGACTGCAAGGAGATTAAACCAGTCAATCCTAAAGGAAATCAGTCCTGAATATTCATTGGAAGGACTGATGCTGACGCTGAAGTTCTAATACTTTGGCCACAGGATGCAAAGAACTGATTCATTGGGAAAGACCCTCATGCTGGGAAAGAGTGAAGGCAGGAGGAGAAGGGGATGACAGAGGATGAGATGGTTGGATGGCATCACTGACTCGATGGACATGAGTTTTAGCAAGCTCTGGGAATTGGTGATGCACAGGGAAGCCTGGTGTGCTGCAGGCCATGGTGTCCCATAGAGTTGGACACAACTGAGTGACTGAACTGAACTGATGAAGATCCTTCTTTAACCAGCTGCATATTTATATCTGATACAGATCTAGTTATGGCTCTATCCTTTGCATTTAACTATTAAATTCATCTGGAATTAATTTTGATATGAAGTATAAGGCAAGGGACTTACTTCTCTGTGCATGTATGCTCATTCACTTCAGTCATGTTCGACTTTTTGTGACCTTATGGACTATAGCCCACCAGGCTCCTCTGTTCATCAGATTCTCCA
Organism: Muntiacus reevesi; assembly: GCF_963930625.1. Taxonomy (NCBI): domain Eukaryota; kingdom Metazoa; phylum Chordata; class Mammalia; order Artiodactyla; family Cervidae; genus Muntiacus; species Muntiacus reevesi. The sequence continues at coordinate 160,245,598 of NC_089249.1, forward strand.
GGCAGAAATACTAGAGTGGGTTGCCATTTCTTCCTCTAGGGGATCTTGCTGACTCAGGGATCGAACAGGCTTTTGCTGGTGTCTCCTGCATTGCAGGTGGATTCTTTATCTACTGAGCCACCTGGGACGCCCTACTTCTCTGACTCCCACTCCAATTTCTTTTCTTTTTAGGTAAAAGAGGACAGATAAAAGGAAGGAAAGAGGAAACAATCTATTTTGAACTGGGTTTCTCAGTATGTTTGATTGGATGGTGCTTAAGAATCATTTAAAGTTGTAGACTTGAAAAAAAAAAGTATAATAGTGAATATGTTGTTTTGAATATGTTGAGTCTGAGATGCTCTGGGTTTACAGGGAGATAGTGAATTGGTAGTTGGAATATGGGCATGATGTTCAGTAGAGAGGTTGAGGCTAAGGCGGTAGACATGGGAGTCATCAGTATTCACATGGCATGTGACACCACCGGCTTGGAGGAGCTTCACCAGGGTAGACATGTAATGTGAGAAGAAAAGCAGGGTACTCTAAGCAGCAACCCTGTTGGTGGTGGTGAAGCTAGAAAATAAGAATAAGAGGGAGTGGGTAAGAGCCAAACAAATGAGAAGCTACAGGAAAATAATCTGAAGTAGAAAGAGGTGATCACAGTTTCAGTAGGGACAGAACATGGTCTACAATGGGCTGGGTGAATTGGAATTTGGGAAGTAGAGGGGATAAGAGTAAGACTGCTTTTCAACAGGTTTATCAGCAAAAAGAAAGAGGAACATGGGGACAGTAATGTGCTTGGAAGTAACATGAAAAGAAGGTTTAAAGGGGAGATTTGGGGGTGCTCGAAGGTGGAAGGAAAGGTACAGATAGGAAGCGGGGCATTTAAAATACAAGGGAAGAGGAACTTCCCCAGTGGTCCAGTGATCAAGAATCTGCCTGCCAATGTAGGGAGTGAAAGTTCGATTCCCGGTCTGGGAAGAGGCCACATGCTGTGGGGCAGCTAAGCCCACATGCCTCAACTAGAGAGAAAGCTGCACGTTTTAATGAAGAGCCTGTGGCTCACAAAGAAATATCCTGTGAGCTGCAATTAAGACCCAACACTGCCAAGAACAAAACAAAAAAAACAACACACAAGGGAAGAGATGGTGCAAGATCTCAAGGGGCAGGAGTGATGGGCACGAGCGGTGGGATGACTGGCAGCGAGTGAAGCAGGGGAGGTGACCACCGGGGCCAAGGGGGGGTCAGAGGGGAGAAAGTTGAGCCTGCTGGCCTGTATTCTCTCTGTAAAGCAAGAAATAAAGTCACCTATGGAGAATGAGGTAAACAGAGGCGGGGAAGTACATTTTTTTAGAGAGAGGAAAAGGCTTAAAACAACTGCTGTGGGAAATGAGAGAGAGACCTCATCATGGGACAAGCCAAGGGGCTGGTCGTGTGCATTCAGGGCCTGGCTAGGCCGATACGAGGAGGACTGGTTGTGTGATTTTCTTAGTCAAGCACTGCAGGCCAGAAATGGAGGAGAAAGCAAGTGGGGATATGGATCTGGAGCTGAGAGAGGCAGATAGGTGGGGCAGAAAGGCAGAGGGGTAAGGAAATTGAACAAAGAAATTCTTTCAAGAGATTGATCAAAGGGTCAAGGTTGGGTAAGAAAGGAAGTGAAGCTAGGAGAGGAATGATGGGCTTGTTAAATTAGGAATGGCCCAAGGATGGAAGGTCTAAATAAGGTCAAAAAGCAGCCTCCGTGGGAGTGAGGGAGTGGAACAGATGCAAGGATAAAGGTTCTGGTTGGAAGGTGGGATTTCTGAGGCGAAGAAATTCTGGGAGATGGTCAGATGGAGAGTGTGGCCATGCTTCTATGGACTTCTGCCGGAGGAGTGAAGGAGACTAGAGTCGAGAATCCCGGAATGCGAATGGTCCATGTGGGCGTGGACATCCCCAAGATGGAGGCAGGAGCAGGGGTGAGCAGGGAGACAGTGAGCCAAGTGCCATGCAGAAAGATGTCATCAGCAGATGACAGCGACAGGAAGGCCGCCATAGCCTCAGAGAGCAGGGCTGGTCGTGGGAGGCCGAAGAACACGTGTGGACTCACAGGTGTCACTGCTTACAATGCTCAGGGGTCACAGGTACGGAGCACACTTATTAGGTCGGCCAAAGTGGGGCAGCCGCTTCAAGGCTCTGTTGGTGTGGTTTGCTGGTTGGTTCAGTCATCCATTCATTCAAACAGGGATTGTTGAGTTGTGTCCGCTGAGCCCTGAGCACCGCGCTCGGGTGTTGTGCTGAGGCTGCCTCTTCTGCAGGAATGCACTAGAGCCAGCAGCCTTTCCCCTTTTTGCCAAAGGTGGCCCCACTGTCTCTCAGCAAGCCCCCCACACCAAAGTCCTACCACCAAAGCCAGGCAGGCCCCGACACGGCTGATGGTCGGTAGGGGATCTTCTTGTTACAGCTTTTTCCCCAGAGATAAATAGGCCACAGTAAAAAAGACTGCTACATCCTTTCAATAAAGATTTTTTTTTTTCCTTTTCCAGACAGCTTGAGAAATGTTTTAAAAGCTTCTCACATTTCCAGTGAAACCCACAGAGAAGAATTTTGCTTGTTATCAGCCCTGGAAGCCTCTGATAGACGGGTGACATTTTTTTTCTTTTTCTTTCTCTTTTTCTCTTTTCCTTTTTTTCACCAGCTGAAGAGAGAGTCACAGTGTGTTTTATAACTGGCTCTCTGCATTTCAAAAGCTCAACGAGAGCTCTCTGCTAACCCCGATAAGCCTTGGGCTCTTAGCGTCTTAAATACCTCTGACAAGCTATACATTACAGCGCTAATAATTTGCCAAATTTGCGCCCATAATATGATATCTGTAAAACGTCAAGGGCAGTAATGCGATTAGCGGTCTCAAATGAAATATCGAACATTCAGCGTTTAGGTCCTGAATAGGGGGAGAAAGGAAAGGAAATCAATTTCAAAAGCAGGAGGGAAAAAGGCGATAAGCGTGTAATAAAAATAGAGAGAGACAGTGGAGAGATGCAGGGGAAGAGAGACAGGCAGAGCAAGACTTGGGAAGAGATAGACCTGTCTTACATTCATTTTTCAGGCAGGTAAGAGATTTAAGAAACTTTTACAAATTAGTTGGAATAGGGAGCTCGGAAATAACATTTGGTCACCACAGCAACGAGGTTTGGGTAAAAGGAGGGAGGTGGGGGCTGGGAGCGTTGCAAGGGGTTGGCTGAACCTAGGGAGGGCCTTGCGCTCTCTGCCCCCAACAGCCTGCTTCCATAAAACACAGGAAGTTGAATTACAAGGAGTCTGAGGGTGGGCTCTCACCCTGCCCCCTCCCAACCGAGGTGGGAGAGTCGTAATGGACTAATTATCTGGCCAGCAGAGGCGGAGGCGGCAGTCGCAGGAGTGAGGGTCCGGGCTGTCACATACCAGGCTCTAGACTAAATAACAACATCTCACACCTGCAGCTTTACGAGCCCTTTGCCGAGAGGAGCAAGCCCTCCCCTCTCCTCTGTCCCTCCAGCTTCTCCCCATGCACTTGTGGGCCCCGTTTCAGGCTGCTATGGAGGCCTTGGGGGGAGGTCAGTCAGTTGTCACACCCTTGCTGAAGCCACAGCCCGTTTACTCCATCCTTGCAACCTGCAGGTAGCTACATGCAAAGTTCCTTCTCTTGGGCCTTCCCGAGAATTGTCTAGAGCTGTCAGCAAGGTGAGGGGACCACGCCATTAACACATGCCATTCCAGAGTTCACTGGTCAGCAGGTTTATCTGCACCTGCAGTTCCCTGACTCAGGCTGAGGGACTAACTCTAGGATGAGGCTACACTGGAGCGTGCGGGCAGAAATTACTAGGGGGTCCTCCTTAGCCTGTGGGGACAGCCAAGGCAGGAACCCTCCACACAGCTCTCTGCTTTGTTCCTTTCATATCTCCTCCTGATCCCCTGCTTCACAGGGAGAAGAAGTTCTTTCTCAATGTGCTGTGCCTGCCCTTTCTGCACTGCTTGGTCTTGGAAGTGACCCCATAACCTTGAACCTCCCCCTTTTGCAAAGAGTTGAGATAGAGATGCATCAAAAGAAGAGGGAAAATCGTGATGGACATAGGAGCCAGCACCTTATCAAGGGGCTGGCGATCAGAAGAGTAAGATCACATCCTTCCCCACTCTGAATGCTGAGTCCTCTAGGGGGCTTCCTTGGTGGCTCAGTCGGTAAAGAATCCGCCTGCAATGCAGAGACCACCTGCCAATGCAGGAGATACAGGTTCGATCCCTGGGTCAGGGAAGATCCCCTGGAGAAGGAAATGGCTACCCATTCCAGTATTCTTGCCTGGAAAGTCCCATGGACAGAGGAGCCTGGCAGGCTACATTTCATGAGGTCACAAGAATCAGACATGACTTAGCGACTCAACCACCATCACTAGTCCCACTGCGGCCCCACAGCTGGTCCAAAGCTCCCAATCCCAACCAGAATGCAGCCCAGCTCACCTGGGCGAAGAGGGGCTGAGAGGTGGCAGATGGCCTGGGGCGGAAGAAACGCCATCAGGCTGCCAGGGGCTAGTCCCAGGCCCTTCCCAGGGCGGCCTGGAATGGCCATTACAGGGCCACTTCTTGCGGCACCACGAGCCATTAAAACAGGAGTGCTCAGGGAGCCATCAGCCCAGCACAGATGACTTCCCCAGATGTGGCGGTGGGCCAGGATGTGGAAGCCCCCAGCCCCAACCTACAGACAAAACATTCCCGCACTAACCATCCTCGGAAACCCCACAGCCCAGAGCCCCCTCTTACAGATGCTTTCTAGACCATTTAGCAGGAGGCAGTGTTTATTTTTGAACATGTGTTCTTTTCCATCTCTCGCCTCTCTTCTCCCTTACTAGTCCTTCCAAACCCAAAACTACCCTCTGGATGGGCCGCTGTTGCTTATTACTGCCAGGCTCTAAGGCCTGGGATGGTGGCATGCTTTGTTTTGGCTTTGCTGTGTGTTTTAGTGTGTGCACATGCCATGCACTCACAACCACACTCGCACACACACCAGTATTTGCTCAAACTTCCTTTAGTGGAGTGTGTATACTACACAAGCTCTAAGAGTTCAGGCTCTCAGAGGCTAAGTTTGTGATCAAATCCTGAATGAGGCTGTAGGTTCCTTTCTTTTCAAAAGAGACACCCTAGTAAGAGATGGCTCCGGGGCATTATCTTCCTGTTGGGAAGGTGAGATCAGGGATGGAAGGAGGGAATCTGTTGATCTGGAGCTGGGACTGGGCTCTACTTGATTCTCTGTCTAGGCACGGAGCTCAGCACAATGTTTTGCTCCATTTCCCTCCCTCCACCCTCAACTAGGGCCTTTCTTTTCTTCAGTAAAATAAAATCCCCCAGTCCTTAAGCAATCAGCTCAAATTTTGCTCCCTTCAAGAAGCCTTCCTGCACTCAAAGGAGCCCAGAGTTCTTTTTCTTCTAATAAACTGGTTGAGGGGGGAACTCGAATTTACTGGGGGCCTACTGTATGCCAAGCACCATGTTAGGCATTTTTCACATCATTCTATTTAGCTTTCAGAATGTGGATAATATTATTTCTGTTTTATAGACAAGAATATAGGCTCTAAGAAATTAAGTGATTCATTGATTCAGCCAGCAGTGGTAGAGGTGAAATTTCAACTCAGGTCTGAGTCTGAAATCCCATGCCCTTTCCATCATGGGATAGAGCTTCCCACATGGAAAAGTTCTGCAAACGTTTGTCACAGTTCATTCTAAAATGTGGTCCCCAGGAGATAAAAACCACACCCTAGGGAGAAGGAAATGGCAACCCACTCCAGTACACTTGCCTGGAAAATCCCATGGACAGAGGAGCCTGGTAGGCTACAGTTCATGGGGTCACAAAGAGTCAAACACGACTGAGCGACTTCACTATACTATATAGGGATAGTCTAAGGAGTAGACAGAGAGATGATTTTTCTTAACGAAGCCCAAGTTTGCAGCTACCTCACTTTTTTACTGCATATGTAGTTGATGCTTAGTTTTTCTCAGACACTCCTTCTCCTTAATATGTTCTCAGACATATTAGTCTCTGGTGCTTGTTTCCTCTTCCTGGAATGCCCACCTTCTCATTCATTACCTCACTCATTTGTTCATTTATTCTTTCCTTCCTTCACATAAACATCAGTTGAGAGCCTGCTCTCCTGGGAAATACACTGGTAAGCAAATAGAGACTCTTTACTGTGCATAGTCTAGTGGGGTAATGGGCGTTAATCAAGTAAAGACAGAGATAAATATGAATCTACAACAGTGAAGCTCTGTAAGAACGATCCATGCCGCTACAGGACTGTCAGGAAAGGCTTACCTAAAGATCTGCTAAAAACCACATCTTCTACCCAACCCCTCAACTACCCAACCCAACTCCCCTGGGCCCCATCAAACTTGACTTTAAATGGAAAACTCCAGTAATCTTTAGGGTCAGCTTACACATCACTTCCTTATTGAGTCCTCCTTGACCCTCCAGACTAGGGTGGATCCCTATTGCACTCTATGGTCTTTTCTGCGGCATTGCACTTACAGTTAGTTACTTGTCTAAAACATGTCATCTCTGTAGTCTGTAAACCCCATGAAGGCAGAGAACTCATCTCCCTGGTTGCCTGCTGTATGTCTAGTGTCAAGTACAGTACTTGGCATGTACTTGCTATTCAACAGATGTTTGCTGAATGCGTAATCTTGCTTTCCCTTCCTGTACTGGTGCAGAAGATTGGGATCCAAGTGCAGGAATTTATATGTATCACATTTCACTTTATGAGATCATCCCAGTTTATTAGAACAGATCTTCCTCAACTTAAAGTGTAGTTACATCTTGATAAACACATCCTAGGTTGAAAATATCCTAGGTCAAAAATGCATTTAATACACCTACCATGCTGAACATCACTGAGCCAAACCTACCTTAAATGTGCTCAGCTCACATTAGCCTACATTTGGGCAAAATCATCTTTAAAAAGGCTATTTTATAATAAAGTTTTGAATATCTCTTGTCACTTATTGAATACTGGACTGAAAGTGAAAAACAGAATGATTGCCTGGGTATAGAATGGTTGTCAATATATCGGTTGTTAACGTTTGGAACAGTATGGCTGACTGGGAGCTGTACCTCACTCCCAAACACTGCCCAGTATCAGACAGAGTATTGTACCACATATTACTGACTCAGGAAAAGATCAAATTCAAAATTCAAAGTATGGTTTATACCAAATGTGTACCACTTTTCTACCATCATTAAGTAAAAAAAAACAACCACCATGTATTACCATTGTAAGTTGGGATTGTCTATATTCCAATACATTCCAATTCATTTAACATTTATTGAGTACCTATTGTTTACCAATATTGCATAGGAACCTGGAATGTTAGGTCCACGAACCAAGGTAAATTGGAAGTGATCAAACAGAAGATGGCAAGAGTGAACATAGACATTTTAGGAATCAGTGAACTAAAATGGACAGGAATGGGCAAATTTAATTCAGATGAACATTATATCTACTACTACTATCTTCTCCCTTAGAAGAAACGGAGTGGCCCTCATAGTCAACAAAAGAGTCTGAAATGCAGTACTTGGGTGCAATCTCAAAAATGACAGAATGCTCTCAGTTCATTTCCAAGAAAAACCATTCAATATCACAGTAATTCAAGTCTATGCCCCAACCAGTAATGCTGAAGAAGCTCAAGTTGAATGGTTCTATGAAGACCTATAAGAACTTCTAGAACTAACACACTCAAAAGATGTCCTTTACATCATAGGGGTCTGGAATGCAAAAGTAGGAAGTTAAGAGAAACCCAGAGTAAGAGGCAACTTTGGTCGTGGAGTACAAAATGAAGCAGAGCAAAGGCTAACAAAGTTTTGCCAAGAGAACACACTGGTCACAGCAAACATCCTCTTCCAACCACACAAGAGACAGCTCTACACATGGACATCACCAGATGGTCAATACCGAAATCAGACTGATTATATTCTTGCAGTCAAAGATGGAGAAGCTCTATACAGTCAGCAAAAACAAAACCTGGAGCTGACTGTGGTTCAGATCATGAACTCTTTATTACAAAATTCAGACTTAAGTTGAAGAAAGTAGGGAAAACCACTAGACCATTTCAGGTATGACCTAAATCAAATCCCATGCGATAATACAATGGAAGTGACAAATAGATTCAAGGGATTAGATCTGATAGAGAAACTGAAGAACTATGGATGGAGGTTTGTGACATTGTGCAGGAGGCAGTGATCAAAACTATCCCCAAGAAATAAAAATGTGAAAAGGAAAAATGGTTGTCTGAGGAGGACTTACAAATAGCTCAGAAGAGAAGCTAAAGGCAAAGGAGAAAAGGAAAGATACCCATCTGAATGCAGAGTTCCAAAGAATAGCAACAAGGAGAGATAAGTAAGCCTTCCTCAGTGATCAATGCAAAGAAATAGAGGAAAACAATAGAATGGGAAAAACTAGAGAATTCTTCAAGAAAATCAGAGATACCAAGGGAACATTTCATGCAAAGATGGGCTCAGTAAAGGACAGAAATGGTATGGACCTAAAAAGAAGTGTAAGATATTAACAAGAGGTGACAAGAATACAGAGAAAAACTATGCAAAACAGATCTTCATGACCCAGGTAACCATGATGGTGTGCTCATTCAGTAGAGCCAGACATCCTGGAGTGTGAAGTCAAATGGGCCTTAGGAAGCATCACTATGAACAAAGCTAGTGAAGGTGATGGAATTCCATTTGAGCTATTTCAAATCCTAAAGATGATGCTGTTAAAGTGTGGCATTCAATATGCCAGCAAATTTGGAAAACTCAGTAGTGGCTACAGAATTGGAAAAAGTCAGTTTTCATTCCAATCCCAAAGAAGGACAATGCCAAAGAATGTTTAAACTACCACAGACCTGCACTCATTTCAGATATTAGCAAGGTCATGCTCAAAATCCTCCAAGTAAGGCTTCAATAGTACGTGAACTGAGAACTTCCAGATGAACAAGCTGGATTTGGAAGGTAGAGAAACCAGAGATTAAGTTGCCAACACCAGTTGGATCATAGAAAAAGGAAGAGAGTTCCAGAAAAACATCTACTTCTGCTTCATTGACTACACTAAAGCCTCTGACTGTGTGGATCACAACAAACTGTGTGTGTAGAAAATTCTTCGAGATGGGAATACCAGACCACTTTAGGATGCCTCCTGAGAAACCTATATGCAGGTGAAGAAGCAACAATTAGAACTGAACATGGAACAACAGACTGGTTCAAACTGGGAAAGGAATACTTCAAGACTGTATATTATCACTCTTTATTTAACTTATATGCAGAATACATCATGTGAAATGCCAGGCTGGGAGAATCACAAGCTGGAATCAAGATTGCCGGGAGAAATATAAGTAACCTCAGATATGCAGTTGACACCACCCTTATGGCAGAAAGTGAAGAGGAACTAAAGAGTCTCTTGATGAAAGTTCAGTTCAGTTCAGTTGCTCAGTTGTGTCCGACTCCCCACGACCCCATGGACTGCAGCACATCAGGCTTCCCTGTCCATCACCAACTCCCAGAGCTTGCTTGATGAAAGAGGAGAGTGAAAAAGCTGGCTTAAGACTCAACATTCAAAAAATAAAGATCAAGGCATTTGGTCTCATCACTTCATAGCATATACATGGGGAAACAATGGAAATAGTGAAAGACTTTATTTTCTTGGGCTCCAAAATCACTGCAGATGGTAACTGCAGTCATGAAATTAAAAGACACGTGCTCCTTGGAGGCAAAGCTATGACAAACCTAGATAGTATATTAAAAAGCAGACACATTACTTTGCTGACAAAGCTATGTCTAGTCAAAGCTCTGGTTTTTCCAGTAGTCACGTACGGATGTGAGAGTTGGACCATAAAGAAGGCTGAGTGCCAAAGAATTGATGCTTTTGAGCTGTGGTGTTGGAGAAGACTCTTGAAAGTCCCTTGGATTGCAGGGAGATCAAACCAGTCAATCCTAAAGGAAATCAAACCTGAATATTCATTGGAAGGACTGACGCTGAAGCTGAAGCTCCAATACTTTGGCCACCTGATGCAAAGAGCCAACTCATTTGAAAAGACCCTGATGCTGGGAAAGAGAGGGCAGGAGGAGAAGGAGATGACCGAGGATGAGATGGTTGGATGGCATCATTGACTCGATAGACTTGAGTTTGAGCAAACTCCAGGAGTTGGTGATGAACAGGGAAATCTGGTGTGCTGCAGTCCATGGGGTCGCAAAGAGTCAGACATGACTTAGCAGCTGAACAACAGCTGTTTACCATGATGTTTACCTGATGTTGAGGATACAAAGAAACTTGCACAGTCAGTCCTTGAGGAGCGTATAATCTAGTTTGGGAGAGAGCAAAGAACAACAGGAATTCTAAAACAGTTGTTATGGCCAGACTGATGTGGTAGCCCAGAGAACAGAATTTTTAAATTTGTCTTAGTGAGGAGAGTGGGGTAGGGAAGACTTGAATTGAGACCTAAAGTAGTGATGGTTTAGTTTAAGATGAACAAGAGGCAGTGTGGAAATTTCAAGATGAGGCAAATGGCAAGTAGTTCAGTGGACTCATGACGGTCACACTTGAGACCAATGGAAATAGCTTCTTACACACACACACACACACACACACACACACACACACACACACGCATAATCTTGGACTTTGATATTTTCTTACCATTCTATTTTTTCAATCTGAAGAATGCCTTGACAGAAAATATGGTAGCTTCTGATTATATCTCCATTAATTAATTTTTCACACTTAGCCATGAGTTACTACTTCTAATATATGTATCTGATCATGTCCCACCACCACCATCAATTAAAAACTTTCCATCATTGCCAACTCTCTCTAGAAGTCAAACTCTTTATTATGGCAATTGAAACTCTTACTAGTTTGGCCCAAGTTTATGATTCCAACCCCACTGTTTCCCTACCTACTTCACACATGGGACTGTGAGTCAGTGACTCACATCTGTGTGTGACTTTCAGCTCCTGCTATCTTCTCCACATGGAGAAACAGGAGGGATGTGGAGAAGGTCCACAGCTTGGTTGTCTCACTACTTTCCACAGAGCACCCTGCTCCCAACACCATAATTCCCGCCTACTGAGCTATCTGTATACAGTCCTTGGAATGCTTCTCTTTTCTTTTCTTTTTAACCACTGGGCTTTTGCACATGCTACTTCCTCTGCTTGAAAGACTCTCTGGCATCTGGTCAGGCTAGTTCCTCCATCCTTCAGGATGTGTCCAGAAGGTTTTTCTGCTTCCGCCTCTACGGCCCTGTGCGCTTGCTTTTACAAAGGCACCAATCACTCTGATTTGAATATCTGTTTTCTTAACCATTTCCCTCACTTGACTTTATCTGATTAATTGCCATATTTTCAGCACCTAACATAGTGCTTGATATATACCAAGGTTTTAATAGACATTTGTTGATTGAGTGATTAAATGAATAAATGACTGAATGAATAAAATTCTCATTATTCCTAAAACACATGCCTATTGACAACTGTGCCTTTCACTGTACGTCATTCTAAAACTGAACTCTTCATTTCTCCCCACCTCTCCCCACTTTCCAATAACTCTGCTCCTCCTCTCCCTTCTCCATCTCAGTAAATGGTACCTCTGTCCATTAGATCATATGAAAAACTGAGAGCTTCTCAGGGCACATTTCTTGGTTCACTCATCATTTATTAAGCACCTACCCTGTGCTGGGCAGTTTGCTAAACACTGAGGACATGGCCCTTAGTTTCACAGAGCTCACTGTCCAGTTAGGATCAGGTTTCTGAAGGTTCCTCTCCATCCCATCTCTGAAACAAACTCCAGCCTGACTGCCAAGGCTGATCTTACCCTCAGGAAGGTGGTATGATGGAGAAAAAAGTTCATGAGCTTTGGCTGCAGGAAGAGGTAGGTTTCAGTTAAAGCTGTGTATCCTGAACCAGTTTCACATAATACTCCTTTCTAACAAAAATATATATATTAAAATGTATCGAATGCCTGCTCTGTGTTTGGTATCATGCAAGGTTTTCATGATTCAGTGGTGAACAAAGGACAGAGGACTACTGTCTTAGAGCTTGTGTTTAGTGGAGGAGATAAGCAGTAAACAAATAAATACATCACTACAATTTTTCATAAAGAAATAGAAAAAAGGGGGGAAATTTCTTTTAGACTGTGAAGAGTTCTCTGAGGAAATGACATTTAAGGGGAGATCTAAAGGATGAGAAGGACCCAGCCATGTGAAGAAAGTCAAGTACAGTGAGCTGAGTAGGATGCAAAGGCCCAGAGGTGAGGGGGGTCGAGGTAGACAGGAAGCAAATGTTACTGGGTGTGAACTAAGGGCCAGGCATCTTAAAAAGATTCCTGGGTTGCCAGGTGGATTGGAAGTGGCAAGAAGGGAAGAGAAAGCAAACAAGAAAACTATTTGAGTGTGATGGATGATTCAAAACGGATGATGGCTTGATCGAGGTGGTGGTGGAGAAGCTGGGCAGAGTGAATGTATTTGAGATACGTTTTAGAGGTAGAGTGGTCGGGACTGAGTGATGCATCAGATATGGAGCTGGGGAAGAGGGGAAGGTCACAGAGTGAGTGATTCTTAATTTCCACCTTGAGCAAGTAAGTGGGTGGGGAGGTGATACAGGAAGAGCGAAGAAGGAGCAGGTGTGGTGGGAAATTATTGCAGCATTTTGGATGAAGCATCTAGTAGGGATCCATGTGGTGGTGGTTAAGTGCAGCAGGGAGCTTCAAAGAAAGGCAGAGTTACAGTGGGATTGGAGGACAGGAGAGGACTGAAAAGTGAAGTGAGGGTGAAGGAATTCATCTGTCTCTCTGAACCACATCTTCTTAATTTAGAAAATGGCACCCACAACATGAAATGAGATCATGTAAAACCACCTGGCACATAATAACCACTCAATAAATATGGTTTCCTTTCCCTTCTCTTCCTCCCTCTCTCTATTTTATTCCCATCTTCCTTTCTCTTAGTGACTCTCAGGCTCTTTCTCTTTCTCACTCTCCCTCTGTACTGCACATAATTATCAGAAAAATGAGGAGCATAAACTTAGAAACAGCTAAGCATATTAAGGAACCAAGGGCCAGGATTAGTTGACTTAAAAGTCATGCCTTCAGACTTCCCTGGTGGTTTAGTGGTTGACTCCATGCTTCCACTGCTGGGATGCAGGGGACATGTGCCCGATACCTGGTTGGGGAACTAAGATCACACCTGCTGCATGGCATGGCCAAAAGAAAAAATGAATTCATGCTTTCAACAATCATGCTATAGCTTTTGCCTGGAATACTCTACCCTTTGCTCTTCCTCTGCTTAGCAAAATTCTCTTCCTCCCTAAAGAATCATTTCAAGTTTTGCCAACTTGAAAGGTGGAGCCTTTCCTGAGGTCTCTGGTTGATTGAGGGGCTTGCTTCTTCTCAGTGGTGCAGCATCCTGCTCAGACATCTATCTTAGCACTTACAGTATAGTGAAACAATCTCTTTGGCTGGGATGTCTTCTCAGTGACCTATGAATTCCTTTAAACAGACATTGTTTTTAAACTTCTGCATCTCTAGCATTTAACTTAGTCTAGGCAGTCTATTGAAAAAAAATGCTGCCTCACCAACAAGAAGGTTCTGAGTGTCTATAATTTTAAGTAGAAAGTTTAGATGAGTGAAAAACCTGTTTGCTTATCCTTTTAGGAAGGTATACTGTTACAGCTAACATCAGGTCCAAGGGGGTCAGACTAGAAGGGTTTAGCATCTCATCTTCACGTCAACACGCTGTACTGATTGGCAAGCCAAGTGGTATCCAGGGACACCTGCATCCAAGTCATTATCCCAGATCACAGTGAAAGGACTGTATTTTAGGGAAATGTTTGCAATTTACAATTTTAATGTTTCTATACAAAGGGAATACAGGGGGACAAGGTTACCATCTCTGTACCAAATGCCAGAAGAGGAAAACTGTGAGCTGCAGCCATTCCCCTAGACTCTTGGATTGTCTACAGAACTTGGAGAACTCTGAGGTTGCAAGAGAACCTTCTCACATATTGTGATTTTCTTGGATGGAATGCCAGCCTATTTTTTCTTTGTTTACAATCTCAGTTCAGTATATATAGAGCAAATAAAAGGCAAGTGACTCAAATTAAGTAATAGGCCTGAAGGGCTTTCATCAGATATGATACCTTGATAGAGTAGGCATTCCATAAATGTTGGTACAAAAGAATGTTTCCCAAACCCTGAATGCCTCAGTTCTTCTTTGAGAACCTATATTCTGATCATAAGTGATCACATCATGCTCTTTACTTCTAGAGCACGGCAATCCTATGAATCATTTACAGAATTACCTGTTATTACCTAACTCAGTACTGAGTACATGTGCCATTCAAGTACATGTGTCATTTAAGAACCATCCACTGAATTATACTGGCATCACTCGACAACATCTCAGTGACTACCACAGCTCTAGAAGCATCATTCCCATTTGATTCTAGACACTGCTGCCCTTCTCGCATGCTCAGTAATGCCCTTCTAGTGTTCTGGATTCCCCTGGTGATTTTGGAACATCCTGGGTTGCCTGGGTTGAAATTCTCTTCAAACACTGAGGTAAAACAGGGGGGGTCACAGAAAGCTGCCTGGCCCTCTTCCCAATACCTATACACCCCCATTCTACACCAACCCTCAGACCTCTCCTTTCAGAATGGATTCCCACCTCCACAGCAACTTGCTGGCACAGTCCTTGCTGGGTCTCCCCTTTCTAAGTCTGTTTGTTCCTCACGACTGACCGATTCCCCAGGACTGGTTCCTGCCCAGCTTAGCTCCTAATTCTTGCATTTCTTAACCCTGCCTCCTGGCTGAACACACCAGTCTTCACAACTGGAACTTGAGAGTTATTGTAGAGGTTTTGCAGGCAACTAGTGAAGCATGTACTTCAGAATTCTAAAGACACTTCCAAACCTGAGATTCTGTGATTCTGGTACTTCATCTTGAGCTCGTGTTGAAAAAACATTCAATTTAGCTTTATTTGTGCATCTTGTTATTATGTTGGAGAAGGCAATGGCACCCCACTCCAGTACTCTTGCCTGGAAAATCCCATGGACAGAGGAGCCTGGTAGGCTGCAGTCCATGGGGTCGCTAAGAGTCGGACACGACTGAGCGACTTCACTTTCACTTTTCACTTTCATGCATTGGAGAAGGAAATGGCAATCCACTCCAGTGTTCTTGCCTAGAGAATCCCAGGGACGGGGGAGTCTGGTGAGCTGCAATCTATGGGGTTGCACAGAGTCAGACACGACTGAAGTGACTTTGCAGCAGCAGTTATTATGTTAGTCAAATGGAATATTTTTTAGAAAGCTCAAAAGTAGACTGATAGCTGACTAGACCTCATCTTAGCCCATACACTTTGTCTAAATCCAAGTAAAACAGTGAGCTTCAGTACAAGTTTCAGGCCCCAAGTAGACCATGCTACACTGGGAATGGTCATTAGTATTAAAGAGTTGATCGGAGTTTGACTGTAGAGATTCTAGGACTGCTCACAACAAGGGATGAACACCTAATATTCTTGCCACCTTGGATATCTTCCCGTCAGGTCACTTTTCTAATAAGTAATGAAGAATCAATTATCTGCCATCAACAGATGAATGGATAAAGAAGATGTGGTATATATGCAATGGAATATTACTTAGCCATTAAAAGGAACAAAATTGGATCATTTGAAGAGATGAGGATGGACCTGGAGACTGTCACTCAGAGTGAAGTAAATCAGTAAGAGAAAAACAAATATTGTGTATTAATCATATATATGGAATCTACAAAAATGGTATAGATGATCTTATTTGCAAAGCAGAAATAGAGATGCAGATGTAGAGAACAAACATATTGATCAAGGTGGAATGTGGTAGGTGGGATGAACTGGAAGATTGGAATTGATGTATATATACTATCGATACTATGTATAAAATAGATAACTAATGCAAACCTACTGAATAGCACTAGGAACTCCACTCAGTGCTCTGTGGTGACCAAATGGGAAGGAAATCCAAAAAAGAGGAGATATATGTATATGTATAGCTGATTCATTGTGCTGCAGAGTAGAAACTAACACAACATTGGAAAGCAACTAAACTCCAATAAAAATTAAGTTAAAAAAAATACCCAATTATCTGAATAGTCTAGTACCTGAGACAAAAGTCTGACTTATCAACATTTAATCCACAGGAAGGTATGATCTTCCAACCTAGCTTCTGTCTCAACAGAATTCGGTTATCCTGGGCCACTTGTGCTGGAAGTCTGCTATGTGCCGGGTGCTGTGCTGTTCAAGACTATGGACTTGAACCAGATAAACAGAGACCAGCACTCAAAGGGCTCACATTTTGGAATGGGAATCAGACACTAAACAGACACAATGACCCAGTCTATTCCTTGGTCTTATTTAGGACTAAGAACTACAAGGATAAATAAATACAAGATGTGAGTTGACTGTGTTAAGACTGAACAAGCATTGCTTTGGTGAAATTGTGAAGGGTGGCCTCTTAAATTATTTCGAATGGTTCTCTTTTTCTTCCTTCTCTGAGGCTCTTCCTACTTCTGAATGAGACGCTTCCACAGCTGAGCAATGTCTCCAGTTGAATAAGGAAGAAAACAGAAGGTACTGAACGCACAGGGCTAAAATGCACATATACCCTGTGGGACAGCTTCATGGCCAAGGGTGCACACACACATGTGTACACACACACATGTGTACACACACACAGACATACGTGTACATGCACATACACACACACCAGCAGGAGAAGGCCCAGGAAACATGCCCCGGGGGGAAGAAGAGGAAGAAAAAAAATGAAATCCAAACAGTCTTTTCACCCCCGAAAACATATAATTTTGTGTAAATTTTTACTTTAAACATCTCTCTTTTCCTGAGCTGTGATGTGGGCCCTGTCAAAGCCAAGGCCAATTACTGCCATTAGGTTCCCATCATGTCACTACTTCTCCCCCCATCACGAAGGCCTTCGCCTCACAGGGCTATAATCTACACTCACTTTCGCTCCATCACTTTCAGAAGGAACAAAATTGTTTTGTGTGTTTTTTTTAAAAGGGCCTTTATTTGGCCCCTGTCAACTCTGAAAAGAAGGGAGAGAAAGAGAGAGAGGGGGAGAGAGAAAGCAGGAGAAAGAAAGATTGTTTAAGTGTTTAACTGTGAGATTGCCAACAGGAAGCAGGATGAGAGGCAGCCTAGCTCTCCCAAGGGTCCAGGCTTGGGGACCCCTGGGTCACTGGACCAGGACCCTAGACACTCCGCCCTCACCATCCCCCAAGGGAAAATTCTTTCTGCTCCTAGAAGGTTCTGATCTCACAGGCTTGGAAGACTCTATTTGAAGACATCGTCAAAGAATAGCCTGACTATGAATCCCCAAACCAGTTACTAAGAACATCTGCCACAGGCCCGCAAGTGGGGTAACCCTTTTGGACTCCAAAACCCCTGAGATCCTGGCTGCAGTGGGGACAGCAGTGGGCGAGAGAAGACCCTTGCAAAGGCGGAAGGTGGTGTCAGCAGAGGGCAAAGTGAAGGCTGGTGGTTGGGGATAGGTGGTCCCTCCCTTAGCTGAGCCAGGATATCCTGATCCCTGACCTCTTCTCGGCAGGTTGACCTACTGCACCACGAGCAACCACGCTCACAGCTGGGAAACCCTCCCTGGGTCTCCTCCCACTGAGGGATGCTGAGGCCCCTTGCCCACCCGAGACAGCCACTCTTCCTGCGCTGGAGCGACAGACACCTTTCTGAAATCTGCAGTCAGTTATCACACCCCTCGCTCAGCCCGGCAGGCCCAGCATGCCTCTCCACTCCCGCCGCCTCGGTCGTCACTTAGCCAAGCTAAACAGATTTAGCTCCTTTAATCTTTCCTCATTAGCTGGCAATCTGGAAAGGAAACAAATGCTCGCCCCATACAGGTTCAAGCTGTTGCTTTAACCTTGTAAAAGCGTGCAGCCGCTGGGGCTGCGGAGTCCACGGGATCATTACCATGAGAGGCCACTCCCTCTCAGCCAGCTCCCTCGGGGGGCCTTCTCCTCCTTTTGGAAACCACTTCAGGGTGTTGGCATCACCTCCCTTCCAGGCTCAAGAGCTCCACACCCAAATGTTGTGCACACAGCTCCCAGAACAAGGCAGCTTCCAGGGCCTTCCTCTGGCCTCTTGGAAAAGTAGGGGGCATTTACCCCCAGACATGGTCATTTGTTCCAACGCAGCCCCACCACACACACACACACACACACACACACACACGCACACACACATCATCATCATCATCATCATCATCATCATCATCATCATCAGGTGCTCACGCTGGTGGGTGACTTCTCTGGGTCCCTGTGCAATTCCTCAGCCACACCCATCTATCAGCTTCTTCAGCTCCATGCAGTTTTCTCGAGATGAGAAAGCCCCAGATGAGACCTTGTTAAAGAGACTCAGATCCTCTGCTCACCAGGAAAGGGTCCCTCTCCCAGAATGGATTCCTTGCCATTGATTTTTCCTCTCAGCGCAGTTTTCATTTACATACCTATACGACCAGCGAGAACCTGAACCTGTTTTAACAACTGCCACTTGTGGTGCACCCATTACAGCACATCTGTTTCTCTGTTTCCAATTTGATCACTTGGTGTTATTCTGTTTGGTGTGGTTTGGCCCTTAGGTGTGTGTGTACACACACACACACACACACACACACACACACTGAGCTCAGATTCTAGTTTTCTTCCCAGGATGACAGACATCACCCACCCACCCCCCCTTCATTGTCTCTATCTCCCGACTGACTGGGCGAACATTTTTAGGACTGTTGCACCGTGTTTCAGAAGACAGGAGTCATGTTGTTTCACTTCCCCGGGCTCCTGATGTCTCCTTTTACTTTCTATGATTTTCCAGACATAATTATAAGTGGTTCCATCAGCTCCCCGCTCAGCACGTCCCCAGAACACCAACCTTAACACCCCATGATGGATGTCATCCAGGCTTGCTGATTTTTCTGAGGATTCTCCTACCTGCTTTCTATCAGTAACGATTTTTGCACAGTCTGCATTTACTTCCTAATTATCCAAATTCCTTTTTGTCATTTTTCTTCTTAAAGATGGATCTAAAAAATGAGCCGAGTATCTCTGCCCTGTAGGAGGTAAGATGGATCTCCCTCTTCTCTTCATTTATTAGCGGTCTATAAGCATGCTGGTCTTTCCCCCACCTTTCCCTTCCCCTCTCCCTCAATATACTGCTAAACATGTGTATTCCCTTTAACCCTTCACTAGTTCAAGCTTCTCTTCATTTCCTCTGGTTCACCCTCTTGCTCACAGTCCCAGGATCTATCCTCTGCTGCTGCCTGAAGACAATCCCTTTATTTTGCAGAAAACTAGGCAGCCTCACCCAAAGCAAATCCAGCAGGTAAGATCTCTTCTCTTATTCCTCATCACAACTGGCTACGATTCTGAGCGTTCTCCTTCTAGCCTTCTCCTCCTCAGGACTCCAAAAATATAGGGGAAATATAGGTGAAATATAGGGGAAAATGGAAGTTGACTGCTTGCTTTCGTGCCTCACCTAAAAGCCCTCAATCCTCATCACTGTTCTTTGCCACTTGCTGCTCTATAAATGTCCTCTGCACCATTCATGCCTACTGACTTCCACTGTAGGGTTTTAAAGGAACTTTCTAGATGTCAAGTATTCTTGCCAGGAAAATCCCATGGATGAAGGAACCTGATAGGCTAGAGTCAATGGGGTCGCAAAGAGTTGGACGCGACTGAGCGACTTCACTTCATTTTCTAGATGTCAAAACTATCACCAGTCTTTACCTGTACTTCTGGGAAAAGTCAGTTTTCATTTTGCTCACTTTGTCTGAGAGTTGTTGTCTTTCCCGATTCATTCATTCAGTCAGTCAGTGGGTGTTAAGTCCCTGAGTGCACTGGGACTAGAGTAGTGAACAAAGTGGCAGGATGCCTGCTCTCACATTGCTTAAGGTCTAGTGGAGTACAGCCATTAGCGCTCCTCAACTCCATGGATGACTCTGAACCATGATCTGCTATATCAAGGACGTGCAGAGTGCTATGAGAAGATAAAATCAGAGGACAAAATTCACTTTCGGGGGACAGAATAGGCTCCTCTGAGCAGAAAAATTCAGAGACAGGAAAAGTGGGTAAAAACTGGATGAAGTATATTCTAAGATGCTGGGAAGGAAAGCTGGTGCATTTGATGAATGAAAGGAAAGCAGTTTGAATGAACATAGGCAGCGAAGGGGAGAGGGCCCTGAGCTGAGGTCTGAGCAGAGTGTCCTTAACTGAGCATGAAATCTTCATGACAAGGAACAGGCTTGGGAGGGCGGACGATGCTCCACTGTGCCCTAGGAGGGCTGGGGGACAACTCATTTCCATCTCGCTTTCCTAGCATCATCCTCCCATCTTTCTCTGATGAAAGATGGGCTGGTGAAGAAGCAAGGGAAAACACTGGATTTATTTCCACTTTTGTCTCGGCTGACATGGGTAGCTTTCCTCATTTTCTCTCCTGTAAGTGGGCTGGTGTATTTCACCAACAGAAAATGCACAAGAGGCAATTTCATTAAACAATTCTATTCTGGAGTAAAGGTAAGGGTAGGAGTGGTCAGAGTCCTAGATGGGCAATTTGAAAGGGGCCCCTCGGTGATGCTGCTGTGCCATCCAAAAGATGCCCCATTTTTCAAAATTAACCTCTCGTGAGTCTCCTCATTAGTTTCCCATCCATCCATCCCACAAACTAAGTGAAGACGCACGTGAATCCTTTGAAAACTACAGACAGTTCTTCAGGTGTTAATATTCACTGTGGCGAGAGAAGTCTTCACATTGGAGACCCAGGAAGAGGTGAGGCCCTGAGAGAGGAAGAGAACAGTGGAGCCTAAAGAAGACCTGCTCCCAGATTCCAGGGAAGGTGGAGAAGGCCATGGGATGCAGCCCTGGAGGTGCGAGAAGGGTACAACCTCAAGTCTTGGGTTCTGATTTCTGAAAGTGAAAGTTGCTCAGTTGTATCTGACTCTGCAACCCCATGGACTATACAGTCCATGGAATTCTCCAGGCCAGGATACTGGAGTGGGTAGCCGTTCCCTTCTCTGGGGGAATCTTCCCAACCCAGGGATCGAACCCAGGTCTCCCACACTGTGGGCAGATTCTTACTTCTGGCCACTGTATATTCTGGTTATATTCCACAATGCCAACCATACAGGGCTGGAGAGGCGTTTGAGCACATCTAGGTCAGCTATCCGAAGCCAAGTCCTTCCACAGGTGTTCTTCCACGCTGTGGGGCACCCATCCCAAGAGGTGAAATGAAAAAGCAACCCTTCTCGAGGAAAAGGGGAGATGTGTGGAGAAGGGGGCTCAGCCATTAGTGGGGGGTTACTAAGGGGTAGACAAGGTTCTTCCTGCTCAGCATTGAGCCTTCCCTCCACCTGCTGACCCCGAGCCGCTCTCCCCATCTCTCCCTGGGGTGTGCTCTCTGGGGATGCACACACAAACCCACCCTACCCAGGTGGGACCTTGGCCAAAGACACCAAGAGTTTCTGGGGATATTCCCCAGAGGAGAGGGTCCCCTGCTTGGCCTGAGGAAACAGTCTCACTGCTCCCCACCCCCGCCCACCCCTGCCTCAGGAAGAAAGGTCATTCCCTCCTCCTCTCTCCACAGTAGCTTTTCAAAGGTTAAATTCAACCAGCCTGCTCCACCAACCGCACCCCCCCTCACGCCCACCCCCAAACAAGAGAGGAAAAGTTAATTGAAAATGCTGTTTAATTTTTCAGCTCCAGTGGATCCCACCCCAGCACAGATGGCTCCCCCAGGACTGTCTGTCCCGAGCCCATCTCCACCATCCATCGCTCCCCCCCAAGCATGGGGGCAGAGGCGCAGCCAGCAGTGGCTCAAAGGCAGAAAAAAAGAAGGGGGAGTGTGTGGGGGGGGCACCGCCACACAAAAGAGCATTCTGAGCCCTTGGTTCCCTGGCCCGGAGAACAATGCTCCCGACTTGATCCTTTCATAAAGAGAGTTTCTGGTGTCAGGAGACAGCCGCCCAGCGCCCAAGCCGCCCCGCACCGGCCACTTCACTGCCCACCACCAACTGCTGTGCTGGCGGGGCTTCGTTCCGCACCCCCCTCTGCGTCCAGCTGGAAGTGAGCGCGGTACCAACCCCCACCCCACTCGGGGCCTGCCCACTTCTTGTTGCCCCCTAAAGGCTCTGACAGGGCCCCAGAGAGGCCAGCCAGCTGAGATGAAAGCCTCGGACTCTAACTGGATTACCCCAACCAGCCCCAGGACTAAAGAGGCCAAGGAGCCCTAATTAAAGCCATCCCCCTACCCCTTTCCCCCCACCCCAATCACCGCAGCCTTTCTCCTTTCATCCCAGGTTCTCCACTTTGTTCAAATTTCCGCTATTGATGAGTTACTAGGCTCTGGAGAGGTGGGGTGAGTGGAGAGAAGGACAAATCCCCTCAGTCTCCGATGGCTTAAAGTCAGCGCTGTCAACGTGCTGGGGCTCTGCTGTCTCCTCTGTTGGAGGAACCCTAGAGGGGAAAGCAGGGGGTGGAGGCATGAGAACCGAAGAAGGGGAAGGGACGGGGGCTGGGGGAGTGAGAGGAGATCCCGCTGCTGGTTGCATGGTGTCCTGCGAGGTCGGGGCACAGCCAGGATGCCCACTGGGTGGGGAAAGAGCAACAGTGATCTCCTCCTCCGCAGAGAGCTCTGGAGCTGGGGGGGGGGGGGGTCTCTGCTACACTCCTCCTCCCTCTTTGTACTCCCCCCCACCAGTTCTCCTCCAGTAGCACCTCCTTTTCTTTCTTACCCAGAAGCAGCTTTTTGTCTTTGACTAGAGAGCGTGAAGGCATAGCAGAACCTCCATGATAAACCTAGTACATTTGGTCCTGGGTTTGTATTCATTCATTCTCTCCTTTTGATCGTAATCATCCCACAAGGCAGGTATTTTTGCCTTCACTTTACAGATGAAATTGACATGGAAAGATTCCAAGGACCTTCCCTTTCCACAAGTTTACTACCATCTGGCAAGTCGGTGGAAAACTAAGAGCACAGATCTCCTGGCTCCTGCTTCGGTGTTCTCCTCTCTTGAATGCTCTGAGGTCCAGAGTAGGCCCTAGCCCTCTCTCCTCTGAGCCTGCTCTCTGGGACCGGGGGCAGAGCTTTTACTTTTCTTGGACCATCCCAGCCTATGGGGCACTGTGAGAGGCTGAGAGATGACCCTTGGGCAAAGATGAAGGCCAGGAGTGTCCACCTCTGGGAAAGCAAAAGGCTGAGCCTGTAGGCCCATGGCATCCTGCCTGCTGCTCCATTCCATCGCCTGTGATGACAGCCTACTTCCACTGGACACACAGCAGGTGGGGCCAGGGGTCTTCCTGCCTGGGTCTGATGGCACCAGAAAAGGAAGAGAGTCCTAGCGGCTGTTTCCCTGTCCCACCTAACTCCCCCCACCCCGCCTCCCCATCACCAACAACCACTGCAGTGCTGGGCTGGACTGTCAAGTTGGTGAGGTCGGCTCATGCCAGGAACTAGCCTCCTTGTGTGAAATGAGGGGCACCCATCTCTGAGCCGAGATGCCCGGGCACTGCTTGGTGCAGGGACCAGGCAAAAGAGCCTCCTTGTTTCTGTTTATTCTTTTGTTTTGTCTTGTTTGTTGCCCAGAGAAGAGGTAAGACAGAGGAGTGCTTTTTTAACCTAATTTTCAAACTAAGGGGGTGAGATGGGATACCTTGCAGAGGTGTCAAGGGTGGGGAGAAAGATCCTACCAACCAGAGTGGGGCGGAGACTGGGCAGGGCATGGGGGGAGGGGAGCGGAGAGGATTGGAGGGAGGTCAAGGGAGAAACGAAGAAAGAGGAAAAAAGAAAAACCCAGCAGTGCGCCATGTCGCATTGTTCATGCTCAGCCCTTCAATTTGCTCTCTGCATTCTCCTGCCGTGGGGAGAATGTTACGCTGGCTTAAGGGACAAATCAGACACAAAATAAAGACCAACACTCAGCAGTAAAGCAATTATCGCAACATTTTATGCCAGGACTGTTCCTTTTGAAGGCAGCCTGGTGCTACCCGCATGTACCTTAACCCGTTCCTAATAACCATAAAGTTACCATTATTTACGGTACAAGACATTAAATAAATAATGCAAACTCAGGCAGGCAAGCAGTTGGTGCAGAGCTCGGCAAGAGGGCTTCCCCGCTGTGGGCCAGCCGCAGGGGTTAACACTGGGTGGACGGGGCGCCCACTCACCCTGGCCAGGCTTCCCTCTGCCCTCTCCCCCAGGTGCCAGGCAGGGCCAAGAGGGCACGGGGTCCAGCTGGCCAGGAGAAGAGGAGGACAGAAATTAGGTGAGGCCTGACTCTGAGCCTAACCAAGAGGGAATCCAGCCAGGACTGACACAGCCCGTGGCCTTGGCCAGAGCCCTGTCTCCTTGGTGTTGTCTGGGAGGGTCAGGACCTGGAGGAACTCTCCTGAGAAGGTGTGGGAAAGAGGAATGAACGGATCTGGGTTCAAATCCTGCTGTTACTTCAAAGCTAGGTAACCCCACACAGCAACAAACTCTCCATACTCCAGTTTCCTTATTAATAAAAGGGGAGATGACAGTTTACGGGGTGGCTATGAGGATAAATGAGATGAATTATGTAAAGCTGGGAGCACACCACTTGGCACTTCATATTTACAGAACGCTGACTTTTCTTTACCTCTGAAAGGAATTCTTGCCTCATTTTAATAGATCAAAAAGCTAGTCACTTAGTGAGAGCAACCTGAAATGGTGCAGAGGACACCAAATTTCCTAACTCAAGGTGAAAGAGCAAACTGGGAGGGGCTAAAGAGGCTGCAGAGACAAATTTGAGGAAAGGAGAGATGCCAGCTTCTTAAGACAAAAATGGCCATGTGATTTGGCAAAGGGATTTATTTCCAAAAAGAAACTGTCAACCTCTGCCAAGAAAGATACTGATACGAAGGAGACAGAGGTACCTGAGCCCTGCCTCTGAGATCTGAGATATTACCTGAAAAATCAAACATGAACGTAGGAACTTTGCTCTATCCCTCGTTTCCCTTTCCAATTCTAACCAACCCTTCATAATCCATGCCTATCCAGAAACCCCTGAGAATCCAACTGTGTTGGTATTATTACAAGCCTGGGTTCCTAACAGGAGCTCAAAAAGACCCGCCATACTGGATTGCCACTAGGTACTTCTGCCAGGCTCCTGTACTCCCGTCTGGAATTGCAGCATGCCAGACCTCCCTGTCCATCACCAACTCCCGGAGTTTGCTCAAACTCCTGTCCAACAAGTTGGTGATGCCATCCAACCATCTCATTCTCTGTCGTCCCCTTGTCCTCCTGCCTTCAATCTTTCAGCATCAGGTTCTTTTCCAATGAGTCAGTTCTTCCCATCAGGTGGCCAAAGTATTAGAACTTCAGCTTCAGCGTCAGTCCTTCCAATGAACATTCAGGACTGATTTCCTTTAGGATTGACTGACTTAATCTCCTTGCAGTCTAAGGGACTCAAGAGTCTTCTCCAACACCACACTTCAAAAGCATCAATTCTTCAGTGCTCAGCTTTCTTTACAGTCCAACTCTCACATCCTTACATGACTGCTGGAAAAACCATAGCTTTGACTGGAAGGACCATTGTCAGCAAAGTAATGTTTCTACTTTTAATACGCTGCTTAGATTTGTCATAGCTTTTCTTCCAAGGAGCAAGCGTCTTTAAATTTCATGGATGCAGTCACCATCTGTAATGATTTTGGAGCCCAAGGAAAAAAAGTCTGTCATTGTTTCCCCATCTATATGCCATGAAGTGATGAGACTGGATGCCATGATCTTCATTTTTTGAATGCTGAGTTTTAAACTAGCTTTAAAGACAGGTTCAGGGCTAGGTTGGAATACTGGCTTGACTCCTACCCAGAGCAAGTTATTTTTGAGGAGAATCAGGACTATTTAACCAAGAATTGCAATATTGCTCAGCATCCCTAAAACTTCAAGGAACATCAGAACTCATTAAAACACAAATGGCTAGGCCTTGCACATGAAGTCTCCAGTTCAGTGGGTCTGGGGTGGGGCCTGCGTATTTGTGTTTCTAAATTCCCAAGTGATGATGACGCTACTGGCCCAGGGCCCAGGCTTTGAGAACACTGGCCTAGTAATCTTCCTCTGTTGGCTTCCCAGTATCCTCTCTTCACCTCAGATCTGCCCCTGAAAGATGAACTGAAGACCTTTGGGAGGAGGGGGTGGGGGGTTGTGGAAGTGGGAAGTTCGGGATTATTCTTTGGCTGCAAACCAGGTAAAGAACAAAATCAGGAAAATACTTCCAGTGAAGGGCAACGTATCTATGGACATCTTCTAGCATATTAATTTGTGTGCATACAAAAATTGGGACACTGTCTTCTTTTTCCCTTAGACTGGATTTGGAACCCAACTCTTTTCCTGCTTGGGGCAAATGTTCATGTCTACAATGCTTTTCCTTTGTAAACACTCCAAATGTACTAAAATTCAAGACAAAAATGTGAATGTAATCTTAAAATTTGGTTCACACATTTTTCCATAGAATTCTCTTGTCAAATGAAATTAGATGTAATTTATGTTATAATATACATAATGTGACATGAAAGTGAAAGTGTTAGTCACTCAGTTGTTTCCAACTCTTTGTGGCCACATGGACTGCAGCCCCACCAGGTTCCCTGGTTCATGGAATTCTCCAGGCAAGAATACTGAAGTGGGTTTCCATTTCCTCCTCCAGGGGATCTTCCTGATCCAGGGATCAAACCCGGGTCTCTTACACTGCAAGCAGATTCTTTACCATCTGAGCCGCTGATGTGACATGGGGCTATTATCTTATTGGATTATAATTCTTTGTGTCTTGTATGTTTTTCTATTCTAGACAGTGAGCTCTTTGAGGGCATGGACAGTTCTTCTTCCCTCTGTCCTGGAGGGCCTAGCACAATGTTTAACTCAAAGAATGCTTAACCAATATTTAATGAACTAATATTCGCTCCTTAAGGATGAGGCCTAACAGTGTGGACAGATGTTTAGTAAAAGAAATATCCAATTCCCCAATTTTCTTTCTCTCCTTCTCAGAACTTTTTCTGCTGAAGTGTTTCTAGGCTGGGGTTCAGGGATTGGTTTGGGGGTGTCATAGGCAGGTCTATAATCCATGAAGCCAAGGACACATAGTGGTTCATTTTGGAGAACTGATCACCACAGGAGCTTTCTGCAGAACCATTCCCCAGACACAGGATCATGCTTCAGCCTTAGCTAGGAGCCTTGTAAAAATGTGTGTATGTGTGTGACTAAAATTTAGGGAGGAAAAAGACCTGAAGATGTCAGCGCTTCCGAGCTGGGCAAGGCCAGGCCCCGACACCCTGACTTGAAATTGCAGATCTTCAGCCTGTTTCATGGCTGTGGCTCCCACATTCCTTTTTTTCCTCCTATTCCAAAGACTGCAATAGTTCCATATTTTTGTTATATTTTTGGGAGAGTTAGGGTGCAAAGGAGGGTCAGCAGAGGGGAAGAGCAGGAAGACAGCTGAATTTTGGCCACCAGGAGGTCCTAAGCCAGGCTTGCCTCCCCTCTTGGCCAAACCTAAGCCTGCACTTGTCACAGAGTCAGTCCAGCATGGGTGGGTGTGAAGGACAGGAGAGAGGGAGGGAACTTCATTCTTTGCTGGCTTAAAAAGTCAAAGGCTCTGTAAAGATGGCAAAAGGAAGAAAGCAGTCGCCTGGCTCTGCTCCTTGGTGCTGCCCTTCCTGAATCTGCAATAACCCTGATGCTTCTAGGACTGACTGGCGTTCCTCAGTCTGGTCCTGGGGAGATGGGACCCCGTTCCTTCTCTGCTCCCCCATCCCAGCCTTTCTGCCTGTCTGGGTGTCCCACAGCTGATTGGCCTGTAAGCAGGACTCTATCTTCAAAACCGACCCCCTCCCCCTCAACTTTAGCGTTAACCTTTCTCTCTCTTTCAACAAAAGCCAAACTCTTTCAAAGCCAACCTGATTGAAATTCAAAAACTTTTCAGGGCCTCTGCTCTACTCTCTACTCCTCCCCATATTGACAGCCGCTTACCAACCCACCCTCCCACCAACCTTCCAACCCCTCACCACCCCCCAGCAATGTATAAAATAGTGGGACAAAGGGCTCTCCCACCCCCTTCCCCCAAGCACAAGACTCTCCCTTTGTATCATTGTATCACTTCAGGCTGGTGGAAAAGGAGAGCTGGCTCTGGGCTCTCCATTGTCTTCCGCCACCCCCACCCCCACTGCCTTCTGCAGCTTGGAGGCCTGAAGCTGGGCCCAGCTTAGTTGGCCAAACCAAGGGAAGTTGGGGCCTCTGAGGGGGCTCAGGGCCACCCTCTGACAGGAGAGGAGAAAAGTCAAGAGCCTAACCCTAACCGGTGCTGGGCCCCATAGCCCCCAGACTTGAGTCATGGCCTCGCAGTGGACCTAGCACAGCAGACCTTGACTTGCTCCCTTATTTTCTTGAACACCAGATGGAGCTCCTCCCTCCCTCCTCCCTCTTTAGTGAAGATCTCCCTCTGACTGCAGCAGCAGCAATTAGAATGGTCTGGAAGGCCCCGAGGAGGGGAGGGGGCCCAGGTGGTGGTCAGGAGGCTATTAGAGGATAGAGAAAGGCAGCCTGGGGACACCTCCCGGAACAGGGCTGCAGCCACTGGGGAGGAAAGACCCGAACCATTTTCAATTAATTAATTAATTCAACAAGTATTCATTGAGCAACTACCATATGCTCATTGGGGAAATGGCTGCAAACAAAATAAAGTCCCTCCTCACAGAGCTTACATTCTAGTGATCAAGGCGGACCATTAACAAATAGGATCAATACGTCATATTAATATTTCAAGTATAAGTCTATATAGGTAAACAGAGCAAGAAAAGTGGCAGAGAGTGCCAGGTGGGGGTTAGGTTATGGGAGGGGGCAGGACTGGTGGACTTGTTGTAAAGGCCTTGAGATATCATTAAAATTTAGATGGAGACCTCCATGAGGGGTGTCTGGAAAAGGAGAATCTAGCCTGAGCGAACAGCAAGAGCAAAGACCCTTAAACTGCTGATAAACAGAGAGGCTGAAGCAGAGAGATCAAAGGGCAGACCCAACAGCGTGAGAGAGGAGCAGGGAGGCCAGATCCTGTGGGGTCTTTTAGGCCTTGATAGGGGGCTTCAATTTTACCCTGAATGAGTAAGAAGTCAGAGGAGTCAGAGCACTTGATTTGTGCTTTATCAATAAAAGGTCCTGGGGCAAGAGTAGAAAGTGGGAGACCTTAGAAGGTGGTTGTAATGATCTGGGTGAGAGAGAATGGTGGTTTGGACCAGGGTGCTGCGGGAGAGATGGACAGCAGTGGTCAGATCTGGGGTATATCCTGGTGGTGGAACCACTAGAATTTGCTGACAGAAGGTGTGAGGGAAAGGAATTGAGTGTGGGCCTACAAGGTTGGGGGCCTGGTTCGAATGGAAGACTGAAGTCATTTACTGAGATGGCAGAAATAAAGGGATTCATGGGAGCCAGTGCAGTTAGAAGAATCAGGAGTTCAGCGCTGGGCTTATATGTTTGAGCTGCCTATTAGACATCCAACCAGAGACGTCCAGGAAGTAACTGGGTACATGACTGTGAAGTTCAGGGGAGAGGTCTGGGCTAGAGATATACATCTGGGAGTCACTGGCATTTAGCTGGTATAAAAGCCACTGGACAAGATTAGATAGAAAAAAGAAGAAATCCGTGGAACAAATTGAAGGCACAACAAAGTTTAGAGGTCAGAACCAGCAAAACAGGAGCGAGTAGTGAGGTAGGAGAATGCAGAGAAAGCGCTTTCTTGGAAACAAGTAAAGCTTTACAAGGAGGGACTTGGTGGAGCATGACATGTTCTGAGGACTGGCCATTGGATCTGGCAAGAGGTGAAGTCAATAGTGACCTTAACAAGAGTCATTTTGGAGGAAAGATGGGGGAATATCTGGCTAGTGAGGGTTCAAGTGAGAATGAAAGGAGAAGAAGTTGACAACAAGTGTAGAAACAGGGGGAATGGAGAAATGGAAAAGCAGCTAAAAGGAAAAATGGCACCAATGGAAGCTTTTTAGAAAAGATGGTAGGGGCTTCCTTAGTGGTCCAGTGGCTAAGACTGCACTCCAGTGCAGAGTGCCCAGGTTTGATCCTTGTTTCAGGAACTAGATCCTGCATGCTGTAACTAAGAGTTTGCATGCCACAAAGAAGATCCTGTGTGCCACAACTAAGACTTGGCACAGCCAAATCAATAAATATATATTAAAAAAATTTTTTAAAGATGGTAGCTATCATCACATGTTTGTATGTTGACAGGAATGATCCAGTAGACAGAGAAAATATGATGAGATATAAGTGGGGGAGACAATTGCTGGGACTATGTCTTTCAGGAAGTGAGAGAGACTGGGATCCAGAGTGTAAGTGGTTCTCCTTCTGGAGGAGAAGCATGACAAATCATCCATAGCAACAGGAAAGAAAGCTGAATAATGGTCCAGACACAAATGGGTTGGGTGAAAGAACAGGATGGGAACAAGTCGAAGTTATCTTGTTTGTTCCATTTTCTCAACTAAATGAGAAGCAAGAATAAAACAGAGAGAAGGCCAGAGGTGGACTTAACTAGGGTTGGAGATTTGCAAGGACAGGATAATGAAAGAAAGAGGGACAAGGGAATTGAGGATGTATGCAAAGGAATAAACATGAAAGTGGGTCATGGAACCTAAGCTGAGTTACGGGAGAAGTTAGGGCATGATGGGGGTGACAATGAGAAGCTGGTAGGATCACAGGAGTATAGTCCCACTGGGGTTGAAATTCAGGTACCCCAGTTTTGCTGGGTTAACAACAAAGAGCTAGATGGAGAAGGAAATGGCAACCCACTCCAGTAATCTTACCTGGGAAATCCCATGGACAGAGGAGCCTGGCAGACTACAGTCCATGGGGTTGCAGAGTTGGACATGACTGAGTAACTGAGTATGCAAAAAGCCAGTAGGTAGCTGGAAGGCAGGACATTATGAAGGGGTACACTCACTGCTGGAGCTTCCCAGGTGGTGCTAGTGGTAAAGAACCTGCCTGTCAAAGCAGGAGATGTAAGAGGGGCAGGTTCGATCCCTGGGTTGGAAAGATCCCCTGGAGGAGGGCATGGCAACCCACTCCAGTATGCTTCTCTGGAGAATCCCTTGGACAGAGGAGTATGGTGGGCAATAGAGTCCATAAGGTTGGCTGAAGTGACTTAAACACACACACACACACACGCACAGTCATTGGTAATGACAAGGCTTGGGGGATGAATATTAGAATCCATGACTGAGGTAGGGCAGAGGATAAGATCACTAGCGGAAAGAAGCTCAAGGAAGCAAGAGAGCAGGATATTGGAAATGGTTTTCAAAGTGAGGTCCTTGGACTAGTGGCACCAGTGACCCTTGGGAACTTGTTAGAAATGCTGATCTTTGGGCTGCACTCTAGACCTACACAGTCAGAACTCAGAATGCAAGGCCCAGCAAACTATGTTTTAACAAGCTCTCCTGGCTGATTCAATGATTTTAACATTTGAGAGTTTCGGTGTAGGGGATTTTGATGGCTTACAGAGTTGAGGAGGGGTGAGAGTACGGTCAAATTAGGGCATTGTTTCTCAACTGTGGCTGCCCCACATTAGAATCACCCAGAGAGCTTTTAGAAATCCCAAGTGTCAGGGCTGTGCTCTAGAATCTGTGAAATCATAATCTGGCAGAGAGGGGGACCTTAAAGATATCAGTATTTTTCAAGTCTGTCAGGTGATTCCAATATGCAGGCAAGGTTGAGAACCACTAGATATGGAACATTCAGGGTCCTAAGGGGATGACAGTTCAGGTGATGAAGGCTTCCTGGGAGTCAGGGAGCTTCTGTATTGAGTGAAATCAACAGGGAGCATGAGACACTGGTCCTGGTAGACTCTGGGGCAGAATTTGGTGAGGTTGGTTGTGCTAGAGCGGAAGATATGAGAATATTTTCAAGGGTATGTGCACCTCTGGGGTATCCACTTCACACCTGCTAAGGTGTCCGTCTCTTCTAGAAATTCAGAAGAAGTGTAGTTTTGGAGGATAGACCCATGAATGAAAAAAAATAGGGATGTGTATTGTCTACCAAATATACTCCATAATAAGTACTGGCTTCTTTTTGGCATGGTCAGGTCTAGGGAAACAACTGCTCTAGAGGCCAAGTTAATGGCCGGCTGATGCTCATCCACTGCTTCTGGTTAGCGAGCTCCTTGGCCAGGCCAAGCTTTTTCCTGGCTGGTTTCCATTTTTGTAGAAGCACAATGTATCAGTCATCTTGGCCTTCAGGTCCAGTCCAGATGCCTTGGGAGTTCAGATGAGAGAAGGAACATCATTAGCTTTGACTTTGCAGGGTCAGGAAGATCACCTGCAGAAGGGAATGGCTACCCACTCCTGGAAAATCCCATGGACAGAGGAGCCTGGCAGGCTACAGTCCATGCAGTCACAAAAGAGTCGTACACAACTTAGTTACTAAACAATGAGAATTTTGGAGACAACTTCTAGCAGAAAGAAAGGGGACATGTAAAAGGGGATCCTGGGAGCAGTAATAATATGTGCTCAATAAATGTAGATAGTAAATGAACCCAGGAATAAGAGGAATTGTTGGACTTGGGGGGTGGGGAGATTATCAATGTTCTGGGGAGAGGGAGTGAAAATGATTGTGTATTCACGAAGTTTGGCCTTTATGCAGGAAGATTGATTGGGGGAGATGATCTCATTCAATAGAACAACACCGAGACCAAAGAGAAGGATTATCATGTGGTGGTGATGGGGCAATACAGCTTATCACACACAGGTGGATGCAACAATGCTATCCACTGGAGTCTGATCATGCACTCATGAGACCTGACGTTTACTCAAGATTCCAGGAGATTATCCCACACAGATGGGTAAGTGTCCAAGGGCATAAAGGGCAGATGATTTTACATAGGAAGAGCTTGATCTCTAACAGCTTGATCTAATACTGGTGGGAGTGGGAGGAATTATCATGGACATATGTGCCCACAACCAACAAGACCCTTAAGAAACTATCTGGGTTGTGGATAAGGGAGCAATCGGAAAGAATGAGACAGACAAATGAAACGTCTCTGTTATGACAGCAGTGGTTTAGTTTAAAGGAACTTCCAGATATGCTCCAGGTATTCTGGGCTCTAAGACCCAGAATTCATTTGAAAGATGACACTAGTTTCCTTCTTCTCTGCATCCAGAGAAAGGGCAGACTGGCCAGAGGAAAAATTGTCCTGGCACTCCTGCCCTCACCTCCAGGCCAGCATCATGGAGGAGGCCAGGACTCTTCACCTTTGAAGCAATAGGCAGGTGGGCAGGAGGCCAGCGCCAGAGCTTTTCTGGCCATCAGGAGTTTGGAGAGGGACCACAATAAAGTGGAGGCACCTCTTGCAGCTCTCATTGTTGTAACTGTCTGTCCCAGAAGTTCCCTGTTCTCAGCATCCCCAGGTAAACATACTTAAGTTTTAGTTGAGCAACTGGCTAGGTGAACTAGGCTGTTTCATTGTTGGGGGGAAAGGACAAGTTAGGATAAAAGCTGGGCTCTAGGGACCTCCCTGGTGGTCCAGTGGTAAAGAATCTGCCTTGCAGTGCAGGAGACACAGGTTTCAGTCCTGTTTGGGGAACTGAGATCCCACACGCAGCAGGGCAACTAAGCCTGCGAGCCATAACTAGAGAGTTTTTGAGCTGCAGTGAAAGAGATGCTGCACATGATGCAACGGAGATGCCGAGTGCCTCAACTAAGACCTGATGCAGCCAAACAAAAAAAGCTGCACTCTGGACCATCAACCACATCACAAAAACCTATTACACAGCAGCACCACTGTGGACTAGAAAGCCCTGTTACCTGCAAAGTGGCAAAGGGCAAGGGTGATGTGACAAGTCTCCTTTGCCTCCTCCAGGGCACAGAGCTTTCTTCCCTCACACCCAGCCCTGCACCTTGGGGCTGGGAGGGAGCACTGGATCATAATTTAAGCCCTCCCTTCTTTCTGCTTCCTTGGAGGCTTCCCTAGTGGCTCAGATGGTGAGGAGTCTGCCTGCAGTGCGGGAGACCCCGTTCGATCCTTGGGTTGGGAAGATCCCCTGGAGAAGGAAATGGCAACCCACTCCAGTATTCTTGCCTGGAAAATCCCATGGATGGAGGAGCCTGGCAGGCTACGTTTGTGGAGTCGCAAAGAGTTGAACAGGACAGAGTGACTTCACTTTCTTTCTTTCTCTCTCTTTCTGCAGCACTCCTCATCCTGCAGGGTTTTAACCAAAACTAATCAGAGCAGGTTATGCATTTCATTCATTCATTCTCTGCCTAGACATCCCTATTCCAAGGATAGCTCATTTACTTCCACAGCTTTAGTGACTATATAAATGTTAGTGGGGCCTCCCTGGGGTCTCAGTGGTAAAGAATTTGCCTGCCAATGCAGGAGACTTGGGTTCAATCCCTGGGGTGGGAGGATCCCCTGGAGAAGGAAATGGCAACCCAGTTCAGTTTTCTTGCCTGGGAAATCCCATGGACAGAGGAGCCTAGTGGGCTACAGTCCATGAGGTCTCAAGAGTTGGCCACAGCTTAGCGACTAAACAACAATAACAAATGTTAGTGACTGTATCACCACCCTGGAGCCCTCTTCTGAGTTCCACCTGGTAAAAATGCCTGTACCCCTAACTTCACCAGGATATCCCACAAGCACCTAAAATTCAATATCTCCAAAGCTGAACTCACTCCCTCTTCCTTTTACATTGGTCTTTCCATCTCAGTGGATGGTCCCTCTGTTCACCTTGTCATTCAGTTTTTCCCAGAGCTATGTTTTATTATCCACCCTACAGTCATACTGCTCCTACTAAAACACAATTCCATATTTCTGCCCCACTTAACAACTCTTCCTTCAATTGCTTCCCATTGTCTTTAGGATTCAGTCCAAGCTTCTTAAAAGGGCTTATAAAAGCCCCACGTGACCAGCCCTTGCTTGCCTCTTCAGTATCATCTCTTGCCATTGTCCCATTTATCCATTCTCTCAGTGAACATGTATTGAGTGCTTCTTATGTTCCAGACACTATTCTAAATGCTGGGACACAGAGGTGAACAAAATGAACCTCTGTCCATCTCAGAGCACTAGCCATCCTTATTTACTTTCTGTTTCCCTCTCACCTCTGGGCCAAGATGTACAAGATTTATTCAGTTCAGAAAGTTCACTGTGTTTTTTCCACCTAAATGTGTTGCTACTCCAATCCTCTCTTGCCTACTGAACTCATCATTCAGGTCTCTTGCTCTCCAGACTAGGTTAGGTTCCCCTAACTTTATGCTGCCAAAGCAACTTGTACCAGCCCCATCAAAGCACTTGCCATGTTTTGTTGTAACTACTTTTCAAGTTGTCTGAATTCCCATTAGACAATATATTCTTGGAAATTAATCTTTGACATCATCTTGTCATATACTTAGAGCCTAGCACTGTTGAATTCAACAGATATTTAATGATCATCTGTTCTAGGCCAGGTACTGTGCAAGCCTAAAAATACTTATCTTGCGTCCCAAACTTACTCTCTTTTTTATTTCCCATTCCTGTTAATGGTGTTACCCGTTACTCCCAGCCACTTAACTTAGAAATTTTATCCTGAATTTATCATGAATCTCACTTCTCCATAAAACGAAATTTTAGTAAGCCCAATAGATTCCCCAGTTCTGTAATCTCTCTTTAGCTTATCCCCTTTTCTTTTTTTTTTTCTTTCAGTTTTTAGATTTGAATTAAAACTAAATAAAATTTAAAATTTAGTTCCCTAGCACACTGGGCACATTTCAGGTGTTCAGTCACCATATGAGGCTGTCATCTTAGTGCAGCTCTCAACTCCTAGGAGAATGGTGACTGATCTCTCCTTGAGGGTGAAAAAGCTTGGGTTTCTGTCCTGTGTCCTACAGAGCATTCAGGCCAGAGCAGCAGGGTGTGTTGCCAGAGAGAGCCTGTAAGATCTGACGGACAGAACAGAAGACAGCTTTGAGGTCTTCCGTATGCCCAACCAAGGGAGAAGCAAAGCTCCGGGAGAAGACCCCTCCTATACTGCAGCACCGCTTACAGATACTAATAGTCTGGGGCTCAGGAAGAGCTGGGAACCTCTTTTTGCAACAGTTGAAGGGAGTCCCAGTGTAGGGCAGGTGGCTCATCAGAGTACTCCTCTTTTCTATCCTATTACTGTTTCAGTTATAGTCTTCATGATATCTTTTTTTTAAAACACAACTTTATTGAGATACAATTTATATGCTATACAATAGATCCATTAAAAGTATAAAAGTCAATGCTTTGGGTATATTCAGAGAGTTGTGAATTTTAGAACATTATCATCACCCCTCAAATTCCATACCTTTAAGCTGTGACCTCCCCGATCCTCCTATTTCTCTAGTCCTCAGTTTAGTTCAGTCGCTCAGTCGTGTGCGACTCTTTGCGACCCCATGAATCGCAGCACGCCAGGCCTCCCTGTCCATCACCAACTCCCGGAGTTTACTCAAACTCATGCCCATCGAGTCAGTGATGCCATCCAGCCATCTCATCCTCTGTCCTAGGAGACTACTATTAATAATACACTTTCTCTTTCTATGGATGTCTGTTCTAGACAATTCACGTAGATGGAATCGAACAACACATGGCCTTTGGTGTCTGTTTTCTTTTACTTAGCATAATGTATTTAACTTCATCAATACTATAGCATGTATCAATACTTCATTTCTGTTTTTCCCCAGCTTTATTGAGATATAATAGACATATAACACTGTACAAGTTAAGTTGTACAATGTGTTGAGATCTGTTACACATGTATTGCAAAATGATTACTACAGTAGGGTTAGTTTACACCTCCATCACCTCACATAATTACCATTTCATTTTTGTGGTGACAACATTTAAGATTTATTCCCTTAGAAACTTTCCAATATATAATACAGTATTGTAATACATGGGCTTCCCAGGTGGCTCAGTGGTAAAGAATCAGCCTGTCAATGCAGGAGATGCAGGATTTGTGGGTTTGATCCCTGGTTGGGAAGATTCCCTGGAAGAGGAAATGGCAACCCGCTCCAGTATTCATGCCTGAAAAATTCCATGGACAGAGGAGCCTGATGGGCTCACTCCATGAAGTTGAGATAAGTCGGACATGACTGAGCATACACACACACACACACATTATAATACATGATCACAATATAATACAGTATTATATACTCAGTAATATAATACTATAATATAATACAATACAGTATTATGTATAATACTGTATTCCATTATACATAATAATTATAATACTACATTATAACACTATATTATAATTATATTATATTGTGTATAATACAGTATTATATATACAGTATTATAACACTATACAATACAGTATAAATGTATACTGTACATTAGATCTCCAGAACTTATTCATCTTATAACTGGAAGTTTGTACCCTTCATCCAATATTTCTTCATTTCCCCCACCCACCAACCTCTGGCAACTACCAGTCTATTCTGTTTCTATGAATTTGGCTTGTTTAGATTCACATATAAGTGATATCATACTTTTTCTGTTTGACTTAGTTCACTTAGCATAATGTTCTCAAGTCCATCTATATTGTCACAAATGGCAGGATTTCCTTCTTTTTAAGTGACTAAGTAATACTACTTGTATATGTATACATCACATTTTCTTTATCCATTCATCCACTGATGGACACTTAGGTTGTTCCATGTCTTGGCTATTGTAACAGAGCTGCAATGAACATGAGAGTGCAGATATGCCTTCAAGATCCTGACTTCATTTCCTTTGAATATATCCCCAGAAGTGGGACTGATGGATCATATGCTAATTATGTTTAATTTTTTTTGTTGTTCAGTTGCTGTGTCCAGCTCTCTGTGACCCCATGTACTGCAGCACTCCAGGCTGTCCCCCACTATTTCCTGAAGTTTGCTCAAATTCATGTCCATTGAGTCAGCAATGCTATCTAACCATCTCATCCTCTGCTGCCTTTTGCCTTTAATGTCTCCCAGCATCAGGATCTTTTCCAATGAGTTGGCTCTTTGCATCAGGCAGCCAAAGTGGTGGACTTCAGCATCAGTCCTTCCAATGAATATCAGGGTTGATTTCCTTTTGGATTGACTGGTTTGATCTCTTTGCTGTTCAAGGGATTCTTAAGAGTCTTCTCCAGCACCACAATTCAAAAGCATCAATTCTTCAGCACTCAAGGTTGTGCTGGGTCTTAGTTGCAACATGTGGAATCTTTTGTTGCCAAGTATGAGATTACTTGCTCCATGGCATGTGGGATCTAGTTCCCAGATCAGGGATCAAACCCATGTCCCCTGCATTGGAAGGTGGATTTAACCACTGAACCATCAGGGAAGTCCTATTTTTAATTTTTTTGAGAAACCTCCATACTGTTTTCTATAGTAGCAGCACAAACTTACATTTCCATCAACAGGGCACAAGGTTTTCACTTTCTCCTCATCCTCACCAGCATTTGTTATCTCTTAGGTTTTTGATGATCGCCATTAAAAGGTATTAGGTGGTATCTCTTTGTGATTTATATTTGCATTTCCCTGATGGTTAGTGATACTGAGCAACTTTTCATGTACTTACTGGCCATTTATATGTCTTCTTTGGAAAATGTCAACTCAGACCTTCTACTCAATTTTTTTTTTCCTTTTGTGGGGGGGTGGGGGGCGTGGTGTACCACGCTGTGTGGCTTGTGGGATCTTATTTCCCTGACCAGGGAATGAAACTGGGCCATTGACAGTGAAAGCACAGAGTCTCAACCACTGGACTTCTGGAAATTCCCCTCTGCTCAATTTTTAATCAGTTTTTTTTTTCCTATTGACTTGTGTAACTTCCTTATAAATTTTGAATATTAACCCCTTATCTAATATATGACTTGCAAATATTTTCTCCTATTCCATAGCCTGCCTTTACATTTTGTTGATTGTTTCTTTTGCTGTGCAGAAACATTTTAGTTTGGTGTAGTTCCACTTATTTATTTTTGTTTTTATTGCTTGTGCTTTTGTTATCATATCCAAGAAGTCATTGTCAAGATCAAGGTCAGGGAGCTTTTTCTCTATGTTTTCTCCTTGGAGTTTTATGTTTAAGTCTTAATCAATTTAGAGGTAATTTTTGTGAGTGGTGTAAGATAGGGGTCCAGTTTCATTCTTCTGTATGTGATCATCTAGTTTTCCCAGCACCACTTATTGATGAAACTATCCTTTCTCTGATGAGTATTCTGGGATCCCTTGCAATTTTTGGTTGGCTATGTGTATGGGTAAAAGAGGACAGTGAAAAAGCTGGCTTAAAACTCAACATTAAAATACTAAGATCATGGGCTTCCCTGGTGACCCACTGGTAAAGAATCTGCCTGCTAGGGTAGGAGACATGGTTTTGATTCCTGACCCAGGAAGATCCCACAGTCCTCGGAGCAGCTGGGCCATGGCTACAGGGCCTGTGCTCTAGAACCTGGAAGCGGCAACCACTGAACACACTCTCAGCAACTGCTGAAGCCTGAGTGCCCTGGAGCCTGTGCTCTGCAACTGGAGAGTAGCCCCCACTTGCCCTGACTAGAGAAAAGCCCACACAGCAATGAAGATCCAGCACAGCCATAAATTAATTAAAAAAAAATACTAAGATACAGGCATCTGGTACCATCACTTCATGGCAAATATAAAGGGAAAAAGTGGAAGCAGTGACAGATTTTATTTTCTTGGGCTTCAAAAAAATCTTGGGCTTCACTGTGGATGGTGACTGTAGCCATGAAGTTAAAAGACACTTGCTCCTTGGAAGGAAAGTATGATAAACTTAGGCAGTGTGTTAAAAAAAGCAAAGACATTGCTTTGCTGACAAAGGTTCACATTGTGAAGCCTATGGTTTTTCCACTAGTCATGTACAGATGTGGGAGTTGGACCTAAAGAATGCTGAGCACTAAAGAATTGGTGCTTTTAAATTGTGGTGCTGGAGAAGACTCTTGAGAGTCCCTTGGACAGCAAGGAGATCAAACCAGTCGATCCTAAAGGAAATCAACCATGAATATTCAGTGGAAGGACTGATGCTAAAGTTCCAATACTTTGGCCACCTGATGCAAAGAGCCAACTCATTGGAAAAGAAACTGATGCTGGGAAAGATTGAAGTCAAAAGGAGTAGAGGGCAGCAGAGGATGATATTGTTAGATAGCATTGTCAACTCAATAGACATGAATTTGAGCAAACTCCGGGAGATAGTGGAAGACAGAAGAGCCTGGTGCTGCAGTTCATGGGGTTGCCAAGAGGCAGACATGACGTGGCAACTGAACAACAATGTATGTGAGGGTTTATTTCTGGGCTCTCAGTTCTGTTCCATGGCTCTACATGTCTATTTTTATCCCAGTACCATGCTGTTTTAATGACTATAGATTTATAGCACAGTTTGAAATCAGAAATTGTGGTGCCTCCAGCTTTGTTGTTTTTCCTCAGGATTATTTTGTGATTCCATGCAAATTTTAGGATTATTCTATTTCTTTGAAAAACGTCATTGCAATTTGATTAGTATTTGCACTGAATCTATAGATGGTTTATGGACATTTTGACAATATTAATTCTTCTGATCCATGAACATGGAATATCTTTCTATTTATTTGTGTCTTCTTCAATTTCTTTCATCAAAGTCTTACAGTTTTCAGTGTAGAGATCTTTCACCTCCTTGGTTAAGGTTATTCTGATGTAGTTTATTGTTATTGATGCTATTGTGAATGGCACGGCTATCTTTCTTTATTTTTCAGATATTTGTTAGTGTTAGTGTATTCAGTTCAGTTCAGTCACTCAGTTGTGTCCGACTCTTTGTGACCCCATGAACCACAGTACACCAGGCCTCCCTGTCCACCACCAACTGCCGGTGTCTACCCAAACCCATGTCCATTGAGTCAGTGATGCCATCCAGTCATCTCATCCTCTGTCATCCCCTTC
The DNA here is from genome assembly GCF_963930625.1 of Muntiacus reevesi. NCBI lineage: Eukaryota > Metazoa > Chordata > Mammalia > Artiodactyla > Cervidae > Muntiacus > Muntiacus reevesi. The sequence goes on from NC_089249.1 coordinate 160,286,542, forward strand.
TCCTCCTGCCCTCAATCTTTCCCAGCATCAGGGTCTTTTCAATGAGTCACCTCTTCGCTTCAGGTGGCCAAAGTACTGGAGTTTCAGCTTCAGCATCAGTTCTTTCAATGAACACCCAGGACCGATCTCCTTTAGGATGGACTGGTTGGATCTCCTTGCAATCCAAGAGACTCTCAAGAGTCTTCTCCAACACCACACTTCAAAAGCTTCAAATCTTTGGTGCTCAGATTTCTTTACAGTCCAACTCTCACATCCATACATGACCACTGGAAAAACCATAGCCTTGATTAGACGAACCTTTGTTGGCAAAGTAGTGTCTCTGCTTTTTAATATGCTGTCTAGGTTGGTCATAACTTTCCTTCCAAGGAGTAAGCGTCTTTTAATTTCATGGCTGCAATCACCATCTGCAATGATTTTGGAGCCTGGAAAAATAAAGTCAGCCACTGTTTCCCCATCTATTTGCCATGAAGTGATGGGACCGGATGCCGTGATCTTGGTTTTCTGAATGTTGAACTTTAAGCCAACTTTTTCACTTTCTTCTTTCACTTTCATCAAGAGGCTCTTTAGCTCTTCTTCACTTTCTGCCGTAAGGGTGGTGTCATCTGCATATCTGAGGTTATTGATATTTCTCCCGGCAATCTTGATTCCAGCTTGTGCTTCCTCCAGCCCAGTATTTCACATGATGTACTCTGCGTAGAAGTTAAATAAGCAGGATGACGATATACAGCCTTGACATACTCCTTTTCCTATTTGGAACCAGTCTGTTGTTCCATGTCCAGTTCTAACTGTTGCCTCCTGATCTGCATACAGGTTTCTCAAGAGGCAGGTCAGGTGGTCTGGTATTCCCATCTCTTTCAGAATTTTCCACAGTTTATTGTGATCCACACAGTCAAAGGCTTTGGCATAGTCATTAAAGCAGAAATAGATGTTTTTCTGGAACTCTCTTGCTTTTTTGATGATCCAGCAGATGTTGGCAATTTGATCTCTGGTTCCTGTGTTTTCTAAAACCAACTTGAACATCTGGAAGTTCACGGTTCATGTATTGCTGAAGCCTTAATTGGAGAATTTTGAGCATTACTTTACTAGTGTGTTAGTGTATAGAAATATAATCGATTTCTGTATGTTGATTTTGTATCCTGCAAGTTTTTGAATATGTTGATTAGTTCTGGCAGTTTCTTTTTTGGCAGCATCTATATATAAAACATGATCAGTAAACAAAGACAGTTTTACTTCTTCCTTTCTAATTTGGATGCCTTTCCTGCTCTTTTCCTTATCTGATCGCTATGGCTAGGACTTCCAACACTATATTGAATAGGAATGGTGAGAATGGGCACCGTTTTCTTATTCCTAAAAGAGGGAAAGATTTCCAGCTTTTACTGTTGAGCATGATGTTATTTGTGGGTTTTTCATATATGGCCTTTATTAGGTTGAGTAGTGTTTTCTCTATAATAAAGTTTTCAACAGGTTTTTTTTTTTTATTATAAAAGGATGTTGTATTTTGTCAAGTGCTTTTTCTGCATCTATTGAGATGGTCATATGATTTTTATTTTTTATTCTATTAATATAGTGTATCACATTTATTGATTTGCATATGTTGAACCATCCTTGTATTCCAGAGATAAATTCCACTTGATCATAGTGTATGATCCTTTCAATGTGCTGTTGAATTCAGTTTGCTAATATTTTTTTGAGAATTTTTAGGTCTATATTCCTCAGGGATATTGGCCTATAGTTTTCTTTTCTTGCTGTGTGCTTATCTGGCTTTGGTATCAGGGCAGTGCTGGCTTCTTATAATAAGTTTAGGAGTGTTCCCCCCTTTTCACTTTTTGAGAGGAGTTTGAGAAGAACTGCTATTAACTCTTCTTTAAATGTTTGCTATTTTATTGCTTTTTATGGATGAATACTACTTAGCCTACAGAAAAATCACATTTTGTTTGTCTATTCATCAGGTGGTGGATGGGCTTCCCTGGTGGCTCAGTGATAAAGAATCTGTCTACCAATGCAGAAGATGCAAGAGAAGTGGGTTTAATCCCTGGGTCAGGAAGATCCCCTAGAAGAGGAAATGGCAACCCACTCCATCCAGTATTCTTGCCTAGAGAATCCAATGACCAGAAGAGCCTGGTGGGCTACAGTTCATAGGGTTGCAAAGAGACACGACTGAGTGCACACACACACAGTAATGGATATTTAGATTGCTTCCATGTTTTAGCTATTATGAATATCACTGTACAAGTTTTTGTGTGGAAATATGTTTTCAGTTCTCTTGATTAAATATCTAGGAGTAGAACTGCTAGATCAAATGGTAACTCTATATTTAACTTTTGGGGGGAACTGCTGGACTCTTTCCCAAAATGGTTGCAACATTTTATATCCCCAATAGGAGTTTATTAGTGTTCCAATTTCTCCAAATCCTCATCAATACTTGTTATTACCTGACTTTTTGATTATAATCTTCCTAGTGGGTAAGAAGTAGAATCTCACTGAGTTTTGTGTTGCATTTCCCTGATAACTAATGACACTGAGCATCTTTTCATGTGTTTATTGAACATTCAAGTATCTTCTTTAGAGAAATATCTATTCATATCCTTGGCCCATTTTAACACTGGGTTATTCTTTTTGTTATTCAGTTCACTCCTCTCTTTCCTATCTGGATGCCTTTTATTTCATTTTCTTGTCTAACTGCTCTGTATAGAACCTCAATATTGAACAGCAGTGATAAGAACGTACATCTTGCCTTGTTCCTGATCTTAGGAGGAAAGCATTCAGTATTTCATCATTGAAGAAGTTCCCTCCTATTCCTAGTTTGTTGAGTAGTTTTTATCAGGAAGGGTTGCTGAATTTTGTCATTTTTTGGGGATCTATTGAGATGTGGTTTTGCTCTCTATTTTATAACTATGGTGCACTGCATTGATTTCTTTCATTTGTTAAACCACCTTTGCATTCCTATGGTAAATCTCATTTGGTCAAGGTGCATAATCCTTTTTTAGATGTTGCTGCATTTGGTTTGCTATTTTTTGAGGATTTTTGCACATATATTTATAAGGGATCTATAGTTCTGTTTTCTTGTGGTGTATTTTTCTGGTTTTGGTATGAGCAGTATTGGCCTCACAGAATAATTTGGGAAGGGTTCTCTCCTCTTCTATGTTCTGTAAGAGTTTGTGAAGGATTAGTATTAATTGTTTTTTAAAAGTTTGATTGAATCCACCACTGAAGCCATCTGGGCATGGTTTTTTCTCTGTGGGAAGTTTCAAAGTTACTAATTCACCTTCTTTACTTGTTATAGGTCTATTCAGATTTTATTTCTTTTTGATTCACTGCTGGTAGTTTGCATTTTTTTCCCCAGAATTTTGTCCATTTTCTCTAACTTACCTAATTTTTTTGGCACACAGTTGTTTATGGTATTCCCTTATAATGCTTTTTTATTTCTGTAAGACTGGTAGTAATGTCTCCTTTTTCGTTCCTAATTTTGGCAATTTGATATTCTGTCTTTCTTCAGTCTAGCTAAAGATTTCTCCATTTGTTGGTCTTTCCAAAGAGCCAACTTTTGGTTTTGTTTTTTTTCTCTTTTGTTTTTCATTGCTATATTTCACTTATTTATTTTGTTAGAATGAAAGTGTTAGTCATTCAGTCGCGTCTGACTCTTTGCAACCCCATGAACTGTAGCCACCAGTCTCCTCCGTCCATGGAATTCTCTAGGCAAGAATACTGGAGTGGGTTGCCATTTCCTTTTTAGAGGATCTTCCCCACTCTGGGATCAAACCTGGGTCTCCTGCTTTGCAGGCAGATTGTTTACTGTCTGAGCCTCCAGGGAAGCCCTCTAGTCTTTATTATTTCCTTCCTTCTCCTTACTTTGAATTTTCAGACTTTCTTAGTTTGCTCTTCTTTTTCTAGTTTCCTAAGTTGAAAGATTGGGTTATTGAATTGAGATATTTCTTCTTTTTAAATATAGGTGTTTATAGCTATAAACTTCCCTCTGAGCACTGCCTTAGCTGTAGCCCATAAGTGTTGATGTGATGTTATCATTTTCATTCACCTCAATGTTTAATTTCCCTTTTGATTTCTTCTTTGATCCTTCATTATTTTTCTTTAACTATCCCTAAAAAAATATCCAATATTTGCCTTTCTAGTTGATGTTGCATTTTGCTGCCTAACCAGTCTTATGAAAAACAGTTTAGTTTAATAAACATTCGTTGAGTACTAGTATGTTCAAGCTGAGGGTTGAGAATAAAAAAATGTTTAAGACAGTTCCTGTACTGAAGTAATTCACAGTACAGTGAGAGAGATGACCCTGAAACAGACAATTATGAGTTGATAAATTCAATGACAGACTTATTAAAGTATAAAAGAATACAAAAAAGAAAGTGATTAGCTCGATCTAGCAGACCAGCTTTCACAACGGTGATAATTATTGAGCAGGGTGTCTAAGGACAAATAATAACTCTTTAGTTAGGCAAAATAATGAGAGACCACTTGCACGGCAGTGGAAATAGTATGTGTGAAGACTTGGAGTTGTGCAACAAAGTAGGATATTTAAGATCACCCTTTTCCTCATCCTTGGTCTATGAGATTCTGATGAAGCAGATTCTACTCCTCACTCCAGGTTAATGGATTTGACTCAGACATAAGACAATCAGAACATTATGTTGCTTTAGCCACAGTAATTGGTTCAAAAATGGGCACAAGTCAAAGCCATACACTAAGACTTTAACTGAGGCTTTGAGAAAAAAGACTTCTTTTTACATGTTGGAAAATACCTAATAGGCCGTTGAAAATCCAAGTCATGCCCATGTGGTTGAAACCAGGGAGATGGAGGAGAGCCAAGGGAGAGTGCTGACAATAGTGGGAACTCAATACATATTCACTGAATAAATGAATATATGAACAATGTGGAGAACAGAATCCTGAGGAAAACAAGGAATTCTTAAAAGCCATCTCATGTGCCTCTGAACTCTCACAGCTTCTCAGAATTGTTCCTATGGTGTTTTATAGTTATCTTTGAAACTGCATGATCTCTTCTCTTAGAATCTAATGCTTTTCTGACCCTATTACTTGTATTATTTATAAAATTTTATAGTATCTGTTCCTATCTCTTCAGTTTCAACTTTTATCCTTCTAGCAGTATTTTAAAACTCACTGTACTCTGCATATACCACACACACTTGTCTTTGTTCTTTCCATATTCTAGCCCCTCCACCAGAATACTTCACTTATTGAAAACTAACCAAGTACCCATCACTTGCAAAGTGAGATCCATTAGTGGAGGGTGATATCAACTTAAGAGTGATGATCAGCACTTTTAAATGAAATACAGTAGAATACAGTAAGATAGAAAATGGCAGAGTTCATTGCATGAAGGACAAATAAATATTACCTTTGTGAAACTTTTATTTCAGTTGGTGGGTGTGTACTGAGTCACACTGTAAAACATGTTTCTTACTATAAATCACAGTGTAAAAATTAAAAGGCCTAAGGAACCCCTCTTACCAAGGTGAGCAAGTTTTTGGTTTAAACTTCAGACAACAAAGAATGCCCAGAGATTTCCCTCCTTGTGTCTCTAACTGAAATTTTGAAACTTTGTCTCCAAGTCCAAACTCTGAGGAAGGGTCAGGTTAAAGTCTTTACTTCTGTTGCAGCAACCACATTTTATTTTAAAGAAGTCCTTTCAAATCTAACACATAGCCTAGTTCATAGCAGTCTGCTGCTGTTAACTATGCTACTTATAATAATAGATAGCACTTATTAAGTACCTGCTGTTTTTTAGCCATTGTTTTATTTCTTTTCATATACTATCTTATTTATTATACCTCACAACAACCCTAGAGGTAGGTAATATTATTACCAATTTCATTTTATAGGTTGGGGACACTGAAGTATGTAGATATTGTCTCAATTTTCCCAAGGCCACACAGCTAGGAAGTGGTAGAACTAAGATTTTTTTTTTAATTTATATTTTATTGAAGTATAGTAGATTTACAATGTTGTTCATTTTTCTGTACAGCAAAGTGACTCAGTTACATAAACATACAGATATATATTTACACACCCTTTTTCATATTCTTTACTATTACAGTTTATTATAGGATATTGAATATAGTTCCTGGTCCTATACAGTAGGACCTTGATGTTTATCCATTCTACAAATAATAGTTTGCATCTCAAACTCCCAGTCCTTCCCTCCACCAACCCTGCCTCCCCCTTGATAAACACAAATCTGTTCTCTGTGTCTCTGAGTCTGTTTCTGTTTCACAGATATTACCTGACACAAATAAACATTTCTATGAAATAGAGTTAAGATTTGAACCCTGCCATCTAGCTCCCCAGCCCATTCTCTTAACCACTAAGATCTCTGGCCTTCCAAGTTAGCTTTACTGTTGAACAGACACAGATGTGGCTCATGAAACAGCTCTTCTGAAATGGCCCTGGGTATCTATGCCCTCCACGCTGTGGCTCCTATCTTTCATAACCACTCATTTTGATCAAGAACAGCCTAATTCATTTGGCCCTAGATCTGTAGTTCAGTGTTAATCTGCAGGTTGGTTTCAACTCTCGCTAGTTCCCTTCGAAAGAGAGGAAAAGGAGGAAAATGAGGCCAAAATTCATCCCAACTTTTAAAGTTATTTTTAAAAAGCAAGATGATGGGGGAAGACAGCACACATCTGTCTCTTAAAAGGAAGGATCCTCTGTCTCCTGCCCGTGATTGTCTCTGACTTTGAAGTGCTGCTCCCCGCTGGAGGCTCTGAGCTCTCTCTGCTCTGGGCGCTCTCTCAGCCCGTGGGCTCCTGTTGAAGGTGATGAGGACAAAATTGGGACAGGTCACCCCAAAGACCCCCCGTTCCTTTGTTCTGAGTGAATGCTCCCTCTTTCTGAACATTCTCAGCTTTATCTAAGAAAAGGAAAGGGCAGACCCTCTTTCATAAGAAGAAAGGAAGAGGGTCTGAGAGACTGTTCTTTCCCTGAGTATTCAGTGAGTTACTGAACACCGGGGAGAAAAGAGTCAGAGAGAGGACAAAAAAGTAAAAAAATAAAAATAAATAAAAAATAAAACAACACAGCGCAGCTCCGAGCCCGTCTCCTATCAGGTTTTACAGAGGGGCCATAGATTTTCTTCATTGCCAGCCCTGACTTATCACAGCCTTGTTTTTAATGAGGTATAATAAGGGGAACATTTTGTAACAACACGGTTCCCCTATTTTATCCCGCAAACAGCTGTGTCATGCTTGCGGCTGGAAGAATGAATCATATCTCGGCCTGCATATGCTAACTCCCAAGTAATTACCCCAGCATCTTAAATAAAGCCGGCCCTAAACCTGTCGCTCACATTACAAGCAAACGGTGCAGACCTCGTAACTGGGGCCTCTATCATTACAATTAATTTATCACAGAAGCAACTGAGATTAGAGGCTAGAATTAAAACCCAGAGCATGGAGAGTCATGTAGTGACACTGACAAACACGCTCTTGAGAGGCGGCTGGCTCCAGCGGCTGCCTGACTAATGCCTTTCCTGGGGAAACGCAGCCTTAGTTGGATTTGGTTTTCTTTACATTTTTCCCCACTCAGAGATTTTACTAAAGCGATTTCCCTGTCTCCCTTGATTCAAAATGATGTTGGAAAAATTCTAGCCGGTACTTAACCAGAACTCTGAGCAGGAGTCACCATTTTCTCATTCTTAAACGACCACTGTCTCTCCATGCGAACAATCCCCCCGAGACCTCCCATTTGTTTTTGTTATTAGAAAGGAATTTCTTCTGACATCACTTTGCTTCCTTTCATGGGGCAGGAGACTGGGGGGAGGGAGGAAAGAGCCCAGAGCATTTGCTTCAAATATAAAAATGCTGTCTGCATCTTCTCAGCGAGCCAGTACTTCTCAGCGAGGTTCCTCAACTGAACCACAGAGACAGAAAATTGCTTGAGTAACTGTTTCCTTAGTTCTCTCAAGGATAGTACCACGAGTATATCTGGATGGTACATTCTAGAGGCATAGGAGACACGTCAATTTATTACTTTCAGGGTGTGTGTGGGGGTGTTGTTAGCACATCCGGGCTCACCCTGGTTGAAAAAGGCTGAAAAGAGACCATCAGATGGCTCCAGCACTGTTTAGAGACCCCAGCAGGGAGCCCCCTTCCAGTCCAGAGTCAGCTCCGGTCCTGGTCAAAGGGGTTCCCAGTCACCTGCCACCGACATGCACGGGCTCCTTTCATTAGTGGGTGGCTAGTGGGCTTCCCTTGTAGCTCAGTTGGTAAACAATCTGCCTGCAGTTCAGGGGACCCGGGTTCGATCCCTGGGTTGGGAAGATCCCCTGGAGAAGGAAATGGCAACCCACTCCAGTATCCTTGCCTGGAAAATCTCACGGACAGAGGAGCCTGGTGGGCTGCAGTTCATGGGGTCGAAAAGAGTCGGGCATGACTAAGCGACTAACACACACACATTGCCTCTCCTGGCCGTCCTAACCTCAAAGCTCAATTAGAATATGCTAGGTCTCCAGACATTGGTGGATCTTATTATTGTCATTGTTGTCATCAGAGCACAGTAGTCTACTCTGTCAGCTCCCCACTCTGCAGCTGAGCCCACTGTACACCTCGCCTCCCCACTACCCGCACCCCCACCCCCAGTCCAGGCCTATCTCCTCTCCTTCCCGGGCACACAGCTGCACTACATTTCCCAGCTCCCCTCGCCCTGAGGTGTGATAGGACTCTGCTCGCTGGAGTGCAGGTGGAGGTGTAGGCCACTTCCCTGGGACCAGTGGAGATCTCCCGCCTGCTCCTCCAGCTCCCCTTTCTCAAGAGAACAGCTAGATCTGAACCCTCAGGGTTGACAAACCCAAATTCCACAATCACTACCTTGAGGCTGCCTTCTAAACAGGCTTTGTTTGATGGAGTAATTACCCTCTCCTGGTTAATAAAGCCTGTGAATGAAATGACTCAACCTCTTTCTCGGAGGCGCCTCAGTTTGTGAAGAACAAGGAAGGAGAACCAGGAGTCTAAGGCTGGGAAAGCAGATTTGGGAGACATTTCAGTACTTGGACGGGATAAGGGGCTTAGGACAGCCAAGGCCAGCTGTGAGCCCAGATGCTGGACCTGGAAGAGGCTGCTCACAGCTGTGAGGATTCCTCAGACCCTCGCACACCTGACAAGTCTCACTCTGATGGGCTCTGGAAGGCTCAAGGGAAAAAAGGTAATAAAGCTAAAGTATATGAAGAAGTGACTCAAATGGAATAACAATCATGTATGTGGACGCAAACTCGAAATCATAACCTCAAACTGGAGCAAGTTGTACCACTGCTTACATTCTTTGCCGCCCCCCACCCCCGGCCCCCTCCGCCCACCGCGATCTGGTTCCTTGTCTTAGAGCTGCTTTCTCTCATAGCTCCCTGGACCCAGTTTCAACAAACACCTTTTCAGGGTGATCTGCTTGCATGCTGGCTTGGGAATTCTTCAAGGTCAGAAGAAGGACCTCATGTGGCTCTATAACCCTTCAGCCAGCTCAGGACCAGGAACTCAGTCCTGGCTCAGGATCTGTTAGATGAATGGGCATCAAGCTTTGCATATGTCAATATGATGAATTTATTTTCTGACTCTCTTTACTCTAAAGTGGTGCCATGAAACTGGAGACAGTCCTCCACATACGTCCTTTCAGTTTTCTTTCTGATCAACAGCAGGTATTTGAAAATTGGGCTTCAGGCACTGAGCAAGGTAGAGAAGAACTAACTGGCCCCAAGGAAATGGGAATCACCCCTAGAAAGGTGTATGTTAACGCTATGCTTGAAATAGCCATTGGCTGTGCCAAGGGCTACACTATGAAATAGGAAGAGTCCCATTTCAAATCCCCTAGATCTCAAGTACCTTATGACTACTGGAACATAGCTCCTTTTCTTCCTACTGATAGACCTTTAGCTCCGTTTAAGCCATGCATTACTCACTGAGAGAAGGAATCAAAAATGCTTTGAAAAATATGCAGCACATGCAGGGGAACAGATTGGTATTACCATCAGTCTGGTCTCTTTCCTTCCCTGGAAAGTCTTCCCTGCAGTATTCTCTCCCCACTCCTGCTCATGCAAGAATGGAGCATACAGAGATCTGGGCTAGACTAGTTCTGGTTCTAGCTTGTAGTATATTCTTGGTTTAGCCTCATTAAAAAAAATGACTATTCCTCATCGGAAAAATGATCTGAACTAACTTGGAACAGAAGTCAAGAGTGTGGATTCAGGGTTGGATTGATTGGGTTCAAATTTCAGCTGTGACTTATAAGTTAGTAAGACTCAGGAAAATTATGTAACCTCTTTAAGCCTCTGTTTTCTTATCTGTAAAATGGGAATAAAAAAAAAACAAGTTCACAGAAGTGAAGTATCACATGCAAACATTTGGCATTATGTCTAAGGCACCCGAGAAATGTTAGCTATCATTGTTCTGTTCCCTGTCTCTAAATTAATGCCCATTTCTCCTTGTCTCCTCGTGTTACAACTGAGACAACGACCTTCTTCCTATTAAAGTCTAGTCATCCACGTGTACTCTGGATCTCATCCCTCCTTGACTTTTAAAACCTCCTTCATTTATTATAATCTCTTTTTCTTGTACTATCAGTATTTTTCTTTGGATCATTTCAATCAACATATATACACGCACTGATATTTCCTATAAAAAAAAATATCCCTGACTTAAACCCACATCCTCTCCACCTGCCATCACATTTTTATGCTCTTCTTTACAACCAGTCATCTCCAAAGTACTGTCTACATTTGCTGTGTACCTTTTCTTACCCCCCACTAACTCTTCACTTCATGTCAATTTGTATTTGCACTGTCACTCTGCTAAAATGGTTCTCAGGGTTACCAATCACCCTCCATGTTGCCAAATCCGGAAGACACGTCCCTTTCTCTGATCTCTCGGTAGCATTTGACAAACTCACCATTTGGTCTTTTTAAAAACACTCCCCCCGCCACCAAACAAACAAAAAAACCACTCCCCCAAGAGACTAAACTCCAGTAAAAAAAAAAAAAAAAAATACAGACCTGAAATCCATTTTGATTGAAGCCAAACTTGACTGAACCATGTTTACAATGAACTTAGATAATTTTGCTTCATTATCAGTGTATTATGTTTGCATTGGGGGTTCTGAAAATAAATTACTTGCTCAAGATAAAAAAATAAAAACACTCCCCTTGGTTTTGCTCCTTGGTTTTACCATCTCTCTCCATCCACTCTTTCTCAGGCTCCATTCTTCTTTTCTTCTATTAAATACTTAACATTAGAGTTCTCCAGGGCTTGGATCTGTGCCCTCTTATTTTCGCCTTTTTACATTATTTGCCTCAGTGATTTCATCATTTTAAATCACTTTAAATAGTGAGGTGGTGTTATAAAAATAACCAAACAACAACAGAAACTCTGAAATATATGACATTGGCTTTGGAGCAGATAGTGGGCAGAAAGGAAGCTGATATAAAAGTCAGGAATAATAGCAACTTGTAGTTATAGTGGTAAGCATTTGGCTAAACAATAACAATCTGGAAGGTAGAAAATACATCTAATGAACCCTTAGAGTTAGAAGAGGAGATTTTATGGCAAAATACTGAAAGCACAAGCTGGTTGCTTTAGCTACACTTGATGAGGCACTAACAAGAAAGAGAGAAACTTGAAGAGAACTGGCTAGTTTGTAAGCAGAATACAGCAGGAATATAGAGAACACAGAACTTATTAGATTCAAAAACAAAACTTTCTCATCTCCAGCCTCTCTAGTAAAAGATTTTCAAATTAAGATTCATCCTAGACTAACGATCAAATCCATGGTGCTGCCAGTAGATATAGTTCCCAGGTGAATTCACAATCAAGGATCTTCATTAAGCACTGAAAAAAGTAAGGCAGTGGTTTTCCATCTTTCAGGTGGAAAAGAGGCTTCTAGAAAGCTTATGAATTTGGTTCTACAGCAGCCTGATATACTCAAGAGTACCAGTAATTAGGTCTGGATAAATCACGTCTTGTATAAATTGTAGGTATGGCTTGTGGGCACATAGAACTGACCAGTATCAGATATGCAGGACTCACAGCTTGTAAGAGAGTTGTATTGGCAAGTACACTGCCAGTTCCAACTAAAAGAGATTGACACTGTTCAACATGTTAAAAAGATCTCCAACTCCCCAGATTTCTACAGCCAGGCGGTACACAGAAAGAGCTGCTCAGTCATCCGAAAAAGGCATGCTAGTCAATGTCCTCTTCAGAAATATCCAAGGGCAGTGGAAAAGGCAGGACTTTCAGAGGACACAACAAAGAGCCACGGAGAGCAAGGAATTGGAGATACACACCCAGGAAACAGAACCAGGCCTAATCAGGGAACATTCCCAACTCCCAGCATGCTGGGACCCGTGGACACCTGCTAGTAGAATTTCAGAGTTGCTATGGTGCTCGCTTCGGCAGCACAGATACTAAAAAAAAAAAAAAACAGAGTTGCTATGGATTGATGACTTCCATGTAATCTAGTTCTTCCCTTTTAAATGAAAAAATGTATTGCTGTTATCATGTACCTATTCCACCACTGCATGTTGAATGGGGGAAGGGGGGATGGTATATATATTTTAGTTCTTAGGTCTTCAGATCAAGAAGAAACATAATTAGACCTGACATGATCCTTTAAGCAAGAAACAATGATTTAGATAATATTGGGGGAAGTCTTGGGATTGTGAATGAGTGTATTTTACAGGTGAGAGGAATGTGAATAAACGAGAGGTGGGTTGTGATAGATTGGATTATTGTTTGAAACTGTTATTCCCCTGTCACCTCCATGGAGGAGTTTACTTTCCTGCTGTTTGATTTTTGACTTAATTATGAGATTATTTTGGCCAATAGTATGTGGAGTCAGAAATGACTCAAAACATGGCCTTGAAATATGCTTGTGCGGTTGGCCCTCCTGAGGAAAGAGTTCTCCCCAGGAAGCTGCCCTCTCTTCAGCAGAAGCTGCAGAATGAACATCCATGGATCAAACTAGAGCTCAACTTCCTGCAAGGAGCAGAGATGCCTGGCCAAGCAGAACCTAGATCAGCCAACCTACAGATGCAGGAGAAATAAGTGTTACTGGTGTATCCAACTGAGATGTTTGTGGTGGTTTGTTATGTAGCAATAGCTAACTGGTTCTTTCTTATTCTTCAAAACACTGATGCCCCTGGTTCATTCTCATCCTTCAAATGCAATAAGCACTTGTCTGCCTCAGGACTGTTAAAATAACCCGCTCCTTCTTTTTGAAACATTCCTTGTTTTCGAACATGCCTCTGCTCATTGCAGGTCTTAACTTCAGATCTTTATTTAAATGCATTTTTTCAGAGACCACCCTTAGTAGGTCATCCAATTATTCTATATTGTTTTGCCATTTGTTTCATAATATTCATCCTCATTTGTAACAATAAATATTTCTGTTTCCTTATTTGTTTTCCCCCACTGTTAAGCCTGTAAAGGAAAGGACCATGTCCATTTATTCACTCATTTATTCTCGAAGTATAGGATTAAGACTGATGCATGAAAAGTGAGTGTTAGTCGCTCAGTCATATCCGACTCTTTGCAATCCCACGGGCTGTAGCCTGCCAGGCTCCTCAGTCTATGGAATTCTCCTGGCAAAGATACTAGAGTGGATTGCCATTTCCTTCTCCAGGGGATCTTCCAGATCCAGGGATTGAACCTGGGTCTCTTACACTGCAGGCAGATTCTCTACTGTTTGAGCTACCAGGGAAGCCCCAGCATGTTATCAAAAGGCATGTCGGATACACCATGGAATATTACCCAGCCGTTAAAAAGAATTCATTTGAATCAGTTCTAATGAGATGGATGAAACTGGAGCCCATTATACAGAGTGAAGTAAGCCAGAAAGATAAAGATCATTACAGCATACTAACACATATATATGGAATTTAGAAACATGGTAACGATAACCCTATATGCAAAACAGAAAAAGAGACACAGAAGTACAGAACAGACTTTTGAACTCTGTGGGAGAAGGTGAGGGTGGGATGTTTCGAAAGAACAGCATGTATATTATCTATGGTGAAACAGACCACCAGCCCAGGTGGGATGCATGAGGCAAGTGCTCGGGCCTGGTGCACTGGGAGGACCCAGAGGAGTCGGGTGGAGAGGGAGGTGGGAGGGGGGATCGGGATGGGGAATACATGTAACTCTATGGCTGATTCATGTCAATGTATGACAAAACCCACTGAAATGTTGTGAAGTAATTAGCCTCCAACTAAAAAAATAAAATTATAAAAAAAAAAAGAAAAAAAAAACGGCATGTCGGGGAACACTTGGTATATGTACTCTTCGGACTACTTAGAACACAGCTTTAAAAATTAAATTCAATTTATTTTCATTCTTCTTATTTTTAATAATAACTGTTTTGTTCCCTTCCTAATGAGCTGTGCTTCCCAAGGAAGTAGATTGCCTTCTTGGTTACCAAACCAACCAATCTAACTGGTGGGCTCCCTGCTCATTACTGTGTCTGGTTGCTTCTGGACAAATATTATGATTCAAGGTCAAAGATGCAGGTGAGGTCATCTGCTGTTTTTGCCAAGGCTAGGGCAAGTCTGTTTCACAAACTTTGGTTGGTGTATTCTATCTGCTCCCAAAATATAAACCGACACACAAAAACAGACACGTAGAGCTTGGTTCAAAGCTATGGCAGAAACCTGAGGCCCAAGGGTATCATCAGCCCAGTGGCTCTAAGCCTGAACACTGATGACTCCAACATAAAGCTTCCCCAAGCCACCTCTGTGGCTTCTAAGGTGGCTCAGTGGTAAAGACTCTGTCTGCCAATGCAGGAGATACAGGAGATGCGGGCTTGACCCCTGGGTCGGGAAGATAATTTGGGGTAGGAAATGGTAACCCACTCCAGTATTCTTGCTTGGAAAATTTCATGGAGAGAAGAGCCTGGCGGCTGCAGTCTATAGAATTGCAGAGTAGGACACAGTTGAGCGACTGAGCACTCACACAAGCCACCTCTAGTTTCCTCCCAGTGGTATTTGCTACCCCTGCTGCAAGGCTCCAATGTCAGTTTCTGCAATATTTCTGAAACAGAGAGCCCACAGGGAGGTCTCTTGTAAGCATGGAAGTCCTCTTGTAAGGGAGGGGAGGAGAGAAAATTTAAAGCCTTGATCCTGGTACAAATCTACCAAGTTAAGTGAATTATTTCTGGAAGTCTGGCTTTCTGGCTTCCTAACCCCAAGCTTCCCCAAGTCAAGATCTTTGACCTCAATTTCTATATTTTTCTACTTTTTCTTCTACAAGGTTTAATATTTTATTAAATGTTATATATGAGTTATATGATATGTAGATATCATATCATATATAATATGAAGCAAAATAGTAAGTGAACATTTATGGACCACCATCCAACTTAAGACATAGAACAGGACCACTAATAGTCATGCACTCCTTCTCAATTCCATCTTTCTATCTCTTCCCTTCCACCAATGTAACCACCATCCCAGATTTTTTCTTCCTCAGATACTCATCTTTCTTTATAGCTCACCCAAAGTGTATCTTTTAAGCATTACATGGCTTTCTTTGGAACTTTATGAGTGTATCATACCATCTGTATTCTTCTGCAACTTGGCTTTTCCTGTTGTTGTTCAGTCGTGCTCAAATCTTTGTGACCCCATGGACTGCAGCACTCCAGGCTTCCCTGTCTTCCACTGTCTCCTGGAGTTTGCTCCAACTCATGTCTATTGAGTTGGTGATGCCATCCGACCATTTCATCCTCTGTTGTCTTCTCCTCTTCCTGCCCTCAATCTTTCCCAACACCTGGGTCTTTTCCAATCAGTCATCTCTTCACATCAGGTGGTCAAAGTTTTGGAGCTTCAGCTTAAGTATCAGTCCTTCCAATGAATATTCAGTGTTAACTTCCTTTAGGGTTGACTGATTTGATCTTCTTGCTGTCCAAGGGACTCTCAAGAGTCTTCTCCAGCATCACAGTTTGAAAGCATCAATTCTTTGATGTTCAGCCTTCTCATGGTCCAACTCTCACATCTGTACATGACTACCGGAAAAACCATAGCTTTGACTATATGGACCTTTGTCAGCAAAGAGATGTCTTTGCTATTAAATATGCTGTTTAGGTTTGTCATAGCTTTTCTTACTCAGCATTATATTTCTAAGAGTTCTCTGTGTTGATTCATATGGTTGTAATGATTTCATTTTCACCACTTTATAGTATTCAATTCTATGAATATACCACAATTTGTTCATCCTTTCTCCTGTTAATGGACATTTGGGGTTATTTACAGGCTTTGTTTTGTTCCCATTACAAACAACTCTGCTGTGGACATCTTGTATATACATCTCTTGGAGTATATGAGCAAGAGTATCTCTAGGGAATATGCCTAGGGATGGTACTGCTCAGCCATAGGATATAAACACAGTCAGAAAAAAAAAAAAAAAAAAAAAAAGAAAAAAAAAAAAAAAAAAACACAGTCAGGTCTACAAGAATGGCAGTTACAGTACGTTAGGTCAGGATTTCTGTCTGTCTTCTTCATTGTCATATGCCCAGAATCTAGAACAGTGTTCAGCACAGAGTGAGTGTCTCAATAGACATTGACTGAATAAATGCAGATAATGCTATGTTTTTCCAAAGTGATAATAACAATTTATATGCCCAACAGTTTATCATGTTCTACTTATTATTACTTTTTAGATCAACCACAAACACATCTTCCACTGTTCCATTTGCTCATGTACTCCACACTAGCTTTTGCATCTTCTTTTTCTTGGTTCTACAGCTCACAGACCTGGGATGGTCGCTGCCTCTGAGTGAACTAGGACAAGTTTAACCACTCCAAGCCTCAGTTTCCTCACTTGTGAAATGGGGACAGTAATGCCTTTCTCTGAAATGATTTTAACCTACTCAATAATAGCACCAATAAATGATAAATCCTATTACAGAGAAACCTTCTCGTCCAATGCACTGGCTGATTATCCTGCACAGCAGAATATCATTTTAAAAAGATATATACTTACCTGGAACATTTTATTTTAACTTAAAATATATAAATATAGATTCAGTCTCCAATTTTTTGATGTAAGGCCAAGGCATGTGTTACTGACTGGCTTTCCAGATCTTTCCTGCATAAATCACACTCATAATACATTGCCTACAATTCTTGGTTTTAGTTTTTTATAGTGGAACAAGAACTTAAAGAAATTAGAGTGCACATTCTTAGATTGTTGTGATATTTTTACTCAATTTGTCTTATCCACACCTCTTTCAGTAGCATTTTTAAAACTCACCTTAATTTTCAGCTTGACTTTCATAAAACAACAATAACAAACAACACTTCTTTCCAGTTTTATAGTGTTGAGTTTACAAAATATTTAATGAAATTAGCAGTTACAGTAGCAGTTACAATAACTGCTACCAGTGACATAAACAGATTTAGGAACAAATACAGCTGAGTTTTGATAAGCATGTAAGTTAGCTGG